>NC_067401.1:145065194-145665194 GCF_016432865.1 Antechinus flavipes
ACATGAGGTAACACTGGCAAGATCATGTGGAAGCAGAATGTGAATAACTCTATGTGTCTAGCTAGTGTATTTGAACTTTACTTAGAACCACTGAAAAGCTTTTAGGAAGGAAAGGATATAAAATCAAAGACTGAAAGTGTGACAATTGGATGAGGGTTTAGTTTTTTAAGTTTCCAGAGACTTATGTTTTAAAAAACAAAACCTAGGAACAAAGGATAAGAAACTTACAGAAGGAAGCCATAAATTAGAATAAGAAGCACACTATTGGTATAGTAAAGGAGTCTATATACATTCAAATAAAGGTAAAAGAAAAGTTTCTGAAATGTGGGGAATGGGAGTTATAATTAGGAGAGGGACTGCCAGTATAATCACAGGAAACTATGACCAAATGCAAGATAGAATAAGGAGTGGGGGGGACTCATGCTCATGTCGGGGAATTAGGTATCCCAGATGGGCTGTATCCTCTGTAGTATTTAACCAATGGGCAATCAGGGGAAGGGCTTGTGTTTTGGGATAGGATACAAAAAGTTAGTCTTTAGCACTCACTCAAGTGTGTACCTGTTCTAGCAAGATTATAAATAAAAATCTTTGCAACATCATGAATAAAAACCTTTTCCTAATCCAACCTCCAAAAAACTGAGACCCAGAGAAGTGGTTTACTCAAGGTCAAGCAGAGACAGGATTTGATATCAGGCCTTGTGGCTCCAAATCCAGCACTTTTTTCCTTAACAAGATCTGTGTACAAGTGAGATTAATATTGCAGTAGTATAAAAGTCAAATTAAAGATAGGAGAATAAGAGAAAATGATTCAAGGATCACAACAAGGTTTTGAACATAAGAAAGTGGGGAGTCTAATAGTGAAACTGGAGGAGAAGATTTGTGGGGAAAGATAATTGATTTCACTCATTTTGGAACTGTTTCATTTTTGTTTGTGGAATGTTAAAGTGATAAAAATACAGACATAAATTCAATCAGGGTTAGTGGTAAACATAAAGTTATAGGAGTCATTTCGTAGAGGTAGTGGTTGAAATTGTGGGAGTAAATATAATGATGATGTGATAGCTAGCATTATATATCACTGAATAAGATTTGCAGAATACTCTACATATGTTTTCTGAGTTTATTTTTACAACACGCTGGTGAAATAAATGCTATTGTTCAACCTTTTTACATATAAGGAAATAAATTTGAGAGAAATTAAATAATTTGTCCGGGGTCAGACAGCTAACTATCTGAAGCTGGTTATAAATTTAGGTCTTTCTGATTCCAAATTCAGTAGTCCAACCATTATGACACCTAGTTGTTTGAAATTGCCAAGAGAATAGAGGAATCAAAGCAAGTCATTTTAAGGGGTTTAAAAGAGGACAAGAACCAACCAATGAAATGAAAAGAAACATTGGGGAGGGGGGGGGAGAAAGAGAGAGAGAGAGAGAGAGAGAGAGAGAGAGAGAGAGAGAGAGAGAGAAAGAGAGAGAGAGAGAGAGAAAGAGAGAAATTGAATTGCAGGAATTGAAAAGGTAGTTTCAGGTCACCCAATTTGAAAATCAAAGAATAAATTAGCTTTCTAAAAAAAAATTTACTAATCATCAATATTTAGTAATCAGCAACAAATTTTAGTATACATAAAAGGGATTATATATAAAACAAACTTGTTTACTTCCAGGTTTATATTACATTTACTAAGAGGCAGCCTTGCCTCTGAAATATACTGATTGTGTGATCATGAACAAGTCATTTAACCTCTAGATAACCCTAAGATTATATTAATTGCAAAGAAAAATGCTAATCTATTTTGGGAGAATCCGATGTAAACAAATTCCTAGAAACTGTTCTTATTTTCTCTTAAATTTAACAAAGGGATAAGGAAATTTGCTCTGTGTCACCTTCTGAATTTATCTTGCTTTTTTTTTTTTTTTTTTTTGGATATAATTTTAGGTATCCTATTGATATTCTTTTCTTTCTTTTTAAAACTATCACTGCTTACTCAGTCTATTTTCCTTACCCCAGTAAACCCTTTCCTCATAACAAATAAATATAGCTACAGATTTTTCATGTCTAAAATATGTCATTCTTGCATTTCTACTTCATCATCTCTCTGCTAAGATGAAGAAGGGATACTCCATTATGCATTTGAAGTCATGATTAGTTAGTACATAAATTAGAATTGCTAAGTATTGTTTTCTTTTCCCTTGTAATCATGTAAATTGTTTTCTTGATTCTGCTCTGCTTCATGATATACAGGACTTTCTAAATTTCTTAATTCTTAATATTTATCTTTTTTTTTTCTCCTGAGGCAATTGGGGTTTAAGTGACTTGCCCAGAGTCACACACAGGTTGTGTCTGAAGCCAGATTTGAATTCCTGACTTTAGGGCTGGTTCTCTATCCACTGTAACACCTAGCTGCTCCAATATTTGTCATTTTTATAGCATAATATTACATTACATTCATAAATCATAATTTGTTCATTCATGTCCCAATTGAAGGACACAAACTTAGTTCCTAATTTTTTCTTATAACTAGAAATATTGTACATTCATGTCTTTTTGTCTTTGTCTTTTTAAAGTGTATATTCCTAGTAGTGGTATATAGATTAGTGACTTTTGCTATGAGTCCAAAATGTTTATAGGAGTTAATTCACAGTTGTGCCACTTTTTAAAAAACTATATTATTTTGTTTCTGATGAGGAAATAAGAAAATTGTACAAAACTTCCTTTTCCTGGAAAAATGGTAAATAGCATGGGAAAATCTTTATTTTTAATTTCAGTATTACTAAGGGTTGTTGACTCCAAAAGAGTCAATTTTGCTTTTTCTTTATAAAAAATTGGGTCACCCTTAGTCTTTTTCCACTGACTATACTGATTTTTCACTAAGGCATTTTCTTTTCATATTTTGGGGCACTTAGAGGAAATAGGCTAATTAATCATTTATTAAGTGCCTATTACTGTGTTAGACATGAAATTACAGAGGCAAAAATAAAAACATCTCTATCTTTAAAGAGCTAATGTCCCATTAAAAGAGATATATATTATATAATTATATGTAGAATAATTTTTGGGGAAGCCATAAGAGGATGGGATCATAAAAGTTCTCATATATAAGATGATGGTTGCATTTAACTCTGAAGGAATTCTCATAGAATTGAATACAGAGTGAATTTCAACCAAAGGGCAGAAACTGGAGCTTGGGAGATGGTCTGTTAATGTGTGAAAAACAGAAAGTGTGTGCAGGGGAATAATATATAAGTAAACATGGAAAGGTAAATTGGAGTCAGGTTGTAAAGAACTTATTTTTTTTTAATTTTAAAGCTTTTTACTTTCAAAACATATGCACAGATAATTTTCAACATTGACCCTTGCATTATAGCCTTGTGTTTCAGATTTTCCGCTCCTTCCTTCTACCCCTCCTCCCCTATATGGCAAACAATCCAATATATGTTATACATGTTAAAATATATGTTAAATCCAATATATGTAAACATATTTAAACAATTCTCTTGTTGCACAAGAAAAATCAGATCAAAAAAGAAAGAAAATGAGTAATAAAACAAAATACAAATGAACAACATCAAAAAAAGTGAGAATGTGATGATGTGATCCACATTCAGTTCCTCTTTCTGGGTGTAGATGGCTCTGTTCATCAGATCATTGGAACTGACATCAATCATCTCATTGTTGGAAAGAGTGTGAAGAGCTTTAAGTGCCAAACAGAGGAGCAGTAAAAAATACTAAGAACAAGTAAGCAAGATTTAAAGAAAGGAGGGATCATCTGAGAATGAGCGATGCCAGTTTACCAGGCAGTAATGAGTCAAAGGAGAGGAGTTAAATTCAAGTCTGTGTGGTCCAGGCAGGTCTTTCTTTAATCAGGTCAATGAGCCAGACAACAGTTCAACCCCACATAATTATATTTAGTAAGATACCAGCACTCTTTACTTATGATCAATTTGTTTTTGATGAGGAAATAAGAAAAATTGTGCAAAACTTTCTTTTCCTGAAAAAATTGTCAATAGCATGAGAAAATCTTTATTTTTAATTCCAGTGTTACTGAGGGTTGTTGACTCTAAAAGAGTCAGTTTTGCTTTTCCTACATACAAAAATTGAGTCACTCTTAGTCTTTTTCTACTTACTAATACTGATTTTTCACTGAGGCATTTTCTTTTCACATTATGAGGAACTTATGGCCAACCATACCAGTCCATAGTTAGGACTTCCAAGATCTTGAGGTTCCTCTTTCTCAGAAGGCTTCCATCACCCATGATCATTTAGTCCTGCTTTTTGGTATAAATAAATATACTTTCCCATCAGTCCCTTGCCAGTATGTTACCACAGAAATAGAAATGATGTACAAATTTCAGTCTTTGAAAACTTATGAATTTTGTGCTTTAAATGTAGTGTAAATTGCTGAAAGGGATAAATACATATTAGTACTTAGTTGTTTTATGTATTGATGAATAATAAATGAAAAATTGATTAAAAAGTGCTCCAGATTGTATATTTCATTTTTAAAAAATGATTTCATTTGTTGCTCTTTCTTCCTCAGACTGAATTAAGAAGGGGGCAGAAGCAAACTTTCAATCTAAGCATATTATAGACAACTTGATTGTACAAATAACTTATGAGAAATGGAGTGTTTAATTTTTGAGGACTGAATAATAACAGATAAGATAGTGTATAGTAATGGGCTGGCCCCAGCAAGAGCTGTTCTCTTTGATAAAAGTTATCGCCACCAAGATCCTGGTGATGATTGGAAATGGAGTCACTTCCATCTGAAAGTTTGTGTTTCAAGAATATAAAGAAAAAATTGTTTGAGAGATAAATGTTTGAGATACAAATCAGTCAATATCACTACATGGAGTAAATTCATTATTATTCTCTGAACTTTTACCATGCCCAAGAAGCCTCAACATCCCACAAACTTGCTGAAGTCCTGGGATTCACATTCTAAAAGTACCTGCTTCCTTTGTGAACCTTCAACTTTGATTACTTGACTCTTCTAAGACCAACTGATTTTATTCTCTCTAGACTATACTTTTGATTTTCTACCCCTATAGCTAGATAGTTTAAGGGGGATTCAGAGCTATCCATCCCCTTTTATGAATTTCTTTTATATATTGCCTTTCTCTATTAAAATATAAGCTCTACTTCCTTAAGGGATTGTCTTATTATTTGCATTTATATTCTCAGGGACTAGAACAGTGTCTGGTACATAGGAAGCTTAATAAATGCTTGTTGATTGACTTCCCAGGGTTTTGAGAGTGTATTTTTTATTAATAGGCTTTGTGTTTAGATTTAACTCAACATAATTATAATGGAGTCAGAAAGACCTGACTTAAAATCCAGCCTCAGACACTAGCAGTATGACCCTGGGCAAATCACTTAACTGTGTTTGCTTCAATTTCTTCATCTATAAAATGAGCTAGGGAAGGAAAAGGCAATTCTATTATCTTTCTAGTATCAGACCAAGGGAACTCCTAAATGTTTCTCACAGAGAGTGAGATGCAACCAAAACGACTGAATAACCACAAGTATGTTCTGATTATTTCAAATGCTAACAACAATCTTTGCCTACATAAATTTTATTCTGAAAACACCAGTTTAGAAATTCAAAACTTTCCTCTCTTATGACAGTCATACCAAGGGCTTTTCACTAGGTAATTTAAAAATCTGTTTGAAGTTAATGTCTTTAATTCCATTTTGGTGAATTAACTCCAGTTTCTCAGCCACAGCCCAGGTATACTTTCTTTCCAAGAGTGAGATAATCAGTGTTATGCAAATAACACGACTTGTCTGACAACAAAAGGCCTTCTGTTTTGTCCATAAATGTAGATGTAGAGACTAAGCCTGGCATAGTTTTATAAATACATCTATATTGTGCTGCATAACATACTATTGAGCTTTTGGGATAATGGGTTTAAAATGAGAAGGAACATTAGGGACTTATCTAGTTCAGCGCCGTCATTTTAAGCAGAAGGAAAGTAATCCTCCTAAACAGGTTCAATGATTTACCATGGGGTACATGGAAAGTAAGTAGCATTCCTGGGATTTTTCTTTCTGATTCAAAATCTATGTATACCCCTTCTACACTGTGTAGAATAATACAATCTCCTAAACCACAATAAGGCAGCTAGGCCGCCCAGTGGCAAGCTTGGAATCAGAAAGACTCAATTCAAATTCAGCCTCAGACATTATTTGACCTATTTGAGTTGCTTAGCCTTATTTGCCTCAGTTTTCTCATCCATAAAAAAGAAGGAAGTAGAAAACCACTCTAGAATCTTTGCTGAGAAAAGCCCAAATGGGTTCACAAAGAGTCACACACAGCTGAAACAATTGAATAAACTATAGTAATGCAGTTTTAGAGTTGGAAATTCGATGTCATTTGGTCCAACCATTTACTAGATGCAGGAATCTTTTTGCTAAGTGAACATGTAGCTTCTAATCAGATTCCTTTAATTCATTAAAAGCCCTCTTCATTTGACAATTCCTAGAGCACTATGGGGCACTACCCAGAAAACCTGTAACATCTGAGGTCTAATACTGGTGAGTAGTCAAGTGTGAGAAATGGAAAAAGGGATAAAGAGGGAAGGAGAGGGTGGGGGGAGATGATAAGGGGGAGATCCATTGCTGGCAGGAGAGGCTAAATAATAGCAAGGCAAATTACGGGGTAGAACCAAAGCAGATGAGTTTACAGGAATAGGAGTGGAATTTATTAGGAAAAAAAGTCAGACTAATAATCATTGATCTCAGATAAAGTAAAACTTAAGATTTAATCAAGAGAGAAATCTACATTATATGTCAGCTATAATAATGTTTTAGATGCACATCTGTGTATGTGTAAATGCACATTATATATGTGTATATTCATGCATGTAGGTATATATATATGTGTATGTATATGTACATGTGGTATAAATATATGTGTGTTTATAGTCTGCTTGGGGAAAGTAGAGGGTGGAAGAGGGAAAAAATAAGAAGTACACAGCAGAGAACAAAAGAATAATCTACAGGGAAGCAAAGAAAAGATAGACACCATGAATAGATTGTTTCCAAATCCTCCCTGATGCTCCACTTGGGCATGTAACAATGTTTTTTTTTTTCTACCTTTTTCTGTTTTGCTTTTTCTTATTTTATATTTGATTTTGAAAAAATAATTTTTTTAAGAAAAAAAATGTCACTGGTTTTAAAATGATTGCACATGTATAATCTATATCAAAGTGTTTACTGTCTTAAAGAGGAGGGAAGAGATGAATGGAGAAAAACTTGGACTCAAAATCTTACCAAAAAATGAATGTTGAATACTATCTTTACATGTAATTGGAAAAAATACTATTTAGCAAAAAAAAAACCAAAAAACAAAAAAGCATGGATGATACTGAAACTGTTAGGAAAACTTGGGCATATATACAAACTACCTACTGATTTATAGCTGCTGGGCTGGTAGCCTGAGTAATGTTAGGTATAATATATACTATATCACCTAGCTTGTTAATTGAATGATAGTTTGCTTTTCTCTTTACAGAAAGCCAGGAAAAAATTATCCAGCATATGGAAGAATTTTACTTTCACAATATTACCAGAAATGTACCTGGCAATATCTATATCACCTTTCATACTTTCTATTGTCCTGTGGAAGTGCCTGTTTGAAAGGGAATATGGATTAATAAATAACAGAAGTGTCAAAATGTTTCAAGAGAAAAACCATAATGATTAGGTAAATGAATAAATTTACATGTTTACTGAGTGCCAAGCACTATAGTGAGGTCTAAGGATTCTAATAATAATATAGAAAGATAGTTCTTGCCCTTAAAGAGTAATCATTCCTCTTCAGAGAGCCACTATAAAGAGAACACCATACTTAAGGGGGAGATACTTAATAGGGAAGGAAGTTACAGTGTATTAAGCAACTGAAGTATCAAGGGGAAACAATTGAGCAGTGAATTGATACATTCTTTCCAGAAGCAATGGCCTAACATGAGAAACAAGTTTTAGTTCATTCTAGATTTTTGCCTTTTTGATATTGTTAGTTGTAACACATAATTCATTCTGAGTTACATTACTCTTTTCTGCTTTTTTAAATTTGTCTTATCTAGTCAAGTTTTAAATTGCTTCAAGTTTTTTTTCTTGATTCCTTGTAGAGTGATAACTGATTTGTTTCTCTTTTCCTCTTTTTCTTTTTTATTTCTACATATACATTTACCATTTTTCCCCCAGGTTAATAGAAGATGAATTTACTCATTTATCAAAACTGTATGCAAGTTACATTTTTAAGTATTATAGGCAATACACAAAGGATAAAAAAAAAAAGTCCCTGTCTTTATGGAATTTACAGTCTAGTAGGGGAGATAAGATGGAATCAAACATATTAGTCCTGAAAACATATGTTGTTAGATAAGAGTCTGTTCCAATATCCAAAAGGATCCTGACTAGCTAGAGCTTAGTATTAAATATATTAAAATGTAAATCAGAAAATAAAAATATAAGGTCTTATGCTTGTTACAAAAACAAAACAAACATTTTTGAGCAATATAAGATGAGAGAGAAGTGGTTAGCCAGTAGTTGTCCTGAAAAAGTTTTAAGAGTTTTTAGGGGACCGCAAGCTCAGCTATGATTCAGCAGTGATATGGCAGCCAGGTCAACAAATTTATTAAGTGTTTACTATGTGCCTGGCACTATGCTAATAGCTGAAAGTGTTTTTTTGAAAAGGCTAAAATCCCAAAGGAAAACAAAAGCAGTCCCTACTCTCAAAGACCTTGGGAGAGATAAAATACAAGCAACTGTGAATAAACAAAGATGTATTTGGACTAAATGGAGATAATCTCAAAGGGCAGGCATTCAGATTAAGGAATACTGGGAAAGACTTCTAGTAGAAGGTGGGACTTGAAGAAAGCCAGAAAAACCAAGAGAAGGAGATGAGGAAGGAGAACATTTTTGGCATGGGGTACAGCCAATGACTCCAGGATGTCAGTCGGGCATCATGTAGATGGATAGCTAATCTGATCTTGTCTTCTGTTAAGAGTTGTATAATAAGAAGGCAAATAATTCTATTTTGCCTTTGTCAAATTTCATTTGCAATTCTGTGTTCGTTTCTAGCCCCCATGGTTTAAAAAGGGCATTGATGAGATGAGAAATGTTCAGAGATAGGTTTAAAAAAAAAAAAAAAAGGATTGTGAAGGATCTTGAGTATGTTCCAGAGTTATTGGTTGGAAGACTTGAGAATATTTAAGCTGGATAAGAGAAGGCTGGAAATGGGGAGTGGATGGGAATCAAATGATGGTGACTATATTCATATATTTGTAGAGCTTTTATTTGAAGAGTAGGGGCAACATTTGTTCCATATAGACTGCTGAATTGGTTTCTCAGTAAATCTCAAATCAGTCAATTTATTAAATGTCTATTCTGTGCAAGGCATGGTGCTAAATGCTGGGAATACAAAAAGAGGCAGAAGATATTTCCTGTTTTCAGAAAATTTATAATATCTTAAATGGTCAAGGAAACCATCTTCAATTTTAATTAAGCCAGGGATCTGAGATTTAAGTAATTGATGTGATTTTTTGGTTGTCTTTAACATAAATGACTTAGCCTTTGACAAATTTGTATTCTTCAGGCTTGACATAGCTTTCATTACTGTGCTAATCAGCCTATCTTTCTGACCAGGCCTTGCTCCTGTGGACTTTGTGAACAACAGCTTAAAAGATGGAGATGACATTTAGAGACAGAAGGGAGCTAGATCCACTTGACTTAGTGCTGTATCTTTATTCAGTGTCTTTTTTATTGTTAAGTAAACTTCTTTTTGTTAGATGTTGTAGGGTCCTTATTTGGTTTTTTAAATCATGTTCAACTTTAGTAACATTATTGGAGGTTTTCTTGGCAAAGATACTAAAGTTGTTTGCCATTTCCTTCTCTAACTCATTTTACAGATGAGAAAACTGAAGTAAACAAAATTAAGGGACTTGCCCAGGGTCACATAGCTAGTAAATGTTTGAGTCCAGATTTGAACTCAAATCTTCCTGACACCAGACCTCCAATGCTATCTACTGCCACCTCATTACTTCTGTTAGTGGCTTCATGCGCATTATGATGAGCTAGATCTAGCCTAGCACATTACTGAGAAGTTATTAGACTTGTTCTGCCTAGCCCCAGACAGTTAAACCAGGAGCAATGGGTGGAGGTTGAAAAGAGACAAATTTAGGCTTGGTATCAGAGAAACTTGATAACAATTAGAATTCTCAAAAAAGAGTATCTTGAAAGCTTGAAAGCTTTGGCCATTTTCAAGCAGAAGCTATTGGGCTCCTTGTCAAGTAGGTTATTGTGGGGATTCCTGTGGAATATGAGTTGGACTAGATTGCTCCTAAGGGTGCTTTGAAACTATGAAATTCTCTGATTTTATGACTTTTGTAATGTTAGCAGATGAAAAGGAATTAATATTATTGGAGGATCGGTTATTTAGCTTTGAGACCTTAGTGGGAACTTGAAAGAAACTAAGAAAACCTAAGGTAGAGCAGAGCAAAAATAGAATTTCTAGCATGTTGGATAGCTAATGATCACCCTATTTATATTGGGGTAATTGGATGAATTTCAGTATTGTGAGGTTTGGTTCAGTCAACAAATTTATTAAATATTTAATATAATCTAGGAATTGTTATGCATTGGTTATAAGCTATACACTTATTATAGAGAAGTTTCATTATAATATATTACTGTTATTATTGTGAAAAGCTTTGTTTGAGGCACTATAATATAAAAACTATGAATCTAAAATATGAAATATAATGAGAGATAAAAAGTGTTATAGGAATTCAGAGAAGGCAATGATTATTCCTGGCTGAATTAAAGATAGTGAAGTTACATGAAGGAGATGATGTGGGCCTTGAAGAATGGGTAGGAATTAATATTTGAAGAGTATGGTGGGAAAAGAATTTCAGGCAGAATGAATGCTTAGCAAATACACAGATTTTGAAATTTTTGAGATTTTTTTTTTTTTAGGTGAATGATGAGTATTACAGATGATTGAAATATGGTGAATGAAGGAGAATAATGAGAGAAGTGCAAAAGTAGCCTGTATTCAACTTACAATAAGCAATCTTTGAATGCCAAAAGGGGGAAGAAAATAGGAAATCAGATTTATGAAGAGGGAGTTACCTACTTTAGGAAAATTAATCTGATACAATGTATATTGACTTTTGGGAATTGAAATTGTAATCAGAGGGGAGACAAAACATGGCTAAGTTTATAGCCATGAGAATGGAGAGAAGAAAATGAATGAAAAAGGTGTTATAATGGCATAAAAATAAAACAGATGGATTTGAGGAGTGAGAGGAGAATGAAAGATGATCTGTAGGGTTTCAAGAACCTGGTTAACTAGAAAAATTGTGCTCTTCTTTTAAATAAACATAGAATTCTAAAGGTTGATTTGGGGAAAGAGTAATGGATTTAGTTTTAGACAGTGAGTTGAGGTACTGATAAGGCATTCAAGTATTTAGGAGATAGTTGGAAAAATAAGTCTAGAGCTTAGGAAAAACAGGAGGATTTGGGGAGTCTTATGTAGAGGTGATAGAAGAAATTATGAGAGCAGTAGGGAAATGTAATCTGCAACATGTCATCATGTTTTGCTATGTTCAGATTCTATATTTAAAGTATGTTAGTAAGGGTAAAGAAGCTATTTTAAAAAATCTGTAGATCACTTACTCAGCTACTTCAAGGCATCTTCAAAACTAATAAGGATCTGATAAAATAAGCAAAAAGGTCAAAATAGGTATCATAAAAATTCATGCATAAAGTTCTCATGTACTCCACTGATAGAATATCTCTGTTCTTCATTTAAAACCTGTTTGTTCTTGTTTTAGATATTATTTTAAGAATCTTACTTATCTGATCTTTTAGTTCACATCAAATTACAAGTAGCAAATTACATACGGGAGGGAAAGGTGCTACCAGATACAGAGAAACTATCAATAATGTTACACTAAAGGTGATCAAGTTAAACCAAACCAAAAACCTTACCAAAAAAATGACATTAAGTTGTAATGATTCTAGTAATTTGATATTCAGGCAAACAACATCTCAATTCCTCTGAAGTCATTACAGTATTTAATATAGAAGTGTAGTTATTGAAGAAATTGTGCTCATGCGTTATTGTAAATTAAATTGGTCTAGTTGCATTTTAACAAACAAGGAATATGAAAGGAGATAGAAAAGCATGAGAAGATGCATATATGTATGTATACACACACACACTTGTGCACATGCACATATATATACATATTCATTGATGCAAAGTGAATAAGGAGAAACAGGAAAAGAATACACATGACTACATTATAAATGGAAAAAGAGTAACAAGAAGGCAATCAAAATTGAATTCTGAGAAGTTTTAATAACCAAATTTGTCCCAGAGAAGAGCTAAGCTATAACATACCTTTCATTCTGTAGTGTTCTTGGTTCTTGTTGGGTTTTCTGAAGTCTTGCGAGCAGCCTTCTTTTCGGTAGATTAATCTCTCTGAGAATAACCAGGTGTTAAATTCAAATCCTTTGTTATGTCCTTCACAATCTTGTCTCCTTTCCCGGGCAGGGCTAGCTTTCTTAGAGGCCTTCTGGAGTCTTGATTTCAGTGGAGAAGCTAAGGATGAGTCTCCTGCCACCAAGGTGGTATGAGATGGGATAAATGAATCTGGCTTTCCTTTACTCTGAGAGCTTGAGCTCCTGCCTCCAGTGGTCCTTTGTAGTATTCTCTCTAAAATGTAATATTTTCTGTTGAGGTTTTCTTGGGATCTCTGGGAGCAGCTTTCATTTCAGTTCAGTAATAACCATACAAGTAGCCTGGGATTAAAGTCCAAATCCTTTATTGTCTCTTTCAAAGTCCTATCTCCTTCACTTGGGGCTCAGCTAGTTCTGTGGAGTCCTTCTTCTCTTCTTGGTTCTGTGATATTGAGCTCCTGCCTCCTTTTCTGTTCTCTAAATCTCTCCCAATATCCAAAGGTTTGTGCTTCAGCCTCCAGCCATAACAAAAGTGGAAGATGGAATGAATCTGTCTCAGTCTCTGAGAGCTTCTAGTGCATTTGTCTTTTCTGGCCCTGAAAGCTTCTCCCTTATATGCTTCACACTGAGTATATACCAATCATTACATCACTAGGAAACTATTATTTGTTGTAGGATTTAAATCAATGCTAAACTAAATTTAATCATTGTCTCCTCAATGTAGGAGGTAGGTGCTAAGTAATTCCACTTAGTACCTTGTTTCAAGTTCTGGCCCATAACATCTCCTTGTAGGATTAAATCAATCATACTATAAACCATGCTAAATTAGATCATATTGTCTCTATCAATTCCACTGACTTAGTACCTTGTAAGAATCCTTTGTTTTAAGTTCAGAGTTCTAACCCATAAAATTGCTTTCTTCTTTGGCTCTGCCTCTAAGCCTCTCTATCCTCCAGGAGAGCCACCAAGAGCCTGGCCGAAGATGGAATGAATGTGTCTCTGGGTCCCTTCAGAATCTGTGTCTGGTCCTTCTGAGTCTGTCTCTGGCTCTGACTCTGGCTGAGTTTGTCCCAGCTTATATGCTCTCTTATGATTACGTTATCATATATGTGAATGTTATAATACCATATTAAGTACTAAATATATGTACTAAACTAGTCACCGTGCTAACTAGATAACCATTGTATTTATCAATTCTACTAACTTAATACCTTGTAAGAATCCCTGTTTTAAGTAGAGTTCTGGCCCATAACACCATTCTTTGCAAAATCTATGTGTGGAATGCTATATTTAAAGGAAGGTTTGCTGAGCTGTTTTTTCTTCTTCATTAAAATGAATGGTTCTCTGGGTATTAAAGAAAGGGATATATTGGGAAATGTAGATATTGTAAGTATCAGTAAAATTTTTTTGAAAATATTAATGTGGAGTTTTTTTTAAAAATCAAGAAATCTGAGGGAAATAATGGGAAAATATAAACTTTTAGGAATGAAGACTGCCTAGCATTACCAGATTTCATATTATATTATCCCTCTCTATGAGTTGCCCCCCACCCCCTCCCAACTTACCCTTGAAGATTGAAGCTCCTTAAAAGATAATTGCTATTTTCAGTTCAAAGTACTCTCTGGGCTTGCACCCTTGAGAGAGTACAACTTACCTCACTTGGTACATTTACTGTTAAGAGTCAGCCATTAGACATAATTAGCTCAAAGCAAAATCATTCACTAAGGTATTATAATAAGAATAATAGTTATAAAATATTTCTTTCCCATAGACTTGAGGGACCTACTCTCTCACAAATCCAGTGTCATCAGGAAAGAAAAGCACATACATAGAACAAACTAATAAATGATACGCACATATAAAGAGTCAATGTGGCTAAGACAGCTCATGCTTCTATAATTGACCTTTGTCAAGTGACCTTGATGGCCTTTCTCTTCACGTGGTATCTTCATGTTCTATTTCCACTTCCTGCCCTGGACATAGCATATCTGTTGGACAAGTTACTCAGCTGGAATCTCTGAGCTTCATCCTTACTTCAACTGGGCTCTTGATTGCCAGAGTTAATTTTCTTAAATTTATATTTGACTTATCTTCTTTGCAGTAAGGGGCTACAATCCACAGATTCATCTCTCTTGATTATGGCTAGGCTTATTTTCTGCTGGATTCCTCAGTTCCATACCTCCTGAACAATAATTCCACTGGAAGAATGCTTGCTTGAATTGGAGAGAGAAAGCTAACCCTCCCTTTCCCCTGTTCCCCCAAAATGTCCTCTGATGATGATACATAGGGAAAGGCAAAGAATGATCCCTTAAGCTGGATTATTCTTCCATAACTAACACTTCTACAAGTAGCCAAGAATCACTTTCTGCAATGTTTTCTTGCCTTAATTGTCTTTGCACTTTATTTGAAAACATTTCCATCTGATTACGGGTATCTGCTCTTTACTTTCTGTGACTCCATGAATTGGGCCAAGGGCAGGGGATGGAAATAATTTCACCAAGTGTGTCCTGACTAGTTTTTTTCATCTCTACTGCAATTATAAAGCAGTAATCACAAAAAATTATTTTGTAAAAAAAATACATATATAAAAGCAGCTCATAATCAAAATGTAGAAATAATTCAGTACTGAAACACAGTGTTTGAAAAACCCAAGAACAATAGCTACTGGAGAAGAGATTGTTTATTTGACAACTGCTGGAAAACTGTTTGACAGAAAATCTTATATTATAATGCCATACTAAATTCCAGAGGGGGAAAAATGATCTAAATATGAAAGGTCACATCATAAAATAATTAAGGAAAATAAAAGATCATATCTTTCATAACTTTGGCTAAGAAGAAAATTCTGAATTAGACAATAGATAAAGGAGCTTAGAGACAAAATAGATCATCTTGATAATAAGAATTTCTTTTTTTCTGAGGCAATTGAGGTTGGGGTTAAGTGACTTGCTCAGGTCACACAGTCAGGAAGTATTAAGTGTCTGAGTTCAAATCAGGTCCTCTTGACTTCAGTGTCTATCCACTACACCAACTAGCTGCCCTAGTAATAAGAATCTACAAAGCTTTTGTAACAAGGTATCAACCCTGGGGAAAGGTTATATCCAGTATCAGAGGAAAAGTTATTGAATGGGGGAAAATCATTGTATCAAATATCTCATAAAAGTCTAATTTCTAAAATCAGAGAATTGATATAAATTTACAATACTGAGAGTGATTCCTCAGTAATTAAGCAGTAATGACAATGAATAGTGTTCTGAAGAAGAGATGCCAGCTTACAACAACTGTGTGAAAAAGTGTTTGAAATCACCAGTAATAAGGGAAATGCAAATTAAAACAACAATCAAGCATATTTTAGTCAATTAAATAATTTTAAATGGAAACAATAGTTGTTAGAAGGATTGTGGGAATGCACTGCATTCATTGATGCAGTATTAATGAGAATTATAAAATATTTCTATTGTTCTGAAAAATTTTTTTGGAATTCTATGAAAATGTTAGTAAACTTTCGTTTTCCTTTGATCTTGTGATCTCACTACTTGTTTTATATACACAAGAAGGTCATCAAAAGAAATGTGTCCCATATGTGTCAGAATATTCATAGTAATGTTATTTGTAATGACAGAAAAGTAGAAGCATAATTTGTCTATTGATTGGGGAATAGCTAAACAAATTTTTTTTATATATTTTCCTGCTCAGTGGAGTTGGAGAAAGTCATGCAAATATGTAAATCAAGAGAATTCATGCCTCAGACTTGGTTCAAGTATTATGCTGAGCATTAAAGACAAAAGTTTAAAAGTCTTTGCTCTTAAGCTTACCTTTTAATGAACATACACTTATAATATAACTTTGTCATTCAGTCTCAGTTGGACTTTTTCTATAATAAAATTGTTGCTTAATTCTTTTCTAATCAATTCTTCTCTGTCCCCATAATGATTTAGACCTTCTTCCTTCTTAGCTTTCTCCTAACCCCTTTCCTCACTTTCTCAAGTAAAGACTTTACATCTTTACTGAGTATATAGAGGCCAAATTATTTGGTTCAAGTTTCTTCTCTTTCCCATTGGTCTTGCCATCTTATTTCTGGATCTGCCTCCCCTTTCTTTTCTCTCTCACATCATTCTGGAACCAGCTAACCTTAAGAGTTTTGATTCTTTTTCTACCAAGATGGGGATTTTGTCCATGGAGGCAGAACATGTTTAGAAAAGATGGAATGTAGCATATTCTGTTTTTACTGGACTTCCTTTATTTTTCTTTCTTATACACCTTTTTGTTATGAAGGACAGTTTAATAAATATTATGGGAAGCATTTATTTTCATTAATAAATGAAGAAGCACTTATTAAATACTTATTATTTGCTCAGTGCTGGATTTAAAAAATAAAACAGTGACACCAGTCAGCATTTATTAAGTATTTACTATGTGTCAAACATAGTGCTAAAAGCAGGAGATTAATCCCCTTCTCTCCCCCCCCAAAAGGCAAAAACAAGGGAGTTGATATGCACAATATGCAAATAACTATATTTACATAGTATATGTACAATATGATGAAAGATAATCTTAGAAGGTGGCATAGGAGATGGAGCACCAGAACTCCAGCCTGGACAGATTCATCTTCTTGAGTTCAAATCCATCCTCAGACACTTATTAGATATGTGACCAAATCACTTAATCCTGTTTACCTCAGTTTTCTCATCTATAAAATGAGCTGCAGAAGGAAATGGCAAAATGTTCCAGTATCTTTGCCAAGAAAACCCTAAATGGAAACATAAATAATTAGAGATAACTGAAATGATCAAGCAACAGAAATCTCAGAGGGAAGGCACTAGTTTTGAGTGGGAAGTTGGGGTGGGACTGGGAAAAGGCCTGCTGAAGAAGGTAGGTTTTGAGCTGAAGCTTGAATTTAGTTAAGGAAGCTAGTAATTAATTAGATGTGGAAGAGGGCATTCTAGGCATAAAGGATAGCTGATACAAAGAAAGGAAGTTGAGATATGGATTGTCAGTTGTAAGAAATAGAAACTATGTTGGATTGTGGAAGGAAGTAAAGTATTAAGATGGACTATTAGGAGGCAGTTGGGTTGGGAAACAGGATTTTATATTTGATCCTGAAAACAATAAGAAGTAACTGGAAATTTCTGAGAAGGAAAGTTAAAAATGGTTAGATTTATGTTTTAGAAAAATCACATTAGTGGTTGAAAGGAGAATAATTTAGTGAGGAGAGACTTGAGTAAGGGAGGTTTATTTATTTAAAGTGAGAGTGATTTAAGGCATGTGTCAAAATGGCAGAAAAAAAGGGGCAAATATGTGAAAGTTGTGTATGCTTAGAAACAACAAATATGGTGTTAGTGTCATAGATAGAGGGTGATATTGAGGTTGTGAGCTTAATGTGACTGTGAGAATGATAGTGTCTTTGACAGTTACTAAAAAATGGGGAAAATTTGGAGGGAAAAATTTATTTCTGTTTTGGACATATTCAAGTTTAATCAGCAAATATTTACTAAGTATCTAGGTATTGTATTAATCACTGGAGATAAAAAAGAAAGACAAAACTATTTTTACTTTCAAGAATTTCACAGTCTTATTGGAGGAGAGGGGGTATGACATGCAAAGAACCATGTCCAAACAATAACAAATTGGAGATGATCAGTAGAGAAGCATTAGCATTAAGGGAGATCTGGAAAGGCTACTTGTAGAAGGTGGAATTTTATCTGAAACTTTAAGTAGAGATGAAGATGGAGAGAATATTCCAGACATGGGGATAGCAAGTAAAAATACATAGAATCATGAAATGGAGTTTCTTGTCCAAGGATCACTGAGTATGGGGTATGGGAAGAAAGAGTTCATATTATGAAGTACTTTAAATGACAGAGACTCCTCTGTGTGTGTGTAAGAGAGTGTGTGTATGTGTGTACACATGTATGCAAATATATGTATGTATATAATATATGAATGTAGGTAAATATACATGCATAAAATTTGAAAGTAGAGACAACACACAGCGGGAATGTCAACCAGGCAGAGAAAATTTAGTTTGGTTAAATTGCTAATATGATGAGTGAAGCCAAAGGGTATTAGCTTAGCACATCCTTTCCTTAAGCAATGACACTTTGATTATAGTTCAGGAACTGAAAAGCGGGTGGGAAGGGGATATATATTAGACATATCAACACAATGACTGGTAGAGAAAATCATATGCAGAGACTGCCAGGTTCATAAATACAATGATACTTGTTATGTTATTCTCTTGACTTCTCACTTTTTATTCTCTCCTTATTAAAAAAAAAATCAGTTGTCAGATCTTGCTATTTATACCTTTATGACATCTTTCATATCTATTTTCTTCTCTTTATACAGCTACCATTTTAATTCAATCCCCCATTCCTTCTCCCCTAGATCAGTAGTGTCAAATTCGAATAGAAACACTAAACATCCAAAAGGATCAACATCATCCTATGTTCATTGAATTTTAATTTGTTTTGTTGACTAATTCCCAATTATATTTTAAATCTACTGGAAATGTTGCAGCCCTCTGGCCAAGTGCTTGATACCTTTATCCTAGATTTTTATAGTAGCCACCTGATAAATTTTTCTGCCTCAGATCTCTTCCAGCTTTTGTCTGTCTTCTACACTGCTGCCCAAGCAATTTTCCTTAAGTTTAGATCTCATCATGTAGCTCACCTCCTCAGTAAATTCCAAAGACACATACTAAGATCAAATAAAAACTTCTAACACTCTTCAAACCCAGATCCCAACTTATCTTCCATTCTCACTGTATATTTCCCTTCCTGTGCTAAGTTGGCTTTCTCTTTATTCGACTTAAGCTCCTGTGTCCACGTCTTTGTACTGACTATTCTCCCATATCCAAAATGTCCTCTTTTCATCTCTATTTCATAGAATCCCTCTTATCCTTTAAGATTCAAAACAAATACCAACTTCTACACATTGACTGCCACATAATAAGTTTTTAATAATTGACAGATATAATTCAAGAAATTTAGAAACAAAGAGAAAGGTCCTACATAAAAATGTTCATAACATTCTTTTTTTGAGATAGAAAAGAATTGGATATTAGATACCCATCAGTTGAGAATGCGTAAAGAAATTATTGGTCATACATGTGATGTACTATTACTGTACATGAATATGAAGAATTTATAAAAGCAAAAATCTGTAAGCACTTATTAAATGCTTACTTTGTGCCAAATACAGTGCTAAGCTGAATGTATAGGAAGATGTATAAAATGAAAGTAAAATAAATGGGCCTAAAAAACCAATATTACAATTATTATAATAATATAAATGGAAAGAATGTGAAAAACAAAATAAAACAAAATATCTGGATGTTATGCAATTGTGATGACCCTGTTTGTTCCCAAGAAAATATGAGAAAATTTATTTCCCTTCATGTTTTACAGAGGTGGGAACATTACCTTTCCTTTTACTCTAAGTTGCTATGTTTAGTTAGTTTTGCTGAAGTGTTTCTCTCTCCCTCTTTTACTCTCTTCTCTCCCTCTGCCCCTTTCTTCCTCTCTCCCTTTCTCTCCATCCTCCTTCCCCTATCCTTGCTTTATGAGATTGGTTGCCACATACCAGGAACACAATATTAGGAAATATATTTAATATCAGAATTATAAGGTCAATAAAAGCATTTAAAAAATGACTGCACATTTTATAAATCACTCCAGAAATATCCAGTAATTTACCCAAGTTTTATCAATTTAAGACTATTTGCATATTGACTCCTAGTTAGAGATGTCAGGAATTGACCAGATGACTGAAAAGTGTAATGAATATTATTTCTAGCTTCAGAAAGACTCAGAAAGAATTGAGGATCTTTGGAGTAGCTTTTTAACACCATGAATCAAGGAAAGAGACATTGCCCTGTCATTTAAGAGCAATAATTAACCACTTTTTTCTGAGACGGGTACTCTGAAAAACTCATAGCAAACTGAATATCACTTTTAATGTCCTATTAGAATTACTAAGCTAATAGAATTGAAAATATGTGGACTGCCCTCATCCATGTTGTTCTCAGAAAGAATGCCAATGCTTCCTTAAAGCAGGAGTGTCTGGAATTGTAGAATAGAGTCTATAGAAGGCAGAGCTTCAGAGGATGAGTATGACAGTATCATCGAGAAATCATAAACAGCACCTTCAAAGATAGAAAGTAGTGATCTGGGTTTAGTAGGTGCTCATGAAAAAAAGAGAGAAGCAGAGGCAGGAAAATGGATTTTGATCATGCCAAGAAGCTGTTGGAGGCAGAACTGAGAAACAGCAAGGTGGAGCTGGTTGCTGGGAGACAGAGCCATAAAAACTCTGTAATACAGCTTTTCCTAACAGCAACTCAAAGCACATGGCTCTGAAGCCAAAACCCTTTTTTAAATCTCAAAGCCTGAGTTTTCAGGGGATAGGTTCCTTTCTTTATTAGTGCATTAATATGTAGAACATTGTAGTCATTTGTATATATGTCCAGGAGTCATCCTACACATGATATTTTTTTTAACTATTATGTAGTATCATATTTCTGTGCTTTGAACATTTAATAATATTACTTTACTACTCTGTGCTAATTAAATACTTTACTGTTTGATTTATAGATTCTGCTCTCAGTAGATCAGGAGCTAGAGAATGTCTTGAGCCATGTTTCTACTCAAAACTAAACCCTAGTAACATGAGCAATGATACTCATTACTTTATAACAGATTAGACTATCGATTAGGTAAACTCTCCATTAATAAAGACCCCAGTCTGCTTGATGAAATTAAAGAGTATCAAATTTTAAGTATCCCATTTGCTGTTTATAAGCATTTCAGACTCAAAATTTATGTTTGCCATACTTATATTTGAAAGGTAGAAATAGGCTGCAATTGGTAGAGCTACTGGATGTGCCTTTGATGACTTTGGTGTATTGATATTTGTGAATGGCAGAGAATGAAAGTTTATAAAAAGAGAGAAACTGACCCTAATCAAATAAGTGAATCACTTTGAGTAATGACTTTGAATAGGAAGAAGGACTTGGTGCTTCAGAATAACGTTTGCCTCTTTTTTACAGTACAGTAAGGGGAGAAGGGAGTGCTTTCTCTCTATTTCTTTCTGTCATTGTCTCTTTTTCTGTCTCTGTGTTTCTATCTCTAGTCTCTCTATCTTTTCCTCCCTCTTTTTTTCCTCCCTCTCACTCTTCCTCCCTGTCTTTCCTTCTTCATTCCTTCTCTCTCTCTCTCTCTCTCTCTGTCTCTCTCTTCCCCCCCCCCCCCTTCCTCCCTACTCATTCTGTATGGCATTCAATGACAGAAGCTTATGGTCATAGGAGACAGACTGTGAGAGAATTCTAAGATATTACTTCTTGAATTCCAATGTAGACAGATTTGAAAAGAGCTTGGGGACCAGAGTCAGGTTCTTGTTGGTTGATACATGGCAGATCTTAATCAAGAAATATTTATTAAGCACTTACTGTGTGCCAGACTTATGCCAAAGTACTGTGAGATTATAAAGAATGTTAATGTGAACTCTTAAATCAAATGGGGGAAATAAAATATACACAGTTTATTTAGTTTAAAAGCTACATATACAGACTAAATTGGAGTTAGGTGCTATGATTGAAGGGAACCAAGGAAAGCCTCTTTTAGGAGGTGGCGTTTCAATTGAGAGGAAGATAGGAAGCAGAAAATAGGGCATTCTCGTTGATGAAAACCATTGAAATATCCATGATGTATCTATCTTTTGACTAGCATTCTTGAATTTCTCAGTTTTTTCAGGCCGTTTCTTTCCCTCTTCATAATCTCAGATGTCTATTACTATGGACTATCTCTTAAGCACCCCCTACTGTGCACCATTTTCTTTGACCTCGCTTATCCTTGCATAGCTAGCCTGCAGCTCTAGGTAAAGCTCAGCAAGCTGCATAGGGGCTGGAAAGCATTCTCCCAATTTCTGTCAGACTCCACAGCTATGAGTCACACCTGGATGATCCTGTGTGCAACTTAGTAATTCAGGGGATGGGGAAATCTTGGCTTTCAAGCTAAAACTTCACAGAAGAGCTTCTCTTATCCTATTTCTTATCCTTCTATTATCTTCTCTTCTCTTATCCTCCTATTGTAAACATTGTTCTTTGGAAAGAGCCTAAATATGTTCTGGCCAAAGATTTCTTTTTTTGCTAGGCTTGGAGGCTCAGAGACTCACTGGTGAAGATTTGTGCCCTTCAGAGACAAAGTTCAGTTAGCCCTGACAAGAAACATGCCCAGTGAACTTGTTAGAAGGACTTACACAAGATGTCTTGTTCATCAAGTAGCTGCTCAAGGCTTTTGTAGAAGAGCATTGGAGTGCTTGCAGTGTTGGAAATTTGTATGTTCTCTACACTCGCTTACTTTCTCCATTAGTGTATGTTAGTGAGAGAACGTGCCCTAAGTTTATTGAGTTGGAGTAGAATGTTCATTTAAAAAATCTTATCATATTATTCTAATAAATACTTTTTGCTTTGAGCTAATTCAGTTTTCTGGATGACTGCTTAAGAGTAAACACAATGCTGGAAACTCATGATCTATAATTTAAGGTTGTGTATTTAGAATTCCTTCAACTGAGGAAAATTATCTTCCAGGACAAAGCTGTCAAACTCCAGGGACAAAACTCTCTTATTCGTGGAGGGAACCAAATTAAAATGTAGCTAGGAAAAGCTTAACATATACATCATAACATATAAAGTTAATTTATGGTTTTGTAAGTTAATATGTAGCCTGTACATTGAGTTTGACAGTACTGTTCCTAGAGATTCAACCAGCCTGATAAGTGGCTTGCCTCTGAGGTGCTACTCATAAATATTCTTATAAGTATATTTGCCAGAAATAAAATGCTGTTGATATTAGTGAATTAAAGGAATTACACTTGCCCCAAGTCTCATGAATAGATATCCTAAAAGACACACACACACACACACACACACACACACACACACACACACACGAAATTTTATTTGAATATTATGATTTGCCTCAGCCAAAATCTCTATTCATGTTCTATGATTTCTTTAGCTATTTATTAAAGAAATATTTTTATGATCCTTTCTGTGTTTCAGATATTTCAAGTTCCTGAGTGATCTCTTCTTAATAAAATAGAATCCTTGTATTATTTTTATAAAGCTTAGTCTTAATAAAAAGCTTGACTAAAATAGAACCCTTGTATTATCTCTAGTCTTAATTAAAAGCTTGACCAAATAAGTATTGCCCTTTTTTCTTAAATCTATCCTATTTATTTCTTCACCCTAATTTATTATAAGAATTTTGATAGTGATTTTTACAATGTTAAATTGTTTTTTCTTGTAATTTGTCATTGATGTAAACTTTTACATAGGTTTTCTTAATTATTGCCTTTCATTGGTTTTACACTAAAATTATATTGGAGGAATACTTATTTATAATTTCAGAAATATCTCACTATAAAAAATAAGGTATTTCTTTAAAAATTCACTGTAAAATCAATGATTCAAATCCAGTTTCACATTTTTTTGCATTATAAACGAACTATATTATTTGAGGGAAAGGGGGACCCTCATAAAAGAATAAGTTTAAAAATTAACAAGAAAGGATATAAACAGAGAACATAGGCCCATACATGTTAGCCAGACAATATCATGATATGTATGTGGGGATCTTTTGTATCACACTTGGATTTTTTGTGCTTGCCTCCATTATGAATACCATCTCTCTCAGTTTTCTTTCACTCCACCTTTTATCCAGACTTTGTAAGACTGAAAACTATCGTGATACAATGAAAACAAGTGTTGTATTTGCAAATAACATGAATTAACATACAAGTATAAACTTGGGCAATCCACCCAGGTTCTATTGGATCTTGTTTTCTCATCTCTAAAATGAAGTAATTGGATTAGATGAGAGCTTAAAGGTACCTGTCAGCTTTAAAGCTATTATCCTTTGACTTTCATGCTGGGGTATTCTTTTTCCCTTCCTAATTCCCTATTTCCCTAATAAGCATTTATTAAGAGTTGGGCAAGGATGCTCAAAGAATCAAAGATACTATCCCAAGTACCTGATAATCTAATTGGAGTAAAAGATAAATATAAAGGCATGAAATAACTAGAGAATAAAGCGGCATAATTAAGTGTTAATTTTTCTAGGACACGCTGGTAACTAGTATAGTAGGAATTCAGATAAGCAAAAAAATCATTATAAACAGAAGTTAGTTGTTGAGTTAGGTTTAACTTCATCTCTCATATCTAGCTATTAAGTCCTTTGAATTCTGCCTTCAAAATATTGCTCCTTTATATTTCTTTATTTCTATTCTACTTTGAAAAAGTTTTATTTATGCCTTTGGTTTCATACACTGTAGACATTTACTGATTGAGTTCTTTCTCCTCCCATCATACCTTTTGTACAAAGAGGGAAAAAAAAGCACAACTACTGATACAGTTAGCATATCTCACAGTATATGAAACATTATGAACCTTTGTCCATGACTTCTTGAATGAGAGATAGTAAGTATATTTAATGATCTTTTTTTTTTGGAAACAATTTCATTTAGCCTGAATTTATTTACCTTTTAGTATTATTTTCATTTACATTTTTATAATATTATGTAACTTATAATAATAAAACATTTCATAGTATAACATTTGCTCTTTTTCCTTAGTTATCAGTTCTTACAAATATCATTATTATATAACAGGGTTCATGCCTCTTTCAATCTAAATATAAAATATATGCTGAGCTAAGTAGGTGTAGATATCTACACAGTCATGCCTTGCAAAGGGCTTCTAGACATCTACTAATTCTCAGAATTGTCTCATTTTAACTTATTTTTACACTGACAAATCTAGATTTCCAGAACTGGTCCACTGACATATTAAACTCCATGCTAAGGGTAACTCTTTTGAGAGGAAATATACATCCTTCAATTGATCACTATAGTTTTTGAGCTTCCCCGATGCATTTTTGTTTACAAAAACAGCCATTCATAAGCAAAGCTGTTTATTAAAGGCAAAATAAATAATTAAACTTTTACATTAAGGAAAATGAAAAACTACAAATTCATCAAATTCTTCACATAAAGTCAGGACACACTCTTCCTGAAACACTTAGTATCAAGGAAAAATGAATACACACTTAAAGGCGTCAAGGAGGCATATGAGAGAAAAAATGTTTTGAACAACTCATAGTTGTGGATTGTAGGTCCAATATCATTCATCCATTCAGCAATATCTGTACCAACACTACTTCTGTGCTTAATTGCTTGTCTAGCTGGACAAATCTTCTCTTATACTTGAATGTGGCTTTTATAAGCTCTTTCAATTTATATTCATTCTTAACTGTTTATGACCTCTTTCCTTTTAATGTCCTTTAATTTACTTTAAGCCAGACTTGCAAAATTCATCTGGTTGGCTGTCTCTGGATTATGCAGACCAACCTAGACAGTTAATCACTCACTTGGATGAAACCTTATCCAATCCGATAAGGGCTCACAGAAAAACAAGCTCAAATTGACTTTCTGAGAAAGGTAAACAAACCTGTCTTGTTTATCTTGTCTACCAAGTCACCTTTATCTTGTCTCTCAAATCATCAGCAGTGCCTGCTTTTGCCTTTTCTGCTTTTCCCTCTCAGACAACCTTTAGATGATGCTGAAGGACAGAAACTGAAACTCTTGACGTCATTGAGCCACTTAGGAACAAGCAGGAAAATCGGTTTGCTCTTGGTCTCTTTAGACAATTCTATTAAACTATTTTATCTGCCACCTGCTATTTGTTTATATGTTCCTGATAGTTCTCTTTTTTGGAGAAAATCTTCCCAATGTTTCTCCTCCACTTTTTAAAACTCAAATCAAAATCTCCTGGCTTCCTAGGACTCAACTTTTATTACAAAAGTGAAAGTGTGGGTAAACTAGGTGGTGAAGTGAATATAATTCTGAATTTGGAATAAGAGAGTTAAAATCCTATCGTAGACACTTGTTAACACTCAACCTCTTTTAACCTCAGTTTCCTCATCTTTGAAATGGGGATAATAATAACACTTCATAGAGTTATTGAGAGATCAAATATTGATAACATTTGTAAAGCTTTCATATATCTTAAACTGCTTTCATCAGAAGTGAACTCACTCAGCAGATGTTCCATATATAATCAATAACTCTTAAAGTCATATTTGTCTTTTAATATGTGTAGGATTTCTCACCTGCCCTCTTTAGTTCTAAAGCTATAATATGCAGAAGAGCTAAAGACACAATCCCCTTCAGATTAAATTAGATTAAATCTTTCATCTGATTTTATGTCTTTTAACTGTTTCTTCATACATATATTTTCCCAGTTTTTAATTTAAAAAATTCTTTATCTACCTCTTTAAGCAATAAGATTTTTTACATATTCATGAAACATCATCCTATACTGTACACAAGGATATTTGGTATTTTATGTTTATTCCACAATTCATTTTCCTATCAAAAACTGCTCAATCTCATCAGAAAGCTATTTTTTCATTTACATATTTTATCAGTTTTAATTAAAGCAAGGTTTTTCTCCTGCTTCTTTTAGGCATCTTGTTCGCCTATAACAGCAATAATAGTTAATATTATTTAAGAGATGGTTTGCATATTTGTCCTTATGCAAAAGTTCTTTTACTGTCCTTTTCATTACTATTGAAAAGTAAATTTTCTGAAGTTTTAGAATAGGCTTTAATTCTAGTTACTGGTTTTTCTCTTACTTTTTACATATATTTTATACAATACTTTTATACAATAAAGTTTCATGTCAGGGGGAAAATCTATAAATTTAGTAATTGTGCTTACTTTGTTCTCATGTTCCTTTTTTTTAATCTTTATTTTTTCTCTACTTAATATTTTATTTTTCCAATTGCATGTAGAGGTAGTTTTCAACATTCATTTTTATAAGATTTTGAGTTCCATATGGTTCTCCCTCCCTCTCATCCCTACTCCCTCTCCAAGAAAGCCAGCAATTTGATACAGGTTATGCATGTACAGTCATGTTAAGTATATTTCCACATTAGTCATGTTGTGAAAGAAGAATCAGGAGAAAAGGGAAAAGCCCCAAGAAAGAATAAAAAAGTGAAAATATCATCCTTGATCTGTATTCAGACTCCAACTTTCTTTCTCTGGATTTGGAGAGGCTTTTTTATAGTGAGTCTTTTGGTAAATGTCTTGGATCATTGTTTTACTAAGAGCTAAGTCTGTCATAGCTGACCATCATACAGTGTTGCTGTTATTGTGTACAATGTTCTCTTTTCATGTAAGTCTTTCCAGGTTTTTCTGGAACCTGCATTCTTATTTCTTATTGCACAATAGGATTCTTGTACATTTATATATCACAACTTGTTCAGTCATTCCCCAAGTGATTAGCATTCCCTCAATTTCTAAATCTTTGCTGCCACAAAAAAAGCTGCTATAAATATATATATATATATATATATATATATTTTGCTGTTGTTGTTGTTGTTGTTGTTGTTGTTGTTGTGCACGTGAATCTTTTCTCCTATTTAATGATCTCTTTGGCATACAGACATTGTAGTGGTATTGCAGGGTTAATGCATCCCAAAAGTTATATATATTTAATAACCCTTTGGGCATTGCTCTTCAGAATAGTTGAATCAGTTCACAACTCTGCCAAATATGTATTAGTGTTCCAATTTTTCTACATCTTCAACATTTATCATTTTTCTTTTGTTATTTTATTATTGACTATGAGACAATCTGATAGGCTCAGAATTGTTTTAATTTGCATTTATCTAATCAATAGTGATTTAGAGCATTTTTTATATGACTAAATTTAATTTCTTCATCTCAGAACTGTCTGTTCATATCCTTTGACCATTTATCATTTGGGGAATGACTTGTATTTTTATACATTTGACTCAGTTCTCTATATATTTGAGAAATGAGACCTTTTTTCAGAAACACTGGTTAAAATTCTTTCCCAGTTTTCTGCTTTCTTTCTAATCTTGGTTGCATTGATTTGGTTTTGTGCAAAATCTTTTAAATTTAATGTAATCAAGATTATCCATTTTATATTTCATAATGTTCTTTAGATTTAGGTTTATTTTATGTCCTGTAATTTTACTAAAGTTGCTAATTATTTCTTGTAGCTTTTTAGCTGGTTCTCTCAATGTAACATCATATCATCTGCAAAGACTGATAGGTTTGTTTCCTTATTAACCTATTCTAATTCCTATAATTTATTTTTCTTCTTGTATCGTTAAAGCTAATATTTCTTGTAGCATAGTATTAAATAATGGTGGTGATAATGGGCATCCTTATTACACTTCTGATCTTATTGGAAAAGCTTCTAGCTTATACCCATCATATATAATGCTTGCTGTTAATTTTATATAAATACTGTGTGGAATAGAGAGAAAAGAGAAGAACTTACAGGGATATGTGAATTCTTTTTCTGTATTTTATTTTCATTATTTCTGTGTTTCCCTTATGACCTGTATAATACATGCAGGCCCAGATATACTTGAGCCTTGGCCAGCTATATCTGAAGTCTGAAAGCCTGATTTTCTGTTTCCTAGAAATCAGATGATTTCAGGGAAACAGAAACCTTCCATTCCAATCTCTCTCCGGATAACAACAACCAATTAAATGCCTCCCCCTCCCCTTCTCAATGCTCTCTTACTTGTGACATAATTTCTTGTATAAAAACTGTGTATTATTACTACTTCTTTAGTCCTCCTACCAAGAACTTTCTCTTTCCCTTATCTCGTGATAGAACAGCTCATCCTCCGGAGACATAATAAATGACCTTTCTGCTTTCTATTTTGAGTGATCTCTGAGTAGTCATTTTGGGTAGGGGTTTTCTATATCCCACACAATACTGTTTATCATTTTAAGGAAAACACCATTTATTGCTACGTTTTCTAGTGTTCATAATAGGGATGCTATATTTTGTCAAAAGCTTTTTTTGAATCTTTTGTGATAATCATGATTTCTGTTAGGTTTGTTATTAATATGGTCAATTATGCTGATAGTTTTCCTAATATTGAATCATTCTTGCATTCCTTGTATAAATTCCACCTGGTCATATTGATATATTGATAGTATTTTTATTAAAAATTTTCATCAATATTCATTAGGAAAATTGGCCTATAATTTTCTTTCTCTGTTGTGGCTTTTCCTGGTTTAGGTATCAGCATTTTATGTCATAAAAGAAATCTGCTTTTTCACCTATTTTCCAAATAGCTTGTACAAATTTGGAATTAATTGTTCTTTAGATGTTTGGTAGATTACACTTGTAAATCCATCTGGCTCTGGAGATTTTTTTCTTAGAGAGTTCATTGATAGTGCATTTTCACTTTCTGACCCCAGATCTCATTTCTAACTTTGGAATTGAAAAATCTGGGCTAAGAGCCAAGAGGTTGTTTGTCATTTTTTGGCATTGACTTGATAAAAAATTCCACAAAGAAATTCATATCCACTATAAATTTTATAATTAATCAGAAATGAAAAGAAAGATCTGCTCTCTTCTGACACAGTATTAACAGTATATTAAGTAGAAAACAAAAACTTTTGATTCACTCAGGACTAAAATCCTGCATATAAACATATTACAATAATTTATATGAATCTTGTACCTATCACCAGGTCAGCATGTGTCCCCTTAGTAGGTTTCTGTCAATTAGAAATATTTGGAGTTTGTATCCTTCCTATGCAGAAGTTAGAGATGTGAAAGCTAATCTTGAGAGATAAATAGAACTTTATAATCTAGAATCTCAATATTAGAGCTCATGGCCTAATAAAAAGAGCTTAGAATTTGTAGGCAGAAGGCATGAGTTCCAATTCTGCTTCATCCATTTACTACTTTGTTGATCATAAGCAAATTACCTCAATTCTTTGGGTTTCAGTTCTTTTGAAAAAGGAGAGGACTAGAGTAAATGACCTAGGTTTCTTTTCAGCTTTAAACTGTTTATGCTTTTATGAACTTCAAGATTATCTAGTCTAATCATTCCATTTTGTAGAGGCTGGAGAGGTGATTGCCTTGTCCCAAATCACATATCATATATCTTAGTGACAGACCTGGGTCTACAGTCTGAATCTGTAATTTTTTAATATTCTCCATGCTATCCCTTCCTTCCCCATACTAAATGTGGTAAACCTTTCCTTGTTAAACAAGTTAAATTTCGTCTTTTTAATATATTGACACATGATTATAGACTAATTGATACTGCCTATACTATTAGGTATGTTATGACCCCACTTCTAGATTGTTATGAGTCAAATGAGATTATGAATGTAAAGTTGCTTGTGAGATATTCTTCTTATCATCAGTCTGATGGAATTTTGTTTATTGCTTTAGGTTTTCTTGATTACATGAAAAAATAAGCTTTTCCTCCTTTGTTTACTCAAATTGCAGGATCTTGTTATTGAATCATGTGTTATTTTTTGGTACATATGGAATTGCTTTGCATATATTCAGTGTACTGAAACAAAAAAACAAAGGTTAATTAAACTTCCTTCTAATTAGACAGGTGTGATTTTATTACAGAACTGGAAAAAAAAATCCCAGAGATTATCTGAAGAACTTTAGCAACATGTGCAGCAATAAATTCATTTATATTCATCTTTAAATAGAACAGATCACAAACTTTCCAGTGACTAAGAATAACATAAAGTAAAAGCAAATCATGGGTATTTAGTCTTCTAAGTCTGTCATTTCTTCTGTAAATTTACATCACCATAGACTTTTTGGTTGACATTATTAGAAGATACAAATAGTACCAAAAAAGAAGTTACGTTGATGCCATATTTCTTACATGTGGATATACTTAACGCTACTTTGGTTTTCATGCAGATGGAGGGAGCGAGGAGCCACCAGATCAGAGACAATCAAGTGTAGACTCTCGCCAAAGCCGGTCTGGGCAAGGTAATTTGTTATTTAATTTATCCCTGAATTTAAGCACACACACATGTACACACACAGCAATTTACTTTTTTTATGCTGCTGAAGTGGTGAGTTTAAAACTATAGGGCTGCTAGTCATTTGACCAGTTTTGAGTTTTAATAGCACAGTCTAAATATGTCATAGTAGAAATCTGATTTAGTTGTATCATGTTTTTGAAAAATGTAAGGAAATCAAAATGACAGAAAAAGAAACTATAAAAATTGGTACTATGGTGGGAGAAGCTTTGAAACATTTCATCAAAAAACTTATTAACTTTTCAAAGTAATGTAATGAATAGTTCGTGTTCTCATATGATTGCATGTCTGAAAAAGAGACTTCTGAAATGTGATTGAAGTTAAAACTTTAAAATAGCACTGCCAGTTATTTTATAAGATCATTTTGCTTTTTGTTTTTTTCACAGTTTAGGATATGGCAAAATTGTGGTTGTATAATTTTGCAGTCAAATTTTCATCAATAGTCATTTTATTTTTATTTCCAGAATCTATTGTTAGCAAGGACTTCTCAATAGTTTATGTAGTGATGATGGTTGAGAAGGAAATTCTCCTTGTTCTTTGTCTATGTTCTGGTGGTACTTAGGGGAATGGTAGTGGTTAAAAATATTCTGAATGTATAGTCTTTAGAATTTTGTAAAGGGATGAGAATCAAGAACAAGAACTGATAGGCATTATCAAGTGTCAGCAATGGTTGCTAGAGTTTTGTTGGTGGTAGCCTTTTCTTATAACCATGCTAGGAATTTAGAAAAGCTTTTGGTTGTACATGTGCATTTCTGTAGTACTGCACAAAGATAAGTTCCTGGATTGTTGAATTGAAACACAGTATTAATTATTCATTTATTAATAGTATACACATAATTCTTCCAAACCATTTCTTTTTTCTCCACTTCCTTCACTACTTACTGTCTATGGGTCGTTTCATGTAACACTTCAGATTATAGAGATCACTTTCAATTACTGAAATCCATAGTATTTCAAATCTGGCATCTAGAGAATCTTAGTCTTACAAAGCTAATAGTAGAAGGCAATTCCCTTGATCCCTGCTATCTCAAGCTCATGCTATTTGGCTCCATTATGAAGTACTCAAAAATGTAGCACTTAGCATGTCATCACTGCTTTTCATTCCTTTTGCCTATCATCTTTGGTTCCATGTTTTTTCACAATTCTTCTTTGACCCTTTTTGTTGTCATCCAGTATTCTTGATAGATTTTGGCTTCATCTAGTTTTTATAAAGTTGATGATTATGTAATAAAAATGGGATAATTTTGGGTTTATTGGATTTAGAACCATAAGAAGCCTGAAAGAACATCTTTTTGCAAATGATCATACCAGAAAGATAAAGTACCTTGACCTAACTGCTGGTCCTCTCTCCTTTTTCAAATTATCTTGCATCGTTACCTCTGTATGTATTGCATGAGTAGAATGTAAGTTCCTTGAGATCATGTGTTTTCATTTTAGTTTTTGTATCTCTAATGCCTATCACATTGCTCTGATGTAGCATGGTTTAGACAATCATTGTTAAATTGTACTAAATTGAATTACCTGTGATCTCAGAAGTAGAGAAAGTAGTAAAGTCAAGATTTAAATTCAATTCCTTTGAATCATTTGTATTTTAATTTGAAAAGCCAAAAAATTTTGCTACTATTTGATTTGTGTTATGCCTGTAGTACAGATATTTAAGAGTTTCTCCATTGTTTCAATCTCTTTTGGGGAGGGAATTGGAGAGATAATTTTTTGAATAGAAAAGTGTATTATTTGGTTTTTATAACACTTTTTTTCAAAAGGAACTTTTATTCTAAGTTAGAGGCTTAAAATAATATCTTCATTCCCCCCCCCCAACTCAAATGTCACAGAAGTTAAGCTTGATGAATCATTTTGAATATCTTTATTTCTATGAACCTGACCATTAAAAAAAAAAAGCCTTTAGAAATATAAACAGAGTACTATACTTTAAAAATGAATTTTTATTAATATCTTTTAGTGTGAAGTCCTAGTCAGTTCCTTGTTGACCTCAGGAACAGCCAGAGTCAGGATCAGCAAAAGTCCTTAGTCTTTAGGGGAGAAGTAAAGGAGATGGACAAAAACTCCAGGAGCTCTCCACAACCTCCTCTCTCCTCCTTGTCCACAGCCAAAGTGACTCTGGCTTGTCTTACTCCACCCCCTAATCTCTCCTACAATTATCTTTATACACTAAAAGATAGAACAGCACAGAATAGTGGGAAGGGCCATTTTCCAAACATATGCTAATAAAGTACTGTCCAATGGGTAATTAGCCTTAAGTGCTCGGTTGTCTGATTCCAGTGCATCTACTCAGAGCTTCAGCCCTTAACATTTTAGGTTTTTTAATATCAACAAAATTTCTCCCAGTATGCTTGCACCCTGTCCCAGAGATCTATTCTCAGTAACACAAAATGTTAAAGAATTTTTTTTACATTCAAAAATGCAAAGGCTGAATATCATCAGATAATACTGTTTTCCTGAAATATATTGCTGAATCATTACCATACTTTAATCTGAAGCTAACAGAATACTTACATCATGAAAGTGAAAGGATGCCAGATATCATTCATTTTATAATCTGTTTAGAATATGAGTTATATCTGTTTACTCATGGCAAAGAATCTAAGAAATAGGAAAGAAACCCAGCTCAATTAGTTGTAAAAACTGTGAAATTATTTAACACAAAACTCAACAACTCTAAAAATAAAGTATAAGAAGATAATATTCAAACAATAATTATATATAGGAGGTTCTTGTTTCCTTTGAATTCTCCTTTTTTTTCCCTAGAAGAATGAAAGAATTTGCTGGAAGCTGTACCCTGCAAGTTGTTTTTAGAGGTCAGATTAGTTCAGAGCTGTTTCTAGAGAGAGCATGATTGCGTTCCACTATGTCTTCTATAACATAGTAATTTCAGTAGCTGATCCTTTATGTAATTTGATATATTTTTGTGGCTAAAAATGAGGTATTTAACATGCTTTGCAGAAAAATTTTTGATCATTTAATAATATGTTTTCAGTTAGTTCATATCTAGTTTAAAGAAAATGTTATTCCAGGAATTTGGGATCAGACTCATAACATCTGAACCTTTTATCTTCTGACATTTAAATTCTAATGACTAGATATTTGAGGATAAAACTCTAACCACTAGAAAATTTTCCAAATAACCCATAGCTTGATTTAAATGTGACTAAAATAGTAAAAAGTTCAACTCCAGTACACATAGTAAATGTCATAAATTGGTATGTTGTTTGTCAGTTTTAGCAAAACTAGATTTTCACATTTTAAAGTAGTGTGGCTTTTAAAGATAATTTTGCAATGGATAGTTTTGGATTTGGAGTCAGATAGCCTTTAGCTTTCTGTCAGTCATTAAAATGAAGATGATACTATTACCTGTCTCCCAAGGATGAAATGAAATAATATTTGTAAAGTGCTATATATATATATAGTGCTTATACTACTGTATAAATGCTAACTTTTATTATATAAAGCCTCAGTATCATATAAGAATGTTTTTTATTATAAAGGATTAAAATGGAATTGTGAAATGGTCTCCTTAAGATATTGAATCCCTTATAAGATAAGACATTCTATTGTAATGTAGCTCCAAGAATTTTTTTTTTCCTTTTCCCTATCCTCTATTCCATATCTAGGATCATCTAGCACTATATAATGACTACACATGCAAAAAAGAAAAGTTTTTATTTTTTACAATTTTTCTTTGCAATAAAATTTTTTATTCTTTTCCTGTTTTCTTTGCCTTATGGATTAAAAAACAAACAAAAAAGATATATTAGTTGATACAATTTAGTCCATTGTGATAGTCTTAAATTCTCATCCTTTTCTAATGATGATATTCGTAATTTAATTGTCAGGATTGATGCTTAGATTCTTAGGAACTGAAGACATGTCATTTTCTTCAACGTTGATAAAGATAATGTGTTGGGGTAAGTGTAGCAGAAGAGGGGAGGTGTTGATAAATATATATATATATATATATATATATATATATATAATATATATATATATATATATATTTTTTTTTTTTTTTTTTTTTTTGCTGGGAAATGGATCCTTTAAGCTTAATGGTCTGAAGAGTTTAGGCATGGTAGTTGAAGTGAGCCTTGGCCTAGTAATTTATTTGTCTGATACTCTGTAGTTTGGTATGTTTTATAGTTGTAAATGAAGTATTTATATAATTTATTAAAAGATTCTGATCATTTTATCATTTTTCATTTGAAGTGTTTAGTCAATTCTGTTCTGTTCAGCTTCATAACCCCATTTAGGTTTTCTTGGGGAAGATGCTGGAGTGGTGGGTCATTTTACAGATAAGAAAACTGAGGCCAACAGGGTTCAATGACTTGCCAGGGTCATACAGCTAGTAAGTGTCTAAGACTTTATTTTAATTCAAATTTTCCAGACTCCAGGTCTGATGCTGTATCTACTGTACTATTTTGCTGCCCTGCTCATTTGTATTATATCTAGTTAAAAGAAATGGAGAGAAAAATGTTGAATGCTGATATCTTTATGGTATAGTTTTGCTGATGACCTGGGAGTTAGAGAAATGATTCAACAGCATGGGGCACCTGGTGTCACTTGCCCTTGTCTTTTAGGAAGGAATCCATCCAATTTAGACCTGGGCCTGGATTAAAGTTCTGATCTGAATATATTCCTTTGTATTTAATAGAAATTCAGTAAATAGTCATTAAATTACTTAATTATCCTTCTTAGTCCAGGGAAACTTTAGGAAGTTTGTTATGTTAATTGATACTAGACCATATGTGTTTCACATATGTAGTAGGTAGTTGACCTCAGTTGGAATCTCGGTTGTCTTTGAAGATATTAAGATTTGAAGGAGTGCTTGTTAATTCATTAGAATGTTCATACTATTATATTATCATACAGATACTTTCAACTGTTTAAAAAAATTGCCTTTCTAGGTCTCAAAAACTCTTGTGCTCATCTCTGCTTTTGTCATTAGAAATGCTTAAAAATCATTTGTTCCATTAAAAGGCCATTATTTTTCTTATAGGACAAAACTCAGATTCTTAGGGCAAATTTTTCTTGGTAAGCCCATCTCCTTTTTTGCCTGTTGTAATGTTGTATTCTGAGATCTGTTATCTATAATAGAAGCCATCAAGGGACTTCTTCTAGTCCCTTAGTACTTGATCAGTCTTGATAGAATTGACATATGCATTCTGTTGTGCTATTTACATTGTGCTATTTACAACTGTCCAGTAAAAACCATAGAACTTAGGGTGGAAATGATGTTAGGGACACAGCATTGAAAAATTTTGTGCAGGACAGTAGCTGATACATCATAATTATATTAACATGGTATAAAATAATATAAGAATGTTATAAAAATGTTAGTCATCATCATTATCATTGTAAATTAAATAAAAGTAGTAGTACAGCTTTATGTTAAATGGTTAAGAAATTTACAAGTGTTGCAGTAAATTGTGGCCAATCCATTGTTTCATGCTGCTGCTTAGTCTGCATCTGGATTACACAAGGAAGTTAAGTAGATCACTGTGGTAAAAGGGGTTCAGGTGAGAATAATGTAGACCAGTCCTTCTCTGCTCATAACTCCTATCATTAGAAGTTATGTAATAAGTTTGAAACTTTACCTTGACAAAAAAGACCTGAACTTTAATTGTGTGGGGGGCATTTGGAAGGGTTGTGGTTTATGAGTTATTGTGAAGTGATGGAATTTTCTGCCTTCTGTTTCTCATAGAAGAGATTGTGCAGAAGTAAAATGGAAATTTGTGTTATGCTTGAAAGATCCCCTATTGTGTCAGTTGCTTTGGAACAGATTTGTGGTTTTTGAAATATATGTTATAGCAGAACTGATTCTATTTTTTCAATGATAAAGGAACTCTGAATTTTGGTTATGATATTATTGGGATTTTTTCTTTTGTGATTCCTTTCAGGAGATGATTGGTAGATTCTTTCCATATCTTTCTTCCTGGATCTAATGCATCTGGACAATTTTCATTTTTGACTTCTTGAAATATAACTTCTTGAAATATACTATTAGATTTTTTTAAATTATAACTTTTTTATTGTATAGCTTTTTATTTACAAGATATATGTATGGGTGATTTTTCCACATTGATAGTTGCAAAACCTTTTGTTACAACTTTTCCCCTCTTTCTGCCCACCTTCTCCCCCAGATGGCAGGTTGACCAATACATGTTAAATATGTTAAAGTATAAGTCAAATACAATATATGTGTATATGTCCATACAGTTATTTTGCTGTACAAAACGAATCAGATTTTGAAATAGTGTACAATTAGCCTGTGAAGGAAATCAAAAATGCAGGTGGACAAAAATAGTGGGATTGGGAATTGTATGTAGTGGTTCATTTCCCAGAGTTCTTTCACTGGGTGTAGCTGGTTCAATTCATTACTGCTCTTTTGGAACTGATTTGGTTCATCTCATTGCTGGAGATGGCCACGTCCATCAGAATTGATCATCATATAGTATTGTTGTTGAAGTATATAATGATCTCCTAGTCCTGCTCATTTCACTCAGCATTAGTTCATGTAAGTCATTCCAGGCCTTTCTGAAATCATCCTGCTGTTCATTTCTTACAGAACAATAATATCATTCATATATCGTAACTTATTCAGCCATTCTCCAATTGATGGGCATCCACTCAGTTTCCATTTTCTGGCCACTACAAAGAGGGCTGCCACAAACATTCTTGCACATACAGGTCCCTTTCCCTTCTTTAAAATTTCTTTGCGATATAAGCCCAGCAGTAACAGTGCTGGATCAAAGGTTATGTACAGTTTGATAACTTTTTGAACATACTATTAAGTTTTTTAAAAGAAATTTATTTGTGGTTTTAAGGAATAAGTGATTCCCATTTCTTTGTCTGTGGGGTTCCAGGTAACTTTTTGTTGGAGTGGGCGTATTCACTTGCTGTAATTTCTCATTGGATTACTTTAACCATTTTAGTTTGGTCTTTAGGGGGTTTATTGGAATAAATATAGAGGAGTTGAGTGGCCTGCTTCTTTTTCATGCATCTATTTTATGCTTGTGGAGTTTGAAAATCCTAAAATAACATTTTAAGCTTATTCTTCCAAAGCAGGCTCTTTGTGTTCTATCTTTGCCATATAGTAAAGGCATAGCTGATTTAAAATTTATTTTAGACATGCATTCTTGAAGTCATTGTAAACTTATCTTAAAAGCATTGAATGTCACATTGTGAAAATTCAGTGAGCTTATATCTATTTTTACAGTTTTGAGTCAATAAAGATAGAATAAATAGAGAAAAATAAAACTATTTTAGGATGTGATTACAGATATTCAATTATCAAAAGTAAATCTGTTTATTATAAGTTTCAGCATGATGGGAAAATATTTCTTTTTTTTTTTTAATTCATGTCTTCTTGGCTCTTCTTTTTCTTTTTAATTATAGCTTGTTATCTACAAGATATATGCATGGGTAATTTTTCAGCATCGACAATTGCAAAACCCTTTGTTACAATGTTTCCCCTCCTTCCCCTCCCCTCCTCCCCTAGATGGCAAGTTGACTAATACATGTTATATATGTTAAAATATATGTTAAATACAATATATGTATACATGTCCATACAGTTATTTTGAAGTACAAAAGGAATCGGACTTTGAAATAGTGTACAATTAACCTGTGAAGGAGATCAAAAATGCAGGCGGACAAAAATAGAGGGTTTGGGAATTCTATGTAGTGGTTCATACCCATTTCCCAGGGTTCCTTCCTTGGGTGTAGCTGGATCAATTTATTACTGCTCTATTGGAATTGATTTGGTTCATCTCAATGTTGAAGAAGGCCACGTCCATCAGAATTTATTATCATATAGTATTATTGTTGAAGTATATAATGATCTCCTGGGTCCTGCTCATTTCACTCAGTATCAGTTCATGTAAGTCTCTCCAAGCCTCTCTGAAATCATCCTGCTGGTCATTTCTTACAGAACAATAATATTCCATGATATTCATATACCACAATTTATTCACATTCTCCAATTGATGGGCATCCACTCAGTGGAAAAATATTTCTTTAATTATTGTTTATTTATTTCAAAGTAGGCTGTTTAAGAAAAGCCTTGAATTTGTAGTAGAGCAAATAAAAAATAATGAAGAAGAGTTTTCATTTCAGAAACATCAGTTAATTATGTGTTGATGGTATTGGACACTTAAGATGTCTCACATTTTTGTAGGCATGATGCTAATGACAGATATTGAGTTCACATTGACATTATGCATGACCTAGGCATAATAAATATAAATTTGTTACTGCCCTCTTTAATTTAGGCCTTTCCACATGGCCTCAAAACTCTGTAAGTCATTCCTTTATTACTTTTCAGCTCTGACACAGCTTGTAGTAGTTGTGAACCTTTTTCTTAATCATTATGAATTACTTCAAAACAATTATTTAGGATCAAAGAGTAGTGCTGAAATCAACTTCAGAGACCATCTAGTCTATCCTCATTGTATAGGTGAAGAAACTGAGGCTCAGGGCAGTGATGTTCTTGCTCACAGTCACTTATGTAATATGCATCAGAAAAGAGATTTGAACCGTCATCTTCCATAATGCAGAGTCAGTACCCCATCACTCTACCATACTTCCCAGTTTGATGATCATTTTTCTAAAAATATGCTTATTTTTTATTTACAAAACATATGCATGGATAATTTTTCAACATTGACCCTTGCAAAGCCTTCTGTTCCAAATTATTCCCTCCTTCCCCTCATTCCCTCCCCTAGATGGCAGATAGTCCAATACATGTTAAATATGTTAAAATATATGTTAAATTCAATATATGTATACATATTTATACAGTTATCTTGTTGTGTAAGAAAAATCAGATCAAGAAGGAAAAATGGGATAGAAAACAAAATGCAAGCAAACAACAACAGAAAGAATGAGAATGCTGTGTTGTGATCCACATTCAGCTTCCACAGTCCTCTCTGTTGCTGTAGATGGTTCTCTTCATCACTGAACAGTTAGAATTGGTTTGAATCATCTCATTTTTGAAGAGAGCCACATTCATCAGAATTGATCATCGTATAGTCTTGTTGTTGTCATGTATAATAACCTGGTTCTGCTTATTTCACTCAGCATTAGTTCATGTAAGTCTCTCCAAGCCTCTCTGAAATCATCCTGTGGGTCATTTCTTACAGAACAATAACATTCCATAACATTCATATACCACAATTTATTGAGACATTCTCCAATTGATGGGCATTCATTAAAAATATGCTTCTTAAGACTTCCCACCAAGATAACAACTTTCAGATTTCCCAGTTCCCATGTCTCTAGCAAAATCCCCAAAATAATATGACTGGATTATGATCTAGAAATTTAACAACAAACTATAATAATTGGCTTCTCTCCTCCAAAAACTGTACCAAAAATAAGCCAGATAGCTTAGGACATTAGGAGTGGAGTGCTAGCATAGTCATTGCATTCAAACAGGCCTATAACCTCCTAACATGAGCAGTGATTAGCTAGAGACATGTGCACCCAACAGTCTTAGGTAGTGGCAAGAGAGGAGAGTTTCCCTAAAAGACCTAAGGATAGCCTAAACTCTTTGCTATTGCTTTGGAAGCCCCTAAGAGTAGCAACTCAGGAGCTTGAGGATCCCTAACACTTTCTTCTGAGATGCCTTAGAGGGTCCTGAATAATCTAAAATTAGAACCTAACTTCAGGAGGTAGAGGGCAGTACAAGAATCCCGCAATCCAGAATGAAATTGGGCAAGGCTGATCCCTTCACCCAGAAGCACTTATTTTTTAATGGGGGAGGTAGGGACAAAGAGTAGGGATAATTAGATAATTAGTGATATCAAGAAGAAAAAAAGGACATTGAAAAAATGTTTTAATTGTATGGATGTATATAGCAAGAAATTTTTTAAAAAGTACAAGCATAAGAATTTTGAAAGTAATGTGGAATTATTTATGTATGTGTGTGTGTATTTAACAAGTATTTCAAAATAAAGATTTATGGATTCACATATAAACCCTGTTCTGTTTTGATTTTGGAAAATTTTGTTTTTATTTGCTTAAAGTTCATAAATTGAATGAATAAATAAATTGTTGTTAAGGTGTTTACTATGTGCTGGCTCTGCTAATTGCTTAGTCTACAAATAGAAAATTAAAACAGTCCTTATATTCAAGGTGCTCATATTCTAATGGGGGGAGAAAACAAAACAAAAAAAAACTGCAAGGCACATGGGAAAAATGTCCTTGCAATCCTTAGAGTAGATAGATCATCAAAGCAGATGTCCTTTTCTTTAATGTCATTTTTTTTTTTTTAACGCCACTATTCCAAGGACTCTTGGGTGGAGAATTCTTGGCTGTCCCCTACAGGATTTTAGAGGAGATGATAGATGATGATCAAGGTGATTGATTTGATGTGCCTGACACATGTTACTTCTTGCTCCCATCACCCCCACCCCCCACCCCGGTACTTTGCTATTTCAACATGTTGGTTTGCTTTTCCTTTATTTAGTAGTTCATTGGCAATTGGAGGAGGTGGCTAACCCTTTCTTCATATACGTTGTGGTTCATATAAATTTTTTCAAAAGGGAGAGAGAAGCGAAGATAGACTTGTGAGTTGTGGTGTTTTTTTTTTTTTTTCAGATTATAAAGATAATGGTGATCTGTACCTTCTCTGTTAATATAGATTTTTTTTTTTTTTTTGGCAAAGTAGTAGTTTAGAGAGTTGCCAGAGAGAACTGAGAGGTGGTGATTTATCATCTAGCCCAGGTTACAAAGCCACTATAAACCAAAGGCAAAACTCTTGATTTCCAAGTCTATCCATTATGCCTCATTGTTATCAGCAATAATTGTAAAAATATTATGCTTTAAAATGTATAAACCATTTTCACCTACATTATTTTGCATGGTCTTCTGATTTTTTAGTAAAAAGGAACCTTAAGGAATGATTTTTTTTTTTTTGGTAGGAAGACTATCTTTCTAGTCTAGTTCCCCTCATTATGCAGAAGTAGCTGAAGTCTTGAGGAATGATTTTCCAGAGTTGACACATATAATATGCATCAAAATTAGAATGTGAACCAGGTCTTCTGCCTCTAAAACTAGTGTTTGTTTTTATTGTACTGTGCTGTGAGGATCATTGAACAGATATAATTATCTCCATTTTAACAGCTAAAGAAACTCCGAGACTATAGGTAAAGTGTTTTTAGCTTAAATTCACATAATTGGTAAGTTGCAGAAATGGGAACAAACTTTCGTCTTCTGGTCCCTAGTTCATTTCCCTTATTGTCCAAAGCCAATATGACTATGAGTATTTGTACCAGACAGTAGCAGGGTGGTAGTGTTGGTGGTAACCGGGGGGAGGGAATTGGATTAAAAAAAACTTATCAAAAGTCCTTTGTAGATGATTGGCATGGATGCATTGCAAATGTAGAGGGTTTCAGTAATAATCAAAGCATCCTTTGTAGTATTATCCAAGTTCTGTGGTTTTCTTCAGAGATCACAAGACTTCTTTTCATTGGAAAATAAAAAAATAATGAATTTTAAACTAAATACATTTGTCCTTGTCTTTTTTCTTTTTAAAAATTATTTTTATTTCTGAACTCAATTGTCAGCAAACAAATATCAACAAAAACCAGTTATTGACAAATACAGGTATTTCAAGATAAAAAAATAGGAAAAAGGGCTATGTAAGGAAATAGTGAAATTTTAAAATCTTTTTAACAGTAATAAAAAAAAAAGTCTCCATATGTTCAGCCTTTGTCAATCTTCACTTACTCTTTAACTCTTGAAGACAATGGGGTTTTTGAAGGAATAGTCGTCTTCTCTTTTCCCTTCCCCAGTTAGGATATAAAAAACTTGTTCATCATTTATTTAGCCCTTTCATTTAGATCATATACAATTACTTTTCTAGGTTTCACTCATCCCTTCTGTTTATGTTTCAGAGATTTTACTCAGCTCAAATTTTCTTAGCAGAAATGTTTAAAAGTTCTTTATTCAAGTCCATTTTAATTTCTATGTGACATCTGTTAACTTTCTCGTGTCAAATTATTCTTGTCTATTGTTTTCCTTCCTTGTGTTTTCAAATCTTCCTAAGTATTCCCCATCTTTAATAAAATAAGCCACAATAATTCCTCAACTTATTCTCTTCTGGTTTAACTTTTATTATTCAAAGTCACTAAAAAGATCCCTACTCACTTTCTCACTTTCTTCTTATTCCTCTTCCCATTATAATCTGGCTACTTACTTTGCCATACAACTGGCGCTAAGTCTAAAATAATCAAAATGAGTAACCCATGAAAAGTAAAAACACATCTTGGCCCTGTGGTGACTGAAGATGTAAATTCTCTTGGCCACATGTGTTCTATTCAGAAGAACATCTCTATTAATGTATTCTATGTATGTGCTCTCTTCACATTCATATTTTATATATTTGTAAGCGAGTACATCCTGGATTTATGTGGGAAATATTTTGTTGATACTGTTCATATTATGCCATTGGTTTGCGTGAACTGATAAGAAGCGAGCAGAACCAGGAGGACAATATATACAATAAAATAATACTATAAATTCAAACAACTTTGAAAGACTTGGCATCTAGTCCCATTCCCTGATTCACTTTCCTAATTCTTTAAAACAATTTTTCTCTGGAAATTGAATGGATGCCCATCAATTGGAGAATGGCTGGGTAAATTGTGGTATATGAATGTTATGGAATATTATTGTTCTGTAGAAATGACCAGCAGGACGAATACAGAGAGGTTTGGAGAGATTTACATGAACTGATGCTGAGTAAAATGAGCAGAACCAGGAGATCATTATACACTTCGACAACAATATTGTATGAGGATGTATTCTGATGGAAGTGGATTTCTTTGACAAAGAGACCTAACTCAGTTTCAATTGATAAATGATGGACAGAAGCAGCTACACCCAAAGAAAGAATTGAATGTGAACTATTTGAATTTTTGTTTTTCTTCCCGGGTTATTTTTACCTTCTGAATCCAATTCTCCCTGTGCAACAAGAGAACTGTTCGGTTCTGCAAACATATATTGTATCTAGGATATACTGCAACATATCTAACATATATAGGACTGCTTGCCATCCAGGGGAGGGGGTGGAGGGAGGGAGGGGAAAAATTGGAACAGAAGCGAGTGCAAGAGATAATGTTGTAAAAAAATTACCCTGGCATGGATTCTGTCAATATAAAGTTATTATAAAATAAAATTAAATTTAAAAAAATAAAACGATTTTTCTTTTGTTTTCAATTTTAAATTCTCTCCTTCCCATTAAGAAAGCAAGAAAAACAAATTACAAATTTACAAATTTGTATTACAAATTATATACAAACATATAGTATTTGTATTATACAAAAATATAGTGAAAGTAAATTTCTGCTTTAGCCTTTTCCTAAAAATATGTTTCAGTCTGCATTATAAGTTCTTTACCTCTCTGTCTGGAAGATGTACTCATATTTCATACTGAGTTCTCTTAAACTAGGATTGATTCATTTGTGCTGAACATAGCTGCCAAGTCTTTTAAAAGTATTTGTCTTTATAATATCATTTTTATGGTGTATATTGCCCTTCTGGTTCTGTTGGCTTCTTATCAGTTCGTGCAAACCAATTCCCAGGTTTTTCTAAAAGAATCTCCTTCCCCCCCCCCCCCCCATCACTCCTTGATGGTGCCAACTGTTATCACAAGAGATTGCCATCATATTCATATACCATAACTTGTTTAGCTATTCCTTAATTGATGGACATATCCTCACTTTTTCAAATCTTTGCCACCATTGTAAGAATTTTTTGTGCCTATGAGTATTGTTTCTTCTTTCTTTGATTTCTTTGGGAGTATAGACCTAGTTAATAGTAGTATTTCTGAGGCAAAGTGTGTGGATTGTTTAATAACTTTGGAGGCTCAGTTCCAAACTGCTTTCCAAAATGTCTGCAGAGTTCACAGTTCCACCAAAAGGAAAATTATGTACCTATTTTCCCACAGCCCTTGCAAACTTCCATCATTTTTTATCTTCTTTTTTTTTGTCAATTTAGCCAACTTGATGAGTGTGAGGTAAAACATCTGTTTTAATTTGTTTTTCTTTTCTTATTGGTTATTTAGAGCATTTTATATGGTTATTGATAATTTGGATTTCTTTTTTTGAAAACTGCTTATTCATATCTTTTGACTATTTTTTTTTAACATTTAACAAAAATAAGTTTGGTCCTTTGACTATTTATCAATTAAGTAATGGCTCTTATAAATTTGCTTCAATTTCCAATCTGTCCTTGAAACAAGATATTTATCATGTAATTTACTATAATTTTTACTCCAATTTCTCACTTCTCGTAATTATAGCCTCATTAGTTTTATTTGTGAAAATACTTTTTAATTTTATGTAATCAAAATTATCAATTTTACCTTCTGTGAACCTTTTTGTCTTGTCCACAAATATGGCAGATATTTTCTTCTGTCTTCTTCTGATTTGTTGATGCTATTTCTTTCTGTTTTAAAATTTCTTTTCTTTTCTTTTTCTTTTGCTGAGGCAATTGGGATTAAGTGACTTGCCCAGGATCATACAGCTAGGAAGTGTTAAGTGGCTGAGGTCATATTTGAACTGTATCCACTACACCAACTAGCTGCCCCCAGCACTGTTACTTTCATTTCTAAATCAGGTGACCCTTTGCAGCTTGTGGTAAATACCATAAGTGTTGGTTTCTCTTTAGATTTTTCAAGATAATTTTTTTAAATCAAATAATGAGTGCCTTCCTAAAGTATTTTAAATATATAATTTCATTTCATTACACATAAACTTTTTGTTAACATTTGAAAATTTTTTTCAATTCCAAATTCTTCCTTTTCTTCTACTCCTTCCCTTTCCCCAAGAACGCAAGCAATTTTATATTAGTTATGTGTGGAGTCATGCAAATCTTGTTTCTATATTAGCTATGTTGTCAAAGAAAATACAGACATAAAAAAGGAAAAATAAAATATCAGTTCTTTATCTGCTTTCTCATACTCTTGAACAATATATTCTAGAACATAAGATATTAAATGTCTAGTTAACAGTGGAAAAGCATATGTGAAGTTACCTGCATTAATTAATAGTAGAAAAGCTTCTTTTGTTGTTGTTCCTAAGAAAGGAAACTTTAATTTTTAATTTAAAAGTTTAAGGTGAAAAAAAGCACTCTGTTCTAGCCAGTCTTATCAGAAAAATACAAGTTTTTCTGGTTGGATGAGGTCTAAGTGAACAGTTCCCCATTTCTAATTTAAATTCTTTCTAACCTAAGCAATTTGCTTTTAAATTTTGTAGTAACCATGAAACAAAAGAGAATGTTCTGTTACAAAAGAAAGCAATTTAAAGTTTAATGTTCTCTGATTTATTTAGAATAGTAATAATGTTAGTTTATTCTAGGCAAATATATTTTTCAAGGACTTACTTGCTGAACCACTTTCTTCAAAGATTTCCCTTTCATTCTGGTCAAAAGTGCTCCTCTTAGATTGAATTGGATTAAGCAAGAAACCATTGCTCAGTTTGGTCACTATAAACAATAACGTAATTTCAGGGATTCAAGATCATGCCCTGAAATTGACCAGGTTGCTAACGAAGACAAAGAAGATCTTTGATTCTAGTGATAATGAACACTTCAGAGCACAGCACTTATGATATTAATTCTTAATATGTGTAACACCACTGAGGCCTTAATATGAAATGTTTCCACATTCCCCCCCTCCCTTTTTTTTTTTAACAAAGTATATGCTAATTTCAAGTATAATCTATGTTTGGTAATTCTGGTTTTCTTATTTTCTGTCTCTCTAGGTTTCATGTTATGAGAAACAAGATGTTTATTATATTTAGTAGATTTAGTATAAGTATTTTTTTAATGTTTTATTAGTACCTAAGTTGCTTAGTGTATAGAAGACTAGAAGATCTGAATTTAGTACACACAATTGACTACCGAAATATATTTCACTCAGTAGGGAAATAAGAAGGAAGGCTTAATCCTAACCAAAGCAAACTTATCTAAGAATACATAAACTTTTATTATCCAAAGTCCCTAAAAAAATCCATACTCACTTTCTCACTTTTGAGCTGTTCTAGAAGTGGGAAATAGTGAGAATCTGAAAGGGCACCCATAAAATAAGGAAAACTTGAATAAATTACGGTGTATAAATGTACTGTAATGCTGTTGTATTGTAAAAAATTGGAGATGGTTTCAGAGAAACCTAGGAAGGCTTATATTAACTGATGCAGAATGAAATGAACAAAAGTAGAACAATTTACACAAAGAAAACAATAGGATAAAGACGAATAACTTTGAATGAATTAGCTAACAATCAACCATGATTCCAGAGGACAAAAGATGAAGCACACTCCCCACTTCCTGAGAGAGATGTTAATAAATCAGAGTACAGAAAGAGATGTGTACACACATACACAGAGAATGCAGAATTGTGCTTTGCTTATAACATGTTTTGAGGCAAACAGGATTTAACGATATAGCAAATAAGTGTCTAAGACTACATTTGAACTCATGAAGAAGAGACTTTCTGACTCCACTCCTGGCACCTTATCCATTGTGCCACGTAGCTGTTCTGGGAACTCCAGAGTTCAAATCCAGCTTCACACTTAGCTGAATAAATCTGGCTAAGTCATTGACCTCTGTCTGCTTCAGTTTTTTCAACAGTAAAGCGAAGATTAAAACAGCATCTACCTCAAAGGATTGTTGTGAGGATTAGAGGTGCTTAGTACAGAGCCCAGTGCCTAGTAAGAACCATATAAATGTGGGCCATTATTGTTATTTTTAGAAGGCACTCCCCCTCCAGATGTATAATTTTACTTAGGAGATGGCAATAAAAGATTGTTTGATCATAGCACTATAGCAATATACAATATCTAGTGGTGTATTCTTAGGGTAACTGACAGATCTTGAACCCGCTGATGGCGGGGAGGGAGATGGAATTGTTCTACCAAAGGCACATGAAGACGTCCCCCAGCAGAATGAATGAATGAATGAGAACAATTTGTTTCAAAAGCCATGAAGCAGAGATCAACATGGGAATCACAATCAGGACTATAAAAGGGTGACCATTTTTTCCAAAAGTGCAGTAAAGAGTGATACAAAGCCTCAGTTCAAGGTGGTACTCTTCGGTTGTTAGATCACAAAGTGAATATAGAAGATATGTTTACTTTTACCTGACAAACATGTATAGTTTTCTACTCCTGCCATGGAAATGGCTTAAAAATTCTGCAGTTTGCTACCATTTAATGAGTTGGAGTCTGACCAGACTGCAGCTTCCTATTGAGGTGAAGGCAATTCATTACATAGGTATCATGTTGATGGACCCTCATTTGTTGGTTGTTTATCCTTTGTTTTCTAAGAGAATCTTGACATGAGGAAGGGGGTGTCATGACTTGAAAGTAAGTCGGAGTTAAGAGAGGCAGGACTGTCCCCAGACCCATTCTATGCTCCAGATGGATCCAATGACAAGAAAAATCAGGACAACTGGAGACGGGTCCCCATGCAATGGGAGACTTTGGCCTTTTTAACGGTCAGTAACATATTTGCAAAATAATTTGTCTGTTGTTTTCTCTCTTATGACCATAAGAGGCAGCACTGAACAGGAAGGAAGGCTATGTGACCTAAACTACCCATCCACCCTATAAAGATGTGTTATTGATGACATTAAGATACTGACTCATGGGGCAGCTAGGTGGTGCAGTGGATAGAGTGGCAGCTCTGAAGTCAGGAGGCCCTGAGTTCGCCTCAGATACTTTACACTTCCCAGTTATGTGACTCTGGGCAAGTCACTTAACCCCAATTGCCTCAGCCAAAAAAAATACTGATTCATTACATGATGTAGGTGCAAAGGGGTTATATGATACTATAAACAAATTAAGAGAGCAAGGGATAATTTATTTACCAGATCTTTGGAGAAAGGAAGAATTTATGACCAAAGAAGAACTAGAGAACATTATGAAATGCAAAATGGACAACTTTGATTACATTAAATTAAAAAGTTTTTGTACAAACAAAACCAGCACAAACAAGATTTAAAAGGAAGTATAAAGCTTGGGGAAAAAAAATTTGCAGCCAGTATTTCTGATAAAGGTCTCATTTCTAAAATATATAAAGAATTGTGTATAATTTATAAGAATACAAATCATTCTCCAATTGATAAATGGTCAGAGGACATGAACAGAAAATTTTCAGATGACAAAATTAAAGTCATCTACAGCCATATAGATGCTCTAAATCACTATTGATTAGAGAAATACAAATTAAAACAACTCTGAGACACCTCATGCCTCTCAATTTGACTAAGATGACAGGAAAGAATAATGATACATGTTGGAGGGGATGTGGGAAGATTGGTTCATAATACATTGGGATGGAATTGTAAAACTGAATATCTTTTGACCCAGCAGTGCCACTTCTGGATTTGTATCCCAAAGAAATATAAAGGAGGGAAAAGAACTCACATGTGCAAAACTGTTTGTAGCAGTTCTTTTTGTGTTAGCAGAGAATTGGAGCATAAGTAGATGCACATCAATTGGGGAATGGCTGAATAAATTGTGGTATATAAAGGTGATGGAATATTATTGTTCAATAAAAAATTATGAACAAGCTGATTTTAGAAAGACCTGGAAAGAGTTACATGCTGATGTGAAACAAGCAGAACCAAGAATACATTGTACACAGTAAGAGCAAGAATGTGGAATGATCAACTATGAAAGACTCAAGAAAAAGAAACTATGGAGACTGAATGTAAATCAACACATATTATTGTTCATTTCTTTTTTGTTTTTCCCCCCTTCTCCTGTGGTTTTTCCCTTTTGTTCTGATTTTTCTCTCCCAAGATGATTCATAAAGAGGTGTATATTTAAAAAGTTAATATGCAAATATAACCAGAAAAAAACACAATTTTTTAAAAAAGATGCTAACACAAGTCTTCAGGAATAAGTCAGACTAAATGTTACCTCTCAAAATAACTTCTGGGTATGGTAATTTAAGATTTCCAAAAATCAGGGCAAATGTCATAAGAGTAGCATGGGCCCTAAAGAGGAAACAATAACCACTTGATATGTTAATTGAGTCACTGAAAAGTTAATTGACCAAAGAAGCAAGGATAATTGGGCAACTAACCATGATAAAATCTAGGACCCCACTTTTCAAGTAAACTTCAGAGTCCTCAATGAGGGGAACCCCTATGAGATATTCCCGGTAAAGTCAAAAATGGGGTCATTGCCCTGATACCCATTCCCACCCTACCATCAAAAAAGAGGAAGCACAGTAGCTCTTTGAATGTCAGTGACTATATATCCTATACTTGACAATAAATCTTATAGCACTCTTATAGTGCTCTATAGGAGCATTGGCTCCTATATTGACAATGGGACCTGGCTAAGAGTGTGATTGCTCAAAAGGTTTGGAGCTAAACTCTTAACGGAAGCCATGCTGAACTGTGTTTTGAAAAATAGTACTTTTCTTCTGACTGAGTCCTAGTTCAAGCTAATAGATTGACTCAAAAAAGCCAAGGTACTCTCTGGATACTCACTCTGTGTATCTTTGGACAAGTAAAACTAACAAACTGGGTTCTTTGTTAGAACATGTTTAATGTGTTACAACCATTCCCAAGAATCAGTATTGCAGAATTAGCATCTTTGAACCTATTAAGTGTTAGGGCAGTAGTATTCTTTTGCATACCCTACCACAATAGGGTAAGATTCAGCAAAGTAAATCCAAAATTCCAATACTTCATGTGTTGGAAATTGTCAGTATACATGAAATTGATCACAAAAGGGGGACAAATGCATGCTTGAAATTAACTAAAGATAGGAATAATAATATTCTAGATAAAATTAGAGATATGTCTTGCCAATTATAAGTAATGATTTCATACGGGGTACCCCCAGTTCTAACCCATATAACATTGCTAACCAGTGCAGGGCAACTATCACAAATAACTTTCAAATTCTGATCATAGACTAGAGAAAAGAAGAAATGAAAAAAGTGAAATCTGATGAGGGAAAAATTGAAGAGCCTGAAATCAATGGAAATTTTTACTTAATATAAACTCCAGAATTTCTGTCTAACAATGAAGCAAATTATCACTACCCACTTCCACTCCACTCCCATCCCCCAAAAAAGTAATATCTCAAATGATTTTGAGAGAGAATTGGTATACTTAGGGTAAGATTTCATTGCTGTTAGTTGGATGAAATGAATTCGACTAGTAGATCAACTGTACCAAAGAAGAATCATTCAGTGAAGCTGTATTAGCTTTGAATACATTTTTACTGTTTTTTAAATAAAAAGTACAAAACATTTAAAATCCCTCATACATCAATATGTGTGGCAGCAACTTCAATGGTAAGACTAGGTAGGGCTTTCAAAGCATAACTAGATTAATAGATATTAGACAACACTGGAAGTGGCTTCAGCAAACTATTAAAGAACTTCAAAAAAACCTTGTAGATCAATGGCATTGTGAAAATGGCAATCTCTAATGTACACAGAGTAGAAAAATGAACACTATTTTCCAATTATATCAATAAAAAACAAGTAGAACAGAATTTAGAAAAAAGCAAAAGTGTATCAAAAAGTCTAGTTTCCTTTAATGAGCAATTGACTATTAAGTCAAAGCAGCTCCAAGAAAAAAAATCATTAACCACAAAGTTTTAAACAGATGCCTGAGAAGTAGAGAAATCAGGAGGGAAAACATCCAGTGAAGAAGAATGTGGAAAATTTATTATCTTCCATATGGTCATAAAAAGTCTTACAGAAGAAAAATGCAAATCAGATAAAAAAAGAAACAGTACATGCATCATTAACATCATAAACAAAAATTATATCAGTGGAGATAACTGAAACTCTAGCTTTTCTGCAAAACTGGAAGGCTGTGATGCTAGTCAAGATACATAATTTTGAATTAAATATTTAACAGTTGTTTGCAAATTACTCTCATAGTACTTACTTTGTTTTCTCTCAGACCATGTCTGATCACACCTTTCTTAATGGAAGGTATCGCTTACTAAAATATAAGAATATCAACTCTTCTTACAAACATAGTTCAATTCTATTTGTATTTGTTACACAGACCATTCACATCCTGTACCTTATGAAAATGCATAAACACATAAAAGCAAAAACATCTAAAATACAAAATATATATGCAAGCAAGTCCCAGTATGTAAAGAGCAGATTATTATTGACTCAATAATTATTGAAGAAGCCACACTAAAGCATCATAACTTTTATACTTCTTTTATTATCTTAAAGCCTTTAAGCTCATTTTCACACTCATGGTTTATTCATTTATTATACATATATACAATAGAGCCAAGTAAAAGAAGAACTGGAAACTACTTAATATACTCATAGAAAATTGTTCTCTTAGCCATCAACAAAGTTATGTTAAAGAAAATTAATGTAAAATGTGACTTTTTCTCGGGAGACACTTTAATTTTGTTATGTTCATCTGTTATCATCTCTTCTAAATTGAAATGTTTGGCTTACAAGTTAAAGGAGTCAAGCCAAAAATATCTTATTATTATTAGATATACATGTATGATATCAAAGTATATGAGTTCACAAAAATAAACAGCCTCCCCAGCCTACATGAAACAATAGTTTAATCAATCTACAAGCATTTTATTAAGTGCCTATTATTTGTTGAACAGTTTTAAGTATTAGAGTTTAAAAAATGCAAAAACAGACCCTAAAATCAAGGAGCTTTCATACTAATGGGAAAAACAACTTAAATCTATAGGTACAGGCATACTAAATAGAGAGTAAAAGGAAAGCAAACTTAGAAGTGAATGCTGAAATAATGGGGAATTATGGAGGTCTCATGAAGTCTTTGACCCGAGTCTTGAAAGAAGTGAAGGATGTCAGAAGGCATAGGTGAGGTGGGGAGCATTCTGGGAATAGGTTTAGCCAGTGCAAAGGAATAGAGATAGGAGATTGAGTGTTGTTTGAAAAAGAACCACATAAACTGGTATTGGATTGGGGAGTTTATGGAAAGGAGTAAAGTGTGAAAATACTGAAAAGCTGGGGAGAGGGCAGGTTGTAAAGAGCCTTAAATGTCAAAAACAGAACTTTATATTTGATCATGGAGGTAGTAGGAAACAATAGGAATTTAATGAGTAATAGGTAATATGATCAGACATCTGAGTAGAGGATGAATAACAAGAAAAGGCTTAAGAGAGGGAGCCCTATTCTAAGAATATTGCAAAATTCTACATTCTGTGAAATCTTTCTCTAACAGTATCAAAATATTATTTGAACTTAACAAATGTAAAAGATAAAATCTGAAGATTTTAAGCTTAGATCTAGAGGTCAAGCTGAACCAGTAAATAAGGAAGCTATTTAGAAATAATTTGGTCTCCTCTAGACAATACACCTCTTCTTGTGAGTCACAAAAAGCTGTTTGTTTGTACATTGAACTTACTGGCATCCTGAAATTAAAGTTGAGAAGAATATATTTAAAGTGATTAATAACTATGTAATTTGAGTCTTTACTTACTTTCTCAGCTCTAAAATGTACCACAATAGAGTTGAAAAGTATTCTAACAAATACCTGTAATATTTACAAAACAGAAGACATGTCTTTCTAAGAGAGAGATTTGCAATTTTACACTTGCATACAATAAAGGAAGAAGAGATTTGGTATTTGTAGTCCAAGAAAAAAAGATTTAAAACATACAGAAATACATTTGGAGCAAGCAGGCATCACTTTACTAAGGATTAGCAAATGTCAACAATAGATAGTTCTTGTTGAATCTTTCTCCTGTAACTGGAAATATTCTACTTCCAGATGGATCTTATGTGTAAGATCCAAGAAACGAATCTAAAAACCCTCCATAGGCTACATCTGCATGAACTCAACCATCAAGATATTGACAAAGATGCATTAAACAAAAGGCTGAGTCATTGGATTGTTTTAATTGAATTTAATTGAAACAAATGTTTTGTGAATCCAGTCTAGGAATCTGGTCATTCACACTAGAAATTACTTGTCTTTGAGTTCAGGCTTACTGATTGATGCAGATTATTTGAGGAAATTATAAAAACTGTACAACATGTAATTGTAATCTGCAAAAATTTATTACCTACCCAACACTTCCTTAGAGGCAACCTGAAAGCTAAAATTATAAATCAGAAGCTCACTATCTTTCATCTGCTAATAGATGACAATTAATAAAATCTAAACACAAAGACAGACATAAGCAATAGATGAAATATTAATTGGTCGTGAGTAGGCTGAATCAATGTATGAAAAAAGACAATACTACCTAATTTACTTAGTACTATACCAGTTACTTTATAGAGCTAGAAAAAATGATGATACAATAGATTTAGAGGAACAAAAGGTCAAGAATATTAAAGGAGTCAGTTTTTGTTTTTTTTTTTAAACTGAAGGGGAGCTAACTGAAACAGATCTCAAACTGCACTACAGAGCAGAAATCAACATAACAATCTGGTACTAGATAAGAAATAGTGGCTGATCAGTCAAATAGATTAGGTACATGATAAATAGAAGTAACAGAGAACAGTAACCTAGTATTTGATAAATCCAAATATGCTTGCTATTAGTGCCAGCCATTTGACAAAAACTGCTGAGAAAACTGGAAAATAGTCTGGCAGAAAGTATGCATAGATTAGTATCTTATATCATATGCCAAGATATACTTAAAATGGGTACATGATTTAGACATAAAGGGTGATGTCACAAACAAATTAGGAAAGCATGGGAAAAAAATTACCTGTCAGAGATATGGATAAGTGAAGAGTTCATGACCAAATAATGGACAGAGAGGATCAAAGGAAGTAAAATTTATAATTTTAATTATATTAAATTTAAAAGTATTTTACACAAAACCAGTATAATCAAAATTAAAAAGAAAGCTGAAGGGACTGGGAGTTGTTTTGTTTTTCACAGCAAATTCTTAGTTAAAGATCCCATTTTTCAGATATATAGAAACTGAGCCAAATTTATAGAAAGAAGAGCCCTTTTCTCATTAATAACGTGGTCAAAAAATATGAATCAATTTTTTTTTTAGAAGAAGAAATCAAAACTATCAGTAGTCATAGATAAATGTTCTATATCCCTCATAATAAAAAAATGAAAATTAAAACAACTTTTTGGTACTACCTCACAATCATAGATGAAGGGAAAAAAATGACATGTTAGAAGGGATATAGAAAAAAAGGCACCTTAATGCACTGTTGGTGGATCTGTGAACTGGTCTAACCATTGTGGAGAGTAATCTGGAAATGGTAAAATTATGGATAGTTTTTGACCTAATAATACTGCTACTAGGCCTGTACTCCAAAGAGATTTAAAAAAAAAAAGTTAAAAGGACTCATGTGCATAAAAATGCATCTCTTTCTGTGATGACAAAAAATTAGAAACTTAGGGGATGCCCATCAATTGAGGAATGACTGAACAAGTTATATTATATGATTGTGATGGAATACTATTGTGCTATAAGATATAATGAAGGAGATGGTTTCAGGGGGAAAAAAAATAACTTAGGAAAACGTATATAAACTCATGCAAAGTAAAGGGAACAAAACCAGAAGAACATTGTACATGTTAACAACAACATTATGATAGTAATCAATTGTGAAAGACTTAGCAGTTCTGAGCAGTTGTGATCAAAGACATTTCCAAAGTACTCATGATGAAAGATGCTACTTCCAGCATCTTCCAAAGAGAGAACTGATGGACTCTGAGTATAGAATGTAATATCTGTTTTTCCCTCTTCTTTTACTTTTCTTGCTTTCCCCCCAACATGACTATTGTTGAAATATGTTTTCCATAATTTCCTTTATATAGTAGTTATTGTATTTCTTGTCTTCTCGATGGTTGGGAGAAGAACCAAGGGAGAGAAAGAATTTGAAACTGGAAATAATTTTTGTTGAAAATAAAATAATAAATGGCATGACTTTGTCCCACAAATATAGAATTCAAAATCTCTTGGAGAATTAAAATGTTACACTACATTGTTTCAGTTTAATTTGTTACTCCAAATTATTAGGACATATCAGTGATATGTAAAAATTTAAAAAGATTTTTTAATAGATGTTGTTTTACTAAATATTAATTGTTTCCAAAGTACATAAACTGAAAAAACTTTCAAAATAGAGAACTAGAAGAAGACAGCAAAATCACCTAACCACATCTGCCCTGAAAAACAATTTATCAGCTCATTCATTTCAAGAGAAATTCTAATAATAGCAAAATACAGTTTGTATTTAAACATAAAATTTTTAATGCCTGTTAAAGAAAGAGAGAAATTAAAAGTTTCTAAGCTTGAATTGGGCATCATATTGAACCTTAAACCAATAGATGAAAGTCCTAGTATAAATATCTTTTTATCCTCCTGGCAGAACTGAATCTAAAGATATAGAAGAGAAGATTTTGGCTCAATATGATGAGACTTACTGTTATTCTGAAATCAAAGTCAAATCAGAAAAGAAAGCAAAACACATTTAAAGCAATTAACACCTACACAGGAGCAGTCATATTATATAGCTTGAAACTGTGATGTCCCAACAAAATTCATACAATTTTAACAAAACATATAGTTCATTACTGAAAGTTAGTGTGGAAAGATGAACACTTATGCACTGTTAAGGAGTATGAGTCATTTTATTTTATTTTATTTTTAATTAATTAAAGCTTTTTATTTATAAAACACATGCATGGGTAATTTTTTCAGCATTGACCCTTGCAAAACCTTCTATTCCAAATTATCCCCTCCTTCTCCTCCCTCCCTCCCCCTAGATAGCAGGTAATCCAATACATGTTAAATATATTAAAATATATGTTAAATCCAATATATGTATATATATTTATACAGATATCTTGTTGCACAAGAAAAATCAGATCAAAAAGGAAGAAAAAAACTGAGAAAAAACAAAATGTAAGCAAACAATAACAGAAAAGGTGAGAATGGTATGCTGTGGTCCTCACTCAGTTCCCACAGTCCTCTCTCTGGGTGTAATTGAAACTGGTTTGAATCATCTCATTATTAAAGAGAGCTGTATCCATCAGAATTGATCATCATATAGTCTTGTTGTTACCATGTAAATGGTCTCCTGGATCTGCTCATTTCATTTAGCATCAGTTCATGTAAGTCTCTCCAGGCCTTTCTGAAATCATCCTGCTGGTCATTTCTTCTAGAACAATAATATTCCATAGCGTTCATATACCATAATTTATTCAGCCATTCTCCAATTGATGGTCATCCACTCAATTTCTAGTTTCTTGCCACTGCAAAAAGGGCTGCCACAAACATTTTTGCACATGTGCATGCCTTTCTCTCCTTTGGGATATAAGCCCAGTAGAAACATTGCTGAGTCAAAGGGTATGCACATTTTGATAACTTTTTGAGCATAGTTCCAAATTGCTCTCCAGAATGGTTATATCCATTCACAGTTCCACCAACAATGTATCAATGTCACAGTTTACCCATATCCCCTCCAACATTTATCATTATCTCTTCCTGTCATCTTAGCCAATCTGAGAGGTGTGTAGTGGTATCTTAGCATCTGATCAGTAGTGATTTGGAGCATCTTTTCATATGACTAGAAATAGTTTCAATTTCTTCATCTGAAAATTGTCTTTTCATATCCTTTAACTATTTATCATTTGGAGAATGGCTTGAACTCTTATAAATTTGAATCATTTCTCTATGTATTTTAGAAATGAGGCCTTTACCAGAACCTTTGAATATAAAAGTGATTTCCCAGTTTATTGCTTCCCTTCTAATCTTGTCTGCATTCATTTTGTTTATACAAAAATCTTTTAATATAATCAAAATTATCTATTTTGTGATCACTAATGATCTCTAGTTCTTCTTTGGTCACAAATTCCTTCCTCCTCCATAGATTTGAGGGGTAAACTATCCTATGTTCTTCTAATTTGTTTATAATATCATTCTTTATGTCTTGCTCAAGAACCCATTTCGACCTAAACTTGGTATGAGCCACTTTAAAAGTACATGATAAATGCCAGAAACTCCCAAAATACTTTTTTTTAAAATTTTTTTAAATTTTTTTTATTTAATGATTACTTTATAATGACAACATTATTCCTTGCACTCGTTTCTTTTCCGATTTTTCCCCCCTCCCTCCCTCCACCCCCTCCCCTAGATGGCAAGCAGTCCTTTATATGTTGGATATGTTTGCAGAACTGAACAGTTCTCTTGTTGCATAGGGAGAATTGGATTCAGAAGGTATAAATAACCCGGGAAGAAAAACTAAAATGCAGATAGTTCACATTTGTTTCCCAGTGTTCGTTCTTTGGGTGTAGTTGCTTATGTCCGTCATTTATCAATTGAAACTTAGTTAGGTCTCTTTGTCAAAGAAATCCACTTCCATCAAAATATGTCCTCATACAATATCGTTGTCGAAGTGTATAATGATCTCCTGGTTCTGCTCATTTCACTTAGCATCAGTTCATATAAGTCTCGCCAGTCCTCTCTGTATTCATCCTGCTGGTCATTTCTTACAGAACAATAATATTCCATAACATTCATATACCACAATTTACCCAGCCATTCTCCAATTGATGGGCATCCATTCAATTTCCAGTTTCTAGCCACTACAAATAGGGCTGCTACAAACATTTTGGCACATACAGGTCCCTTTCCCTTCTTTAGTATTTCTTTGGGATATAAGCCCAATAGAAACACTGCTGGATCAAAGGGTATGCACAATTTGATAATTTTTTGGGCATAATTCCAGATTGCTCTCCAGAATGGTTGGATTCGTTCACAACTCCACCAACAATGCATTAGTGTCCCAGTTTTCCCGCATCCCCTCCAACATTCATCATTATTTTTTCCTGTCATCTTAGCCAATCTGACAGGTGTGTAGTGGTATCTCAGAGTTGTCTTAATTTGCATTTCTCTGATCAATAATGATTTGGAACACTCTTTCATATGAGTGGTAATAGTTTCAATTTCATCCTCTGAAAATTGTCTGTTCATATCCTTTGACCATTTATCAATTGGAGAATGGCTTGATTTCTTATAAATTTGAGTCAGTTCTCTATATATTTTAGAAATGAGGCCTTTATCAGAACCTTTAACTGTGAAGATGTTTTCCCAGTTTGTTGCTTCCCTTCTAATCTTGTTTGCATTAGTTTTGTTTGTACAAAGGCTTTTTAATTTGATGTAATCAAAATTTTCTATTTTGTGATCAGTAATGGTCTCTAGTTCATCTTTGGTCACAAATTTCTTTCTCCTCCACAAGTCTGAGAGATAAACTATTCTATGTTCCTCTAATTTATTTATAATCTCGTTCTTTATGCCTAGGTCATGGACCCATTTTGATCTTATCTTGGTATATGGTGTTAGGTGTGGGTCCACCAAAATACTTTTGAAGAAAGTAGATATCAGTTGAATGAGAAGTAGTCAAAGCTGATAACAGATATACATTAGATTCATCCAATGTAAATGAAAATGATTTATCAGATATTCTTAAACTTTGTTGTGTCATGGACTTATTTGACTATCTGGTGAAGTCTATAAACTCATTCTCAGAATAATGATTTTATTAGGATTATTTAAGATTTTGAAAAAACCCAATTATTTTAAAAGATAATTATCTAAACTTTTCTTTAAAAAAAAAAATATTCCTGAGGATACTCTACCTCTCAGATGTGTGGAGAAAGAAAAAATTTATGGCCAAAGGGGAACTAGAGAGCATTATAAAATGCAAAATGAATAATTTTGATTATGTCAAGATAAAAAGTTTTTGAATAAACAAAATCAGTGCAGCCAAAATTAGAAGAAAAGCAGAAAGCTGGGGGAAAGGAGGCGGATTTGACATCCATTGTTTCTGATAAAGGCCTCAATTCTAAAACATGAGAATTGCCTCAAATTTATAAGGATACAAGCCATCATTCAAATGATAGTCAATGAGCAGACAATTTTCAGATTAAGAACTTAAAGCCATTTCTAGTCATATGAAAGAATGCTCTAAACCACTATTGATTACAGAAATGCAAATTAAAACAGCGCTGAGATACCACTTCACACCTCTCAGATTGACTAAGATAACAGAAAAAGATAATGATAAATATTGGAGGCGATGTGGGAAAACAGAAACACTAGTGCATTATTGATGGAGTTGTTAATTGTTGCAATCCTTCAGGAGAGCAATTTGGAACAATGTCCAAAAGGACTATGAAGCTGTGCATACCTTTTGATCGAGCAGTGTCTTTACTGGGTCTGTATCCCAAAGAGATCTTAAAAAAGGGGAAGAGGAGTCATATGTGTGAAAATGTTTATAGTAGTCCTTTTTGCAGTAGCAAGGAACTGGAAATGGAATGGATGCCCATTAGTTGGGGAATGGCTGAATAAGTTATGGTATATGAACCAAAATAGAATATTATTGTTATATAAGTCATGATGAGCAGGCTAATATCAGAAAAGCCTGGAAAGATTTATGTGAAATTATGCTAAGTGAAGTGAATAAAACCAAGAAAATATTGTACACAGCAACAAGATTATGTAATGATCAACTATGACAGATTTGACTCTTTTCGACAATGAGGTTTTTCAAGACAATTCCAATTGACTTATGATGGAAAGAGACATCTGTATCCAGAGAGAGAACTATGGAGACTGAATATGGATCAAAGCATAGTATTTTCACCTTTTGTTCTTGTTGTTTGCTTGTATTTTTTTCTTGTGTTTTTTTTTCCTTTCATCTTTTGATCTGATTTTTCTTGCACATCATGATAAATATGGAAATATGTTTAGTAGAATAACATGTGTTTAACCTATATTGGATTGCTTACTATTCCTGGGAGGGGGTTGGAGGGAGAAAAGGAGAAAAATTTCAAACATAAGGTTTTGCAAAGGTGAATGTTGAAAACTATCTTTGCATGTATTTGGAAAAATAAAAAGTTATCAAAATGGGGGAAAAAACCCAGCAACCAAATTTTTGAATCCCAGGTTTAAAATGCTTATTCAGAAGAAGGCTGTGAAATGGACAACACCTGCATGAATTTAGCCAACAGTATGCCAAAAAAAAAAAAAAAAAATCAAGAAGAAGAGTGTCATACAGATAACTGATGCTTGCAAATTTGTTTGTGGCAACAAAGACTTGTATAATGAAACTGAATTTTTGGATATTGCCAACTAGAAATTACAGAAGGGGTGTGCTTAAGGATTCCAGACTTAATGATACTTGCTGATTATGGAAAGAAATAATTGAGATAGTACAACATATTGCTGCAGAATGTATAAATTTACTACAAAACTTCTACCAAAACATTCTAGCCACGAAACATGTGGCTAGAATAATACATCAAAAGCACACTATGTTTTATAGACATAGATTTAAAATACCTATTCTACAAATACAGATCTCTAAATATGTGGAATATTTCAGCTAATAATAAATTGAACTGGAACTGTAACATTATCATACACTGTACTGTTATCAACAATTGCCTAGATATACATATTGATCAATAAAAACTGAAGAACAATATTTTTAATGAATGTCACCTTACAATACCAAATGCTTTTAACTTCAAAGGTTCATTAGGAGAAGGAAAAAAACACTTTTAGTGAGAATTCATTGAGAAAAAATAAAACTTCTGGGAGAGATATATGTGTTTGTAAAATCCCTGTAGTCCTCTCTGCTATTAGAATTGTATCAAAGAAGCTTTGAGAGAGGCTGAAGGGAATTAACTTAAATTTTAAAACTTTTATTTTCTTCAAAATGTAATTAAATTCATCTGCCTGCACAATAGTCAACAGACCATTAAGAAAAGAATAATAGCAGGATTATAACTTCTAACAGGACCATTTTTATCTGCTCCCTATTAAAAATGATAAGAACAAGATGACAGCAAAAACTCTGTATTGGGACATTGCTGGTGAGAGCTGGACTAGATCCCATGATATTTGGCTGCAAATATATTAGTCTCATACATTGAATGACTGGCACACCTGTCTTACCTCATGTTGGACTGTGTGGTCCTTGGCAAGAACTCAAGGTCAGATGTATTACCCTTCTGGGACATGAAGAATAGAACTTAGATTACTAGAGCAATAGTTTTTGTTAAAAATACCACACTTGTAATCATTGAAAGAGCTGATGCCCTTCCTAAAGCCTTTATACTCAAAATTTCTACAATCACAGAATCCATATCAATAGATTTCAAACAATAGGACATATGAGAGTATAAATATTTATTTTTATAAATGTTTATAAATTTATAAGTACATTTATTTAAGTTTTACAAATGTTTTAGTGATTTCTATATAAGACTGTTCATTTTTCGATTATCAGTTATGTCGGTCATTCTAAGGAGATGAGATGAAATTTGGTAAAACAAGAAGGAAATCTCATCAGCCCCTTTGCTTCATTCCTTTATTTATCTTAGGTGGCATCTCCACAGAAAATGACTGTACTTTTGAACCAGACTATGCCATCCCACCACTTCCAGTGACTGAAGGTATGCAGCACATTCGGATTATGGAGGGCATGTCCCGCTCTCTTCCATCTTCCCCTTTACTCACCCATCAGTCTATCAGTGTTCGGCTCCAACCTGTGAAGAAATTAACTGGTAAGGATTTTAAATATAAAATCAACAGGATTTTTTTTTTTTAAACAAGAAATGTCAAATTGTAGCTCATACCTCTCTTTGCGTGTGCGTGTTCAGGTTTTCCCTCTTTGGCTTGCTAAAGTTACAGACTCCTATGACATCATATGGTATTTGCTGTAGAAAATGGCTTTAGGGAACCTCATTTTGACAGATTGAGTTATCTATTTTCTAGATGATCCATCTGTTGTGGACAGATTTTCTAGTATTTCAGGAAATTCCTAATATTGCCAGAACATACTGTAACTTTGTTCTCATTTATCAGCTTGTTCATGTCAGATTAACAGATTGAGACATTTTCATAGTTTAAGTAATTTTCATTTTAGCTTTAGGATTGGGAATTAAACAAAAGTGTATTAGTCATAGTTTTATATGAAAGGATGGCTTTTGTTTATTTCATGTCTGTTTTTTAAATGCTGTTTTGAGTGTTCTGGTTTCTGTTGTAGATTATAATATTTTGGATTACATATTTTAAAATAAAAGTGTTTCTAATATTATCTCAGGTTATAATGATACAGTTGGTGATTTATGGGGAAACTACATCTATGTAAAATTAAACCTTTTCTCTCACTGCAAATTTAGCATATGATTTGTTTAATGACATAGTTTTGACCATTTTATGGAATTGTCACATTTGGAAATGTCTGGTTATGCTGTGGTTTAATTACATTTGCGCTAAGAATATCACTATATTTAAATGTAGATATAGATTTTACATTTAGAGAAAATATTCATAGTAAACCAAGACTTAGCTTTTAAGAAATTCCTGAAGAATATTATGTATCCTATGTCTTTTATAGGGTAAATACCAAATTAGAATAAGCGATTGCAAGAAGTGACAGAAACAAAGCATAGAATTATTGAATTCTTCCATGAGTTTAAAATGGAACTTAAATAATTTATTTTATAAATTTATAATTATTTATAAAGTGAGATGAGGGATAACAAGGGGCTTGATTTTTGGCTGTAGTTTTTACAAAGCAGTTGTGCCTGTTGACTTTGTTCTTGTAATCATTTTTTTATCAAAGCAGTTGACAGAAATTGCTATGGAAATTTATTGTCTTTTACATCATGAAATAAAATTGGATTGCTGTCTCATTTATACTTTGCTAAAATCTCAGTTTTATTTTTCCTTATAGTGGAAATATTATAGACTTTGAAGGAATTTCTTTTCCAGCTTTGGCTGGAAATTTTAATACTATGAAATATGTCCCTTTGAAAATCCAAAGTTTTCTTGGTATTTTTCTTAATATAAAGCATTTATATCTCTACTTGTTAAAGAGTATTTCATTATTAGATGCACATGATAGATGCAGCAAAAGAAAACCAATCTTCAGGTGATTTAAATCCATATTAACTTTGGTGAGAAATTGTTATTCTGAATTTTTGAAATTTTAATATGTACAGCTATTATTTAGGTTCCTGTAGCTTTACGTGTTAAAATATCTCTATTTATGCTTCTGAGATTTGTGGATGTTATATATTCCATGCATTCTGGCTAAGTGCTCAAGTCAATAAAGAAAGGAAAACATGAATAGTTTGTCCCCTTTTAGAATTATCATAGCTGTATAAATTATAAACTTCTGTATAAACTACAACTTGAATTTAGCTTTATTGTTGGTTAACCTGCCTTTTAAAAATTATACTCTAAACTACAAAAGGATAGATATTGCTTCTTAGTAAATATTGTCTGTTTCCCAAATTCCTTCTTTAGTTTAAGTAGTTTCTATGTAGGTAGAAAAAGGGAGATGATGAAAAGTGAAGAAAAGTATTGCCTTTTTAAAAAGAAAAAAATGCTATCAGAGTTGATGAGAAATCTACTATTGCTGTTGGAGTAAGGGTTAACATTTAGTATGGTCTCAGATTGCAAATGTGAATTGCTGAATTCTCCTTGTAGAATGGTGAAATGTGTGTAATCTGTCAAATAGTTTTATTTTCTTTATGCAAAACTTGTCATATCTTAAATGACTTGAAGACTAACAATGAAATCTAATACATAAAAGAAAAATGTCTTCTTTTAAAGATGTCGTCATGGATTACTCCATTATTTTGTGTCTACTTTTCTATCAACTGAAGCAGTTCATGGATATCTTCTTTTTTTTACTTTAAGATTTTAGATAAAGATATCAACTTTTTCAGTTATGTGCATTGTTATCTTCATTAATTTGTTTGTTAAGCAAAAGAAAGTAGAAAAAAGATGGATTGGTTGACTCTAAATGAATTTCCTGGGGGTGAGGGGTGGAAACTTAGATGGTATTATTCTTTAGGTTACTTGTTAAAATACCTATATTTGTGCCTCTGAGACTTGTGGATGTTATATATTCCATGCATCCTGGCTAAGTGCTCAAGTCAATAAAGAAAGGAAAACATGAATATTTTGCCCCCTTCTAGAATTGTCATAGCTGTTAACCTTAATTTGCTTCTTTCATTATGATTCACTTGTCTCATGTGTTTTTCCATCGTCCCATCTTTAAATTGCATGTCCCAGTAAATTAAATATACCTTTCCTTCTTTTAAAGAGTAAATAGTACCTAATCTTCTCTCTTGATTATAGTTAAGGGACTTTTGCTAATTTAGCATATTTTTAAAAAAATATTTTACGTATATTAAAACCCTTACACAGAAATGGCCTATTTGCAATTAGGTCAGCCTAACTTTAGACTAGGAAAAAGAATCTGCCTAAGTGCAAAGGGAAAAAAAGATTTGGGAGTTAAAAGCAATAAACTACTTATAGTATTTTTAGTATAAAACCATATTGGTAAAAAAGTTTAAGAGAAATAGAGTAGTGGATAGAGTGATGGAATGGAATCAGGAAAACCTGAATTCAGATACTGATAAAGACATATATTAGTATTTACTGTGTGACTCTAGAGGAAAAATTCAATATATCTCACTCTCTGTTTGCTTATTTGTAAAATAGGGATAATAATAATAGCAGCTACCTCAGAGAGTTGTTCTGAGGATATATATAAAGTGCTTTGCACATTTTAAAGCTGTGTGTGTGAGTTGCTCTTATTAATTTGTTGAAGATTTAATTCATTGCTTTTAATTGTGCTAGGTAATGAAAAGCCTTAAAAATTAAAATATTCTGTAATCACACTTTTTAAAAAATCAGTATTTACTATCAAAATTTTCTTTATACTTGGGCAATTTACAGAAAAAAATTGAGTCATTTTCAAATGTTAAACAAATTTCTTCTGTATACACTACAACTTGAATTTAGCTTTATTGTCTGTTAACTTGCCTTTTAAAAATTATACTCTAAACTACAAAAAGATAGATGTTGTCTTCTTAGTAAATATTGTCTGCTTCCCAAATTTCTTCTTTAGGTTAAATAGTTTCTATGCAAGTAGAAAAAGGGAGATGATGAAAAGTGAAGAAAAGTAAGTTCTCAGTGAATAATTTTAATTTGTTTTTGCTAAAGTCTAAGTCTTAGTGTAGGTACTCTGCAGAAATGAAGTGGTAGAGAAGAGGATAGGAGTGTTAAGGAAAGAAAAAATATGTATTTGAAATAGCTGCTATAGTCAGTGGAATAGAGAATCAATTAGGGAGGTAAAATAGAAGTGTTTTGGTGTTTTGATGGTTCATAAAGTTGTAATAGAACTAGTTATTATTTTAGTTCTTTTCCTCGAACCTCTCTTTTCTTCTCCCTTTTTTCCAGATTTTTTTTAAATTTTGAAGTTAATGTTGAAAAGATAAATTTTTTTAAAGTATATAATAAATTATGTATGATACTTTCAAAACTCTTTTTAGTCTATGCTTCATTCATATTCTTCTTTTCATTAAAAATAAAAAGGAACTGGTCTTTTGGGGGTAGGAGGATGGGGAATCTGCATTATGCCTATCTTAAATTATCTTTTCTTGACCTATTCTTCACATCACTTTTTAAAAAATAACAGACATTTTGTATTTTCTTCCATTTATTTCAGTGTTTTGATTTTGTTCTAATAATTTTTATTATATAATTTACTATATGATTTTTCATTTGTTGGGTAAAGCTATCATGTTTCTCCCCCCCCCCCCCCCAGGCAATGTACTAATTTTTAATCTCTTTCTTTTCTTTTTTTTTTTTCTTTTTCTTTTTTTCCTGAGGCAATTGGGGTTAAGTAAGCTTCCCAGGGTCACAAGTATTAATTGTCTGAGACCAAATTTGAATTCAGACCTGGTCCTTTATTCACTGCACCACCTAGCTGCCTTGCAATTTTTTTTTTAAATTATAGCTTTTTATTTACAAGATATATGCATAGGTAATTTTTCAGTATTGACGTTGCAAATCCTTTGTTCCAACTTTTTCCCTCATTCCCCCCACCCCTTCTCCCAGATGGCAGGTTAACCAATACATGTTAAATATGTTAAAGTAGAAGTTAATACAATATATGTATACATGTCCAAACAGTTATTTTGCTGTAGAAAAAGAGTCACACTTTGAAATAGTGTACAACTAGCCTGTGAAGGAAATCAAAAACCTCGCAATTCTTTTTTCTTAAAAGCGTTTTTTTTTTTTTTTAATTTCTTGCTTTATTTTTTTCTAAGTATTTAGGTAGTGATTGTGGGAAATTTTTTTTTTCCTTTGAGTTTCTCTTAGCACTTGTTATAGAGTTAGAGTTGCAACAGTTCTATTTTTTTTTTAATACTAATTCATGTTTTCTTTGCTTTATTCATCTCTCCAGTTGTAGTTTCTGAATTGGGACTATGTGCCTAAGTCACTATTTACCTTCGTTGCATTTTGGGGAGGTTTTCCACCTTGCTTTTCTTGTCTTGGATTTTCTGAGTTCTTTCACTGATCTCTACCTCCCAAGATTAAACCTTAAAGAGTATTTGAGTTTCGGAGCGCCATATTCTCAGAGTCTTCTTTGGAAGATTAAGACAAAGTTTTAGGAACCTTAGAGCCTATGGTCTGTTTGGTTTGAATGTATCAGTATTACTTTTACTGCATCTCCCTAGAGCTTCCAAGATCTCCTTTCTGTAGCTTTTACACTACTTTGTAGCTTCTCAGGAGTTTGTCTTACTGTCTCTTAACATATGTCCGTCCTGTCTTTAGTTTTGTTGGCACTGGCTTTACTAGAGGGGCTTTACTAGTTACTGTTGGCTTCTAGATGACTTTTTCCTTGTTTTTGGATTGGAAGAAATTATTTTCTGTAGTTTCTCTTTGAATTTTTAGATTCTTATTTGATCTTATTATTAATGGCTTTATAGTAGTAACTGTAGGAACTTTCAGGTCATATACATGGAAGAAGAACAAAAAGCAATACAGCCAAAAGAGTGTATATATATATATACATAAATTATTATCCCGAAGACAAGAAGTAGAGACAAACAATATATTATTGAATAATATACATCAAAAAAACAAATTTGAATACCACTTGGCAAGAAATAGCAAACAAAACTTGTCTAGATCTTTTGATTATAGAAAGTAAACTACCAATTGAAAGACTAAACAGATTGTATTGGGGAAGAATGCAGGAGACCACTCCAAGGCACACAGTAGGAAAATTTAATAATTCTAGTGACAAACAACAAATCCTGCAAGCATCCAGGAGAGAGATTAAAATGGAAAAGTAAAGAAATGCTCTTTACGTAGAACAATGCTACTCTCATCAGGCACTGTGGAAGGGAATAGAATAATAAATTCCAAAAACAGTAAAGGTGTTCTAGTTAGACCCTAAAATGATACACCCTGCAAATCTTAGGCTAATGATCAATAGGAAAAAATGTGTAATTTCAATAAAAGTGAAGAGTCTGAGGTATCAGGAGTGGGGAGCAGACCAGACATGAGATTATTCGTCTGGTAAATAACCCCAAATAAAAGAAATACAAGAAAAGATTAATACAACTACTAAGGAAAAAAATCACAAATTACCCTATCTCTAGAGATTATTAAAAGAAGAGAATCTAAAAAGATAAGAATAACTGTTACATTAAATAAAAATTCTTATTGCATTAAAACAAGAACACCATCTGAGAAACTATTAGTAAATTTTTAAGTAAATGTATAATGTATGAAATTTAAATAGTCAGGAGAAGTAATGAGACAAATTTAAAACATCTTCAATTAAATTCCATAACCACTCCAGATCTCACTAGTGAATCATTTTGTGTGTGTGTGTGTGTGTGTGTGTGTGTGTGTGTGTGTGTGATTAAATTGCAGAATGGGAGCTTCCAGAAAGGGGAGAGTGAAGTGATAGAGGGGTATGGATGAGATATTATATCATATCCACTGGTGAACAGTGAAGTGAATATAACTTTTGTAGTATCTTAGCAAGATGTAGAAATAAAGGGGAATGGGAGAGGTGGTAAAAGGGCTTAAAATGAAGAATGAAAATGAGAGGTCTCAATGCATTTGGAAGAGAGGATCCTACTTCACAGTTTCTTAGTTTCACAGATTTTCTATATGAGTATGTCGATAAATTTGGTTTTGTGAGCTTGAATGGGAGAAAAGTTATATCTTTATTTGAACATAATTGGTTTCCTTTGTAATTCTATTTATTTTATTTTATACATTCAGAAACAGTCTGAGAAGTCATATGTAGGTTTCACCAGTCTGCCTGAGAGGTCTATGATGCAAAAAGGTATTATGTCTTAGAGAATGTTTTCCATCTCAGAATGACGTCCTGACTTAAGAGAAATTGGAGGTCTTGGGGCAACAGGCACCCAGAAAGTTGAAAGAACATAGGCACTGAGGTGAGATTTATATCAAATGGGAAAATGATTATGGTGAGGGTATTCATTATCTTTTCTCCAAAATCTTCCCCTCTTCCTAACTATTATTGTTATTGTGGAGAGTACCACAATCTTCTCAATAACCCTGGATCACTACCTAAGTGTTATACTTGACTCCTCACTCTCTTACTCTTTTCTGCTCCCTAAATATAGTTTCCAAGTCCTATTATTTCTGTCTTTGTAATATCTCCAGTATATGTCTCTTTTTCTCCCTTGACAGTGCCACCACCCTGGTTTAGACCTCTATTACCTCTCTTGTAAGCTATTGCAATGATCATCTTCTTGGTGTCTCCTCATTGCAGACTATGTACTATTCAGCTGTCAAATCGATCTTCCTTTATTGTAGGTCTGATCAAATTATCCTGTTCCTTCCCCCATTCCCTTTCAATAAACTTTAATGGTTCCCTATTGTCTCTAGAACCAAATATAAAATCCTCTGTTTGGCTTTAAAAACCCTTCTTAAGCTGGTGCCTTTCTGTCTTTCCAATCTAAATATAGACTTTACTTTCTTGCAAGTATTTTTGATCCATTGACACTGGCTACCTTGCTTTTCCTAGATGCCTAGAACAAGGCATTCTATCTAATGACTTTGACCATTTTTGCTGGCTGTCTCCCATATTCAGAACTATGGTCCTCTTTGTCACATCCTGACTTCCTTTGATTTCTTCAAGTCTTACTAAAGTCCCACCTTTCCCACTGCCTCTTAATATTAAATGCCTCTCTCTGTGGATTATCTCAAATTTATCTTGTAAAGGTTTTTGTACATACTGGTTTGCATATTGTCTCTACTTTTACATTGTGAGCTCCATGAGAGTCAGAGCTGGAGTGTTTTGTTTTGCTTTGCCTTTCCTTGTATCTTCAGTACTTAACAGAATACCTGGCATATAGTAGGCACTAAAGAAAATATTAGGTGACTGGCATTATTGGAGACACAGAAATTTCATTTATGAGAAGATAGCTCATTCCTCATTACACATTTTATGAATTGTGTTTTTAAGTGAGAGACACAACAGAAAACTCAGCCAAAATCTACAAAAACAATAGTATGGAAATTATCTAGAGAGAGTCTTCACAGATAGTTAAGAAGTTTTAATTCCTTGAGAAGGAAAAAAAAAACTAAAGAAACAATATACATACAGACTATGAATAAAAGAAAAAAATTCAAAATTGATGGAAAAGGAAGAGTATTAAAGAACAAAAAAAATTTTTTTTTTCAGAAAAAGACACAGAAAATTTGGAGAAAGGGAGATAAGGAGGGGCCTTTGAATCTAAGATAAGGAATGAAAGAAAAAAGAGAATAAAAGAAAGGGAAATTGCAACCATCCAGAAAATTAATTCTTTGCCTTCTTCTGAATTCCTTCCTCTTTTTCTTTTAAAAAGAATCACAATGACATTTTTTGTTGTTGAATTTTTATTGTTGGCTTCTTTCTTGATTATTCCCTTCCCATTTAATTGGGGGAGGGGGAGAACCTTGTAACAAATAAACATAGTCTTATTCTTAAGCAAAATAAATTCACATTGTGGTTGTGACCCAAAATATGTATCTCTGCATTTTGCCTCTGTCAAATGATGGGTGACATGATTCATCATAGGTTCTCCAGAGACAGGGTTGATCATTGCTTTTATCAGAGTTCTTGAGCTTTTCAGAGTTTTTATTCATAGTATTGTCCTCATATAAATTGTTCTTTTGATTTCTGCACACTACATTCTGCATCAGTTCAAACTGCCCAGAAGTATCTGAGGTCATCTCTTTCATTATTTATTATGGTATAATAATATTCTTTTATGTCTAGATGCTATAATTTGTTCAGCTACTCCCAAATTATCTAAGAAGCAGTCCAGATTTCCCCCCCCCCCCCAACTCCCACCCCTACCCCTTTAGATACTAGTTCTTTGCTTTACTTCCCCACCTTTTAATTCTCCTTTCAAGATGGGGAAGTATGTTTTCTTGGTGTCTATGCCTTTCCTAGTATAATCCTTTCCCCCTTTTAACATTCATTCTGTATCATGTACTACTTACTTCCCATTTAAGGGTGATTTCTTTCTACACTGGAGGCATATGGGGGGATTAAGTTCATAAAAATTAGATTCCTTTCATACCAACTTCATTTCCTTCCACGTTTGTTTCTTACCTCAGTCTATAGAAATAGCTAATTCCTTCTTTCCTTCTTTCTGTGTTTTTACCTTCCCTTTTCTTTCCCCTCTTAGAACTTTTATAACAGAACCAATACTTTCCCACAGTATCTCTGTTTTTCTTATCTCCTTCATTACCATTTGAAGAAATCTTTCTTTATTAGTATGTTAACTCCACATCGTCCTATAGGTCTTTACAGTTACACAAAGAGGCAGACACAAATACACACATACATACATACAACTTACCTTTCCTAGATATCTCTGCACAATTGTGTTTTTATTTCAAACTTCACACTTAAGCCCTGGTCTTTTTATCTAAAATGTTTGAAAGTCATCTGTTCCAGTAAAAGTCTCTTCTTTTGTTTCTTTATAGGATTGTATTCATCTTTGTAGGCTAAGTTGTTTTTGGTAATAAACTTAAATCATTTGTTTTTTGTAATACTGTATTCTAAGACCTCTGGTTTTAAAAGAATCTTCCAGTATAGTTCTTAGTATAGTCTCCTGGTTCTAATACAATTTTCAAGGTTTTAGATGATCCTGATTATAGTTCTTTGGTACTTGAATTACTTCTTTATTGTCACTCAAAGTATATTTTCTTTAGCAAGTGAGCTCTGAATTTTGTCTGTGACCTTTTTCCTTTGGCATTTCTTTTGGGAGATAAGTGGTAGGTTCTTTCTATCTTTATTTTGCTCTCTGAATCTAAGAGGTTTGGGGAGTTTTCAGTATGAAATGTAGTGGTCTAGGCTTTTTTTTAAAAAATCAATTTTCAGGAATTCCAGTGATTATTAACTTGTTTTCCAGCTCTGTTATTTTTGATATCAAATATCAGAATTTTTAAAAAAAAATTTTTATCACTTTTTTCTATACTTATTGTTGTGTCATGGAGTCATTGTTTCTCTTTGGTTTATTCTGGTGTTCAGAGATTGCATTTCTTGATTGTGGTTTACCACTTTCTCTACCAAGCTACTTACTCTCCTTGCAATTCTTGAGAGTTTTTTTCCCATTATTTTATTTTATTTTTCTTTTGCTTTATTTTTCTAAATGTTCATGTCGTCTTTCTGGAAAATATATTTTTCTCCTTTGAATCTCTGCTTATGTTATAGAGTTAGGTTGTTAGATTTGCATCTTTGATACTTGTAGGTTTTTTCTTTGATTCATTGATCTCTCTAGTTTTAGTTCCTGGATTAGGATTGTGTGCCAAGGCTAGAATCTATTCTCTGGATTATTTGGACTAGTCTCCTCTTGGGTTCACTGGGTTCTTGTGCTGACTCCCACTATTCTGGATTAGGCTACTTGAATCTTTGAAGTTGAGGAAACCAGAATAGACCAAAGAGAAATAAATGACTCCATCATATAACAACAAATATTAGAAGAAAATGATAAAATTTTAAAATTTTTCTAATAGTTGATATTAAAAACAATGGACCTGGAAAATAAGAATCACTGGAATTCTGAAAAACTGTGATTTTTTTCCCCTAAGCCTAGACATTTCATGAAATTATAGGCCTATATCTTCAGGATTCTTTCTGGAAATTCAGGATAGGGTGTTTGTGATCTCAGAATATTCGAGCTTAGATTTGTTCATCATTCTATTAGTTTCTATAACTTTCCATTTGAGGCTTTCTTACAAACATGAGACTTTTTCAGGGAAGACTTTTCCTTTTGCTACTTTTGGATACAGAGCATTGTAGACTATACATGTCCCTGACAATCTCTGATCATTCTAGGATATTACTGTGTTCCATTATTGGCTCTACTGGTAGAGGATCCCAGCTGATTTTGCTGTGAGCAGTTCCAGGGTGGAAGAATTTTTTAATTGTTATTTGCTCCAGTGAAAACCTAAGGGTTTTGCTGGAGTACGTATGTGGGATATGGGTGAGTTGCCTTCTTCTTAGGCAATCATCTAGTAAAAAAATCTGTGCATCTCTCTGTGTGTGTACATATATACATATACACATGTACAAATAAATATATATACACAAACATAAAATATACACATATAATGAAAAAGGTAGAAATTAAGACTTCAAATGATATAACCAAGCAGCAATCATTTTAAAACATGTATATTTTGTTAAACATTTCCCAATTATGTGTTAATTTTTTAAACTTGAGTTCCAATATCCCTCCCCTACATGAGGACAAATTTGATTTTGATTATATATGTGAAATCATATAAAAACATTTTCATATTAGCTATGTTGCAAAAGAAAAGAGACAAAAAAAGAAAAACAAAGTTTAAAAGTATGCTTTGGTCTATATTCAGAGTTCATCAATTTTCTCTCTGGAAGTGCATAGCATTTTTCATCACAGATTCTTTGGATTTGACTTTGATCATTGTTTTCATCAGAATAGTTAAATCATTCACAATTGATCATGGGATAATATTGCTGTTACTGTCTACAGTGTTTTCCTGGTTTTGCTCACTTCATTTTTCATGAGTTCATATAAGTCTTTCTAATATTTTCTGAAACTGTCCTGCTCAATATGTCTTATATTACAATATTATGCCATCACAATCACATACCACAACTTGTTCAGCTAATCCCCAATTGATTAGCATCCCCTTGATTTCCAGTTTTTTGGCCACCACAGAAAGAGCTGCTATAAATATTCTTGTACAAATAATTTCTTTTCCCTATCCTTTGATATCTTTGGAATACAGACCTGGTAGTAGTATTGCTGAATCGAAAGTAGTACCCTTTGAGCATAGTTTTAAATTGTTTGCTAAAATGGTTGAACTTGTTCACAGTTCTCCCCATAGTGCATGAGTGTCCCAATTTTCTCACATCCCCTCCAACATTTTTTGTTTTCTTTTTCTATCATATTAACTAGTCTGGTGAGTATGAAGTGATATGTCAGTTATTTTATTTTCATTTTTTTAAATCAATAGTGCTTAAAGAATTTTTTTTGGTATGACTATATATAGCTTTGATTTCTTCATCTGAAAACTTCCTGTTCATTTCCTTTGACCATTTGTCAGTTGGGGAATGACTCATATTTTTATAAATTTGACTCAGTTTTCTGTATTTGAGAAACAAGGGCTTTATTGGAGAAACTTGCTTTAAAACGTTTTCCTGCTTTCCTTCTAATTCTTGCTACATTGGTTTTGTATGTGTAAAATCTTTTCAATTTAATATAATCATAATGATCTATTTTGATTCCTGTTATCTTAACTCTTTTTGGTCAGCTGCAATTATTAAAATCATTTGGTTCTATTAAAAAATGAAAAAGAGGATCAGTAGAACAGAGTAGGCAAAGGAAAGTCACAAATAATGAAATTCAACCCCAAAACACAAATTAGGTAGGAAAATACTCCCTATTTGAGAATAACAACTGGAAAGCACTCTAAGAAGCATTAAGCATATACTAATATCTTATACTGTTTCATAATAAATTAAAAATGGATATGATCTGAATATTAAAAAAATTAAAATTCAAAGTGAATAAGTATACTTTTTACAACAATGGATAAGAGATGAATTCTTAACCAGCAGAACAGAAGCAAATGCAAAAAATAAAATAGGTAATTTTGAATACATGAAATTGAGAAGCTTCTGCAAAAATAAAATAAATGCATCTAGAATGGTAAAGCAAGTTGACTAGAAAAACTTTTTTTCCCTAAATATCTCAAATAAAGTTTTGGTTTTTACAATTTGTAGATTGCTTAATAGTGTACAGAGAGTTCTTGCTTTATATAAATTCTCATTATAAAAATTGAACTTTAAAGAATTTTAAAAGCAATCAATATTCCCCCCAAAAAAATTTATAAAACTTATTTCTTCAAAGCAGAGACTGTGCAAACAATATGATTCAGGCATTGTAAACAGTAGTGGGAAGCTGGGAAGCTTAAGTCAGATCCCTTGTCTCTAAAGACAGTGAGTGTCTTTCCCTGTAATTCTCCCTCTGTTCAGGAGTATTCCTTTTATTTTATTCATTTAGCTATGGGTGTTAGCAAAAATGCTCTTTAAAAGAAAAGTGAACCATTTTAGAAGGTTAAGCCTATAGAGTTGAAAATGAAAATTAAACAATTAGAAAATGTGGAGGACAAAAATTGTTATTCACATTACATGAATTTAGTCTTGTAGTATTGATTTTGAACATGGTAATGAAGGGATGCTATAGGATAAAGGAGCATGTGTTCACATGAAGTCTACTATCTATCAGAACAAAAAAAGGTTCTCTTCTAGAATTGGAGAAACTATTAACTATATGGATAGAATATTCCTTTAGGTTTATTTCCATTTAGGTTTAAGAATAATTCAAGCATAGGTTCAAAGCCTTTTTGAAGATTTAAAGTATCTTGAAGGAAAACAAGTAATTTATAGGAAGCAGTGATTTAAAAATCATGCAGGATTTCATAATGTACAAGTATCAGAATAGGTTACTAGTGCAAATATTGAAGCAGCAAAGACATTCTCATAGTTCCTGCAAAAAAAATAATAAGATTCTTACTTGTTGGAGCAAATCTTTAATGTAGAAGAAACTATTCTATTTTTATCAAAGAATGCCATCTTGAACCTATATCTCAATGGAGGAAAAATACTATGTCGGGGCATAAAGCTTCAAAAAATCACATTATTCTTCTGCTTAGAAAGAATGCATCTGGGATTTGAAAATTAAAACCTGTTTTTGTGCACCACTCAGAAAATCCCAGAGCATTGAAAGGAATCAGTAAGACTACATGACCTATATGTTATTTCTCTAATTCTAAGGCATAGATAATCATTTTTATCTTTGAATAACGGCTTGCAAATTGCTCCATTCTGAGAAGTTTTATAATGATGATGGCATTCTTTTCAGGATTCTACTTATTTTGGATTACTCCCTAGGTTACTCTTCCCATCCAGATGATTCCCCTAACACTACCTTATTATTAGAATCTTTCTATCAGGAAGCAACTGCAAATTTCAAGGCATGCTATTTACTGTGCACTTTCTACTTTTGAGGCAGATGTGAGTTTGACATTGACACATTTTTGGAAGTTGTATATTTACCATGCAATCTGGAATAAGGCTAAGGCATAAAAAGATGTAACAGAAACATGTATGGTGACAATTTTGGGGCAGGGGAAATGTGCTCACAGTTCTTGTGTATTTGACCAAGATGAAAGGCTTGAAGTAATAAGACTAAAATAAAACTAAAAGTATCAGAATTGGAGATAAAAATGGATGAAAATGATGTGGAGGAGTTGATTGAGTTTCATGAAGAAGAATCTTCAAATGAGGATTTGATTGAGCTGCTAACTGCAAAGATCACAGAAGAAGAAAGGGAAACTTCCAAATTGAAGTTGAACCAAAAATGTTCACATAGAAACAGTTGGCAGAAGCATTTCATCATTTGAATGAATTTTTTTCTTGTATTGAAAAGATGGACCAAATACTTCAAGATTTTTAAAATTTCAAAAACTAGTTGAGGATACTATTGCTTGCTATCATCAGACACTGGAGGAACAAAAGAGAGCTACTGTCCAAACATCTCTCAATAGTTTCATAAAAAAAAGTTGGGCATTCACAAACATTTTTGCACATGTGGGTCTCTTTCCCTTCTTTAAGATCTTTTTGGGATATAAGCCCAGTAGTAACACTGCTGGATCAAAGGGTAAAGCATTAACTATTAACAACTATATGAAAGAATACTTTAAATCACTAGTAATAAGAGAAATGGAACTCAAAGCAATTCTGAGATAGCACTTCACAGCCAGCAAATTGGCAAAGATGACAAAAAATGAAAATAGTCAGTGTTGGCCAGGCTGTGAAAAATAAGCATTCTAATGCATTATTGTTTGCTATTTCCAGTAAAACATGTAAGGTTCTTAGCAATAGTGTGTAGGAAGGGAGGGATATAAGAGATTTGAATGTGGAAAAGACTTGGAAAAATCACTGCTATTAGTAGGAGGATAGTGAATTCCTTAGGGTGATATAAAATGACTGCCTTGCTACAATGAGGACCAAATTAAGATTATATAACCTGTCTCTTATAGATACAGATTCATATGAATATAAATTTGTGTTTTTGCCAACCTCATTCAGTATGTGAAAAGAACTGAAGACAATAATATGTGAAAAGAACCCAAGATTGGGGCTTAGGAAATCAAGGAAATCTCACTTGATCCATCTCTCCCCAGTGATTATTATCCTATGATTCTTTTCCCTGTCATGTCCAAACATCCTTGACAAAACTGTCTACAATTCATTTTTCATCTCACTTTCTTCTTAACTCTTTATAGTAGTTTTCTTTCAACTGTAAATCATTATTTGACAAAAACTTTTCCAAAATTATCAGTCATCCCTTAATTGATAGATCTGGTGGTTTTTTCTCAATATTAATCCTTCTTGACCTATTTATTGTCTTTAATACTCTTGATTACATTCTTCTCCTAGATAATCTTTTTAGGTTTTTGTAACACTGCTTTCTCCTGGTTTTTCTATATCTCTGACTACTTTTTAGCCTTCTAAAGGGGCTTCTGGGAGCAGCCTTAATTTCAGTTCAGTGTAATAACCCCAAATGCAGCCAGGAGTTAAAGTCCAAATCCTTTATTGTTTCTGTCAAAATCTTATCTTCTTCACCTGCGGCTTGGCTAGTTTTCTGGAGGCCTTCCGGACCTTGCTGCTAGTTCTTTGCCTCTGCCAGCTTCTGTCTCTACCTCTCTCCAGATGTCTCTGAATCCAAAGGTTTGTACTTCAGCCTTCAGCCAGCACAAAGGTGGAAAATGGAATGAATCTATCTCTGCCTCTGAGAGTGGGCTTGTCCTTTCTGACTTCTGAATGTTCTAGACTGAATCCTGGTTGAGGCTCCTAGCTTATATATGCTCTCTTAAATATGTGAATCTCGTAGGACTCTAATAAGTACTAAGTACATTAGTGAACTAGAGAACTGTTAAGTATCATGCTAAATTAGATGACTGACTTAGCACCTTGTAAGAATCCTAACAAGTTCCAATGGTCTTGTCATGGAGAAAGCCATCTGCACCTAGAGAGAGGACTGTTGGGACTGAGTGTATAACACAACATAATATTTCCATTTTTTGTTGTTGTTGTAGTTTACTTGCATTATTTTTTCTTTTTGATCTAATTTTTCTTGTGCAGCATGATAATCATGGAAATATGCATAGAAGAATTGCACATATTTAACATTTATTGTATTACTTGCCATCAAGAGGAGGGGCTAGAAGGAAGGGAAAGAAAAAAAAAATTGGGACATAAGGTTTTACAAGAGTGAATGTTGAAATTTATCTATGTATATGTTTTGTAAGTTTGTTTTATTTTTCTATTTTTTTTTTGTATGAGGCATTTGGGGTTAAGTAACTTGCCAAGGGTCACACAGCTAGGAAGTGTTAAGTGTCTGAGACTAGATTTGAACTCAGGTCCTCCTGACTTCAGGGCTCCTGCTCTATCCACTGCGCCACCTAGCTGCCCCTTTGTATATGTTTTAAAAAGTACAAAACTTTTTAAAAAAATGCTTATGGAAAAAGAAAAAAGATATATCACTATCTTCATTTTATATAACAGAATTTAGACTCTGAGATGTATAGTTTATAAACTTTTGGTCTTTATTCAGAATCAGATTTCCTAGCATATATCTCATTTACACCTACTGCTGCAGTTTTTTTATGATGTCTTTTTTGCAAGTATTTATCATGAGCACTTGAATACAAGATGGCCACATGTCCCATAAATTGATAGTTCATGGTGCTTTTAAACACAGAACAAAATTAACTCACATACTAATAAATTTGAAGCCAGGAGAAATCTTAGAAGTCATTGAATCCAGCTTTTCTTATTTTATATATGACAAAACCAAGGTCCAAAGAGGTTAAGTGATTGCTCAACATCATACATTGGGACTAAGTGGCACAAATAGGAACCCAGGCCCTCAAATTTCCAATCTCTATTCTTTTTTTTTTTTAATAATAACTTTGTATTGACAGAATCCATGCCAAGGTAATTTTTTACAACATTATCCCTTGCACTCGCTTATGTTTCGATTTTTCCCCTCTCTCCCTCCACCCCCCCCCAAGATGGCAAGCAGTCCTATATATGTTAAATATGTTACAGTATATCCTAAATACAATATATGTGTGCAGAACCGAACAGTTCTCCTGTTGCACAGGGAGAATTGGATTTAGAAGGTAAAAATAACTTGGGAAGAAAATCAAAAATGCAAATAGTTCACATTCGTTTCCCAGTGTTCCTTCTTTGGGTGTAGCTGTTTCTGAACATCATTTTTCCATTGAAACTCAGTTAGGTCTCTTTGTCATAGAAATCAACTTCCATCAGAATACATCCTCATACAATAAAATGTTTGTTGAAGTGTATAATGATCTCCTGGTCCTGCTCATCTCACTTAGCATCAGTCCATGTAGGTCTCTCCAAGCCTCTCTGTATTCATCCTGCTGGTCATTCCTTACAGAGCAATAATATTTCATAACATTCATATACCACAATTTACCCAGCCATTCTCCAATTGATGGGCATCCATTCATTTTCCAGTTTCTAGCCACTACAAACAGGGCTGCTACAAACATTTTGGTACATATAGGTCCCTTTCCCTTTTTTAGTATCTCTTTGGGGTATAAGCCCAGCAGTAGCACTACTGGATCAAAGGGTATGCACATTTTGATAACTTTTTGGGCATAATTCCAGATTGCTCTCCAGAATGGTTGGGTTCGTTCACAACTCCACCAACAATGCATCAGTGTCCCAGTTTTCCTGCATCCCCTCCAACATTCATCATTATTTTTTCCTGTCATCTTAGCCAATCTGACAGGTGTGTAGTGATATCTCAGAGTTGTCTTATTCCAATCTCTATTCTTTATGCTATACATGCTGCCCCTTCTTTATTTTTCTTTCCAACAAACACTTGTGAACAGATGTCCATTTAGCTCTAATTTTTGTTTTCTGGTTTCTCTTATAGTGAGAATTTTTAAATTGATATAATTCTGTTTCTTTCTATGCCTAATCAATGAATGAACAAGTATCTTCTAAGTAGAGTCTCAGTAGCCAAGTTAATGTTTAAAATGATCTGCAAAATTTTTGACTTTGTTCAGCACTTGCTTCTTTTCTGTCATTATGCTCCTGTCATGGCAGAAGCAGAAGGGAAAAGGCTAAAAACTTTGTTAGTACAACTATGAGTTAAAAGGAGGTTACCTCCTGTCTCCATTATTATTTGACATTGTTTTATAGATGCTTAGCAAAAAAGACAGCAGAACAAAGTCAATGTTTTAAACCTTGGTTGAAAGGAAGTAAAAGTAACTTTATTTTTAGATATGTTGTTGAAAATTTCAGAGAATCAGCAAAGAAACTAGTTAAGATGATTGATTAATAATTTGGAATAAATACTCAGTTCTATGTACTTTTTCATTTAGAAGTCTGTCAGAGACAAATTTATTATCTAATTCTAAGCTTAGATGTTAACATATTATTAAATATAATCTAATTCTAAGCTTCATCTCTGCTTAGAGAGAAGTTCAAAGGGACAGAGATCCATGTGCTTTTGAAAAATCTCTCTGACCCAAGTCATTTTCTTCTTACAGTTTATAGGGGTCAAGAACAAAGACAAATTCCCATAATCAAGATTAAACAGGAATACAAAGTTTAGGTAAGAGTTTTGATTCCTCAAACAGAAACACTGTAACAACTCTTGCACATAACCTGGAGAATTATTTTTCATTCCAGCTAAGGATGTGAAAAGAGGAATGAGCTTTAGAATTAAATAAGAGACTTCTCTTAGTCTGATTATCATTACACTAATTGTTTTTATGGAGGCTTCTTTCTGTGCTCATCAGGCCTCTCCCTTTAGAAACTGGTTGTTCTTTTTATGAGAATAAGGCAAAAATATTTTTGTAGAGTATTGTCTCCTCATAATTAAGTACAGAAAAGGCTTCATATTCAGACAAGAAAAAGAACTTTGTATGAAGGCACTAGAAAATGTTTTCTTAATGTTTCTAAAACAGAAAGGGAGGGTGGTTAGTGTGCTTCTGCAATGGCCACAGCAATATTGCAGGATAACAAATATATTGTATCCCATCTAGCCATCCACCACAATCATTTTGCCACCTGATTTTCTGATGCACTGTTTCTTACATCTAAACAAAACTTATCGACTGTATTGCCAGAATAAATTTCCCTATCCCTGGAGCAATTAATCTACTCTACTTTGGAATTCTAACCATGGGCTGAGTTTTCTTGATCAGTGAGTGATCTATGTCACTCTATCTCACTATGACCCCAACCCCCAGATCAAATAATGCTTTATATCCCATCTACCTGTCTACCCTATCTATCTATTTCATATATCTCATGCCGATCCTTCCCCACATATCAATCCCTAGGTCCCTTTTTAGTATCTCATTTCTATTCCTGATCCGAATTTATCAGTTCCGTAATATCAGGTCATTCTATTGATCATTAGTCTTTATGTACTTAGGGCTTGGATAGTTTTCAGAAAAAAGATGAGTCCAGGATAGTACTCTAAACCTTTTCAACATAGTAGAGAATCTGCCAAATTTTGAACTCTAATGATACAACCCTTATGAGCCCAGGATATGATATGATTTAGTCTTTTGGGAATATACATATGCACATGTGTGCACATTTATATATATATACATATATGTATATTACAAATGAATGTATTTAGTTGTATATGAATAGATATTTCTTAATATAACCTAGGAAAATGTCTGTTTTCTTGTTAGCAAATATAAATTTACTCTACGTGTGTGTAATTGTTGGCGTAGAGATAAAGTGCATCTAGTTTCCTTCTCTGTAGATTAGAATACAGGACCAGTCCCAGGACAGGAGTAGTCATTAGCTGCAATCACTGTTTCAATTGCCATGCTATATTCTTCCAACTAGTTCTGTTGTGGCCACATCTGGCCATAGTCTTCAGTGGCCATAGCTCAGGGCAAAAGTTTTGTCCTGATTTTCTCAACAATGAAAAGTAGTTGTGATGGTGGGAAGTGGGGGTCTTGTTGCCAGTTGGGAAAAGTTTGAAGCAACAGCAGAAAGAAACAGATTCCATAACAAGCGTGAATGGCACAAACATTCCTGTTGCTACAGACACCAACCAGGTATATTCAAACAGGTTAGCACTTGGGTAAGTGACCTTAGAATGTTTGTGTTTCTTGAAGGTATAGGGGAGGCAGTAGAACTCTGGAATTTATCCCAGTGCTGCTTTATTAGTCATCCAGTTCATGGTGCTGCAGTTTGGTGCATCTGGTGCCTACTCTCTAAAAAGCATCTTGTCAGTTCTGTGATGCTATTATATATTTAAAATTGAATTCTCTGCCTCATCTCATTTCTGTTTGATTCCTACGTTGTAACAGAATATGATTGTTATCCTTTCACATTTATCCAGATAGATGGTAAAGATATTGCAGACATGCACTGTCTTGCTAAAGTATAATTAATCATTCCTTCTTCCTTGAAATGGAATTATTTCTTTATAGCTATTTACACAAACATATTTATACCGCTTAGGTTCAAGAAGTCTCAAGAGCAAGGGCTGAATAAAAATCTATAATGGAAGAGGTTTCAGCTTTAAGGCATGAGGAGCTTACAGCTTTTTAATATAAATCGTTCCCAGAATCCATGTCACAGTTCCTTATATGGTGCTGCTTTTTTCCTCTTAGTTGCTATGACAACAGCAGCACTGCACCATTCATCAGCTCCAGACCTGGGCTGCATTGCTAGTCTTCCGTGTAACTCCTGAATGTTAAGAAGAACATCCGTGAATCATTCATTCTGCTAATACTGCGCCATTAGAAACCTAGAAACCAGTTTTTCCAGCAGTTTGTTCTAACTGAAGGACAAACTGAACTACGCCATAGGAGAAACTGTGTAAAAATACTTCCTTTTTTTCTTTTCTTTTTTTTTTTTTAAAAGGAAGGCTTACCGTGTACATCGCTGCAGCATTCTGATAGAAAAACCCATCTCAGGCTGAGCTTTCTAATGAGAACTCTTCCTATAGAGCCTTTCTTGAAAACCATCAACTGTAAATGAAAGGCTTATAAAGAAGCAGGTGATGTTGTTGGGGTAGTGGATACCTTGGGGAGCACCTTGTGCTTTGGGACCACATTTAACATCAGCTGCAAGAGAAGTATCACCTGTAACGGCACAGTGAGGTTCTGGGCCATGTAAAGAGCTAACAAGAGACGAGAAAGGTGTGGATCGTCACTGATGAGCCAGCTCTGGTAGCAGCATTATCTGTGGATGAAAAAGAGGCTTTTTGGGTGCATTGGGGAAAAGATTACAGGTTATTGATTTGTGAAGAAGGGAAACTAAAGCCTGTGAGTATACTGAATGGAGAATTGTGTTGCTTGGATTCTAGCTTTTAGAGCTTTTAAGGCCTGTTTTGAGCTGTGTAGAAAAATCAATGCAAAGTAAGAAAATTTGACAAGACAGTTAGTTTTCAAGGAAGCCATTAAGAGATTATCATTAAACATACCTATTTAATTTTATATTAAGTGCTTTTGAAAAATTCTTATCTTTTGTAAAATATTATGGCCCTCATAAAATAATACCCAAGTTGAAAAAAGCTGTTACTAAGAAGGTGGATAAGTAACTTATTTGTTACAATTTTTGAAGGTCAGATTGTTTCTTTTTTTTGGATCCTAAGACTAAAATAGATATTATTTTTCTCACTGCAGCTTTCTTGCAAATAAGATTTCATTTATAATAGTAGTATAGAAACCTGCAATTCTGTTTAAATTCATCATGACCATAAGAAATATTCTTTTCCATTCTTTTCAAAATGAATGTCCTGCATAGTTAGTAATTTTTTTGTCTTTGAACTTGGTAACATGATTTAATATTTTTTTTTTAATTGTTATTCTTACTGTGTGAATTAAGAGTAAACTTGAGGCCCACCTTCTAGTTGGTATTTTTAAACTGTTTGGTAACAACTATCATAAGAGAAATTAAATTTGCAGATTGTGTATTCTTAAAAAGGCATAATATCCATTTTAAGGCTTCTAATTAACTTTCTTTTTTAAAATTTTAGTCAAATAATGGTTATTTCTAAATGGACTACATGTAGTAAACTTGGTTCTTAAAGATTAGATGATTTTCAGTATGATCTTTCAGCTTTCTCCTCCTAAAAATCCTTATCATTAGGGCTTTACCATTCTCATTTCTCTCAGTTGATCATCTTGAATGAAGGATATTCTTAAGTTGGCATTGCTTCAGAGAATATTGCCTTCAGAGAAGCAACTCTGTATCCAATTTACATATTGATCAAGAAATTTAATTTTGTTATTCTTCCGTTCCTGAATTGTTATTTTTAATGGTCCATCCATTTTTGTGAAAATTATCTCTAGTACCAAACAGGAACATTCACAACATGGACAAGAATCCTATATCTTAAGATAATGATCTAAAATCAAATAGGAATGTTAATCACATATATTACATGATCAGTTATTTAATTTATAAACGGATTCTTTTTCCATTTAATATTACCTTTCAAAGAACTTAAAAAGAAATGTAAGAATTTGAACCAATGCCAAAAATATTTTTATTCACAATTAAATAACCTTGAAATTGTTTATTAGATCTTTTCATATCCGTTTCTTTTTTTCTTTTTATATTCATACAATATAAAAAATGTGCTTGTCTGAAACTGTGAGTTTCTAATATTATTATGGACTTAAGTACTTTTTATTTGGAATTACCAAATTACTCATCATTGAAAATCCTTTCACTATGCTCCTTTCACATTGAAGGTGTGCCTTGCTTTACACAATTGATTCATTCCTGAATAGTTGTGTTCTATAACAGTGAATAAATCAATTTTTGTAAATTAAATAATTTTAAATACTCACTATTTAAAAGAACCCTAAAATAAGCCTTTAAAAAATTCTCACCGAATCAGTCTTTAGCTTAGATGTTGCATAAATTAAGATTTTTTTTAAAAATAAAATCACATATGTGTATATGTATGTATAAGACACACTAGGAGTCTCATTCAACATGTAGAGAAGCTTAGAGTATATATTTAGTTGTCCTGTGAAATGGAATTATAGGTAATCCACTTGATTTCAACAGATTTGAAATACTCAAATTTGCTATCTTTTACCTTAACTTAAAAAAGATATATTTAAAAATAAAGTTCCTGTTTGCACTAAATACTAGAAATAGAGGTGATGGAAGAAATTATAATGAAATTGCCTAAAGTTTGTCCTTTGTTGAAACTTGCAAATATTTTCCTTGAGACATTCCTAGGTATCTGGTAATGGGATGACATCACAGTTAAGTTAATGTTATGCTAGTCTGGAAATAAGTACCAAGTTTTGATCAGAACCTGAAATGAGAATGGAATGTGTTCCACATTTATGAAGTACTTTACAGCTTGTCCTTTCTCCTCTCTTTGGCTCTTTCCCTTTCTTTCCTTTCCCTTCCCTTCCCAAATTTAATAGCAAGGCTGGAAGAAAAGTGCTAGAAAGGAATCTAGACCCCTTAGAGACAGTATATGATTGAAGCAGGTTAGAACTGGTACCGGAGAGATGAATCATATCCTGATGGTTCTATCTGAGCCATATATAAGAGAATAATGACAAATATGATTTATTAGTCCTAGAGGGAAGTTTTTGTGTGAGAGAAGTGGTAAAACTTCAAATGAATAAGTGAATTAATCCATGAATTTTTTAGAAATACTTTTAAAGTATATGCAATGGCATCAAGAACTCTGCTAAACACTAGGAATACAGATGCAGAAGTAAAACAGCTTCTGTCCCCAAGAAATCTGCACTCAGAAGGAAATAGTACTTATATGGGGTGTTAGCCAGGGAGGAGAGCAAGGAAGTAGTCAAAAGATAGTAAGCTGATGCATATTAATAACAAAAACAATAATAAAGATAGCTATCATTTACATAGTATTACAGCTTTGCAAAGGACTTTATAAATATTATCTCATTTTATCCTTATGACAGTCCTGACAGGTACTCTAATTATCCCTACCCAGCTTATGTCACTGTGGATAAAACATTGACCCTGCAGTTCAAATGTGGCCTCAGACACTCAGTAATAGCTATTTGGCTCAGTTTTCTCATCTGTAAAATGAGGTGGAGAAGGAAGTGGTGTGATATTTATAAAATATTTAGCATATTGCCTGGCATGTAAAAGATATTTAATAGATATGTGTTTCTTTCCTTTCCTTCTTTCCTTTTAGAGACAATCAGCAATTAAATGACTTGCTCAGGATTACACAAAGTCTGAGGTCTCATTTGAACTCACGTCTTCTCGATTTCTTGTTCAGTGCTTTATTTGTTGTGCTATCTAGCTGCCATAGAGCTCCAGGAGAAGCTGAATTGCAAGCCTTTTCTGGAAATAATGGCAATATTAGATTGATTACTGTGCCCTGAACAAGAAGTAGAGAGCAAGAAAGGGGAGTATATACTTTGATTTTAGGATAGCCGGTGGCAAAATGGTTGGTTTGAATTTCTGAGTGGCAAGTAAAACACAGTCTAATGATCTGGCCTGAAGCTTAAGGCTGGTTAGATGTGTTGTACTAGTTTAATTTGCTCTTACTCCCTCACTAATCAAGGCAATTTGGCCCCAGGATAGTACATCCAAAGCTAAGTAAATTAACTCCCCCTGGTCCTAGAAAGTTGTTTTTTGGTGCTTCAGTCTCAAGGTGATCTTTCAGATGGTGAGAAGTTGCTAGGGATGAAGACAATTGAAAAGTACTTTTATTGAAAGGAAAAATAGGTGACCAGTGGTTAGTGTGTCAGACCTGGAGGTAGTAGATGTAGTGCTGGGCCTAAAGGTAGAAAGACTCATCTTCCTTACTTCAAATATGAACTCAGACACTGGGCAAATCACTTAACCCTGTTTCCCTCAGGTTTCTCTTCCATAAAAAGAGCTGTAGAAGGAAATAGCAACCATTTCAATAGCTTTGCCAAGAAAGTTGTAAATGGAGTCACAAAGAGTTGGACATAATTGAAAAAACAATTTATTAGACCCAGAAAAGCTTAAGCAACAGTTGGCAAATAGTTCCCTATTTTTATGTGGACTATAACACTTCTGATGGAGACCTGTATGAACTTCTGGGCCTTTTTTTTGCGGAATATGTGCTATGACTCTCTTACTAAAGGACATGCTCATAACAACTTTTCCTTGTTCTCTTTGTTGCCATAAATGGGGGATTACATCTGAGCTTCAACAAGTGACAAAGAATCAAAAACATCAGTTGGGTGTGAGTGTAAGGTAGCAAGTACCAGTCACTCCCTCTTTTGAGTGCATACATTTGATTCTTTTCCAGCTTTCCAGCTCTTCTTTGGATTTCTAGCAGTGAGGAAAGGAAATTTTCCTACCCCAAACAGGAGATGATTGACCTTGTTAAAATGAAAGATAAGGACTGAGAAAATGTCATAAGAATTCTTAGTAGAAACTATTGGTAATCTAAAATGAGAGGTTTCCAGGAATTGGAAGTCTCTCGATTACAAAGTAAATGTCAGGTTTGAAAGTGGAAATAGTTCACGTTGGAGTCAAAATTTAAAAAAAGATAAAAGTGAGAAGATAGTCTTGTCAAATGAAGATTTTAAAGGTCATGGGAGATCTGTGCATGTCTGAATAGCAGGAAAGGGGCTAATAACTAAAAAGAGAATGAATATGAGAGAGAGGGAAGATAAGATCTGGGAGGAGATGCAGGAAGGTCAAAAATATAGGGCAAAAATGGAAGGGTCATCTTTGGCAAGGATTCTTGCTTATGTCATCTATATAAATTCCCCCTTTAAAAATTTATGTCATTCTAGAGGTCTTCATCTGGGACTTTTAGTGTTTTGTGGATAACAAAATGAACTCAGGGTATCCGTTCCTTACCACTTGCTCTTCCTACATGACTGACCTGCTTCATTTTCCAGGCTTACATGTCCCTTAATTATATCTTTTGTGCCATTTCTCAAATGCAAGTGATCATTGGTAATATGTTGCAGTCCACTTACACTCGCCACACATTTTTCTGTTACTATAGTTGAGATTATGCCTATTTAAGCTAAGAATGGTTCTTACATTTTAGAATAAAGTTTTATTTATTAAAATGTAAAAGCTCAAGGACTCATTGCCCACCCCAGGTCTGTTGGGAAGCTTACAACTTTGATGAATCTTACATCATGATATTCCATGATTGAAAGCCATACAATATCATCAGGAAAATGTAAAAAAATATGAATTTTGGCAACAGAAAATGAAAACCTGGTTGAAAGCCTATTACTGAAAACATTGAATACTTCATCAAATGAAAATGTAGGCTACTCTCTTTTCAGTTTAAATTTGAATCTATTTTTTATCTGTTAGTGCCTCTTCAAGGCATCTTGCACTCAGACTAACTTAGTCAGCTGACCTTCCAGTTATATGTCTTCATCTGAGAAATACAAATTCTATGTCCACTATATTTTACCTTACTGAAGACTCTCTCTCTCTTTTAATCTATTGGGAATCTCATTGATCATCATAACATATTGTTGGGTAGAAATAAGCAAGAAGATACTACAAAGAATCATAATTACAACAGTAGCTTTTATCTCTTTAGTGTTTCATATTATTTTTAATGATATGAGTTAGGAAATGCAAAAAATGTCATTCCTGTCTTAAAGATTAAGAAGACTCAGAGTCCTAACACTAGGGGTCTCTGAAGTTGGATCAAATGAGGGGCTAGGGAAAGCAGCTAAAGAAGTTATAGAGTGTTGGAGTTAGGAAGATTTGAGTTCTAATCCTACCTCAATCATTTAACCTGTTGACTTTAATTTCTTATCTGTAAAATGAGGGGTTTGGACTGGATAATCTACTAGGGTTCCTCAAACTTTTAAAAATAGGGGGCCAGTTCACTGTCCCTCAGACTGTTGGAGGGCCAGACGATAGTCAAAACAAAAACTTTGTTTTGTGGGCCTTTAAATAAAGAAACTTCATAGCCCTGGGCGATAAACATCCTCAGCTGCTGCATCTGGCCCGTGGGCCATAGTTTGAGGACCCCTGATCTAAGCCCTTTCAACTCTAAATCTATGATTTTATGATTCTTCATAACAGAGCCTTCTACCCCCTCCTAGTTTAAAATCTCCCTAGTATTTTGAGGTACAATCTGCTTGTGCTTTTAGTGAGTAATATATTGCAATCGTGGCTCAGACCTCTAATTTCTAAGCAGTAGAAAATGGCTACATATATATTGATTGGACTGAGATAGCACTGAATTATTACTATGCCAATCTGGCCACTATGCATCCCTCTTTGGAGAGAGCAACTTCCCATTATTTCTGAATGCAGGGCCCAGATTCTAGGAACATAGAATTAGAGCTGGTAATGATTGTACAACTAATTTATTCCTAACCTCTCTCTTCTGCCCCCAATTTCTACTCACTTTCTCTTATACAGGAACCTAAATCTTACAGAAGAAGAAATAGATTTAGAGATGTGAATTAACTTGTTTAGTCATTCAAGTGATGAGCCAACTGTAAAGATGGGATTCAAATCCATGTCCTCTGACTCTTGCTAAAACTGGAGTTTTAGCAGGCTTTCCACTCTACCATGCGGTTGGTCCTTAATAAACCCTTGCATGGCAACAGACAGGGCCTGAGCCGCATCTTAGGACTTGATGTTAGTCTTTTTTTTTTTTTTTTTTTTAACTTTTTATTGACAGAACCCATGCCAGGGTAATTTTTTACAACATTATCCCTTGCACTCACTTCTGTTCCGATTTTTCCCCTCCCTTCCTCCCCCAGATGGCAAGCAGTCCTTTACATGTTGAATAGGTTACAGTATATCCTAATACAATACATGTGTGCAGAACTGAACAGTTCTCTTGTTGCACAGGGAGAATTGGATTCAGAAGGTATAAATAACCCGGGAAGAAAAACAGAAATGCAAGCAGTTTATATTCATTTCCCAGTGTTCTTTCTTTGAGTGTAGCTGCTTCTGTCTTGATGTTAGTCTTGATCTGAAGATCAACAGACACAATGTCAGGAAATAAATAACGCAAACCTCTTCATGTTCCTCTAAGTGCTCGGTGACTTCAGTCTCATTGCAGGTGCATTAGTAGAAGGTTTCCTTACTTGGAATTTTCTTTACTGGTAAAAATATGGATCCCATCTTTATTTAAAAAAAAAAGAAAGTCTGTGTGTGTATATGTGACTAAATCTTTGTTTTCATTGGTTATGGGGACCTTCCTACGAGAAAATTCCCATTCCCAATGCAGGTTAGTTATCTTCCCTGGAAATTTGAATCATTGGAGACTGTGTGGGTTTGGGATACTGAGGGGGTGATTTACCCAGCATCACACAGCCACTATGTAGGACTTTAAGACAGGCCTTCTTGACACCTTTGGAGGGTTCCCTGAATTGGGAGTGAAGGGCACAGACTTCAATTATTTAACTTTGTTTAAAACATTTGTGTTCATTTTATGAAGTTTCCCAGTGTAAGCACTTACTCGTGTTCATTTTCCATAATGTTCAGCTGATGGTTCTTTTAAACTTTTTGTAGCTGTAATTAGTAGCTTATGTGTTGTTTCAAAGTGTTTCTTTTAATAAAAATTCCATTCTCCATTATACGCATGGTACAGGAACAAATAAGATAAAGCTGCTCCAAACTTAATTAGTATTTGACTTTTGTTCCAGGTAACTTTTATCATTTCTTCAAATACTTTAGTTCAAAGAGACATTCATTCTTATCCAGGTTTATATCTTGTAGAAGAGGGCTTTGTTTTCTATTTCTAAAATGGCTTTTTGACAGGTCACTTTTTGTTTTGCTAAGGGATTAAGAAAAGGCTAATCCAGTGTAATGAAATTGTGTGAATTTTTTTTTTAAAGATGCAATGTGACAAATCATGATGAATTCCTTCTGTAGAAATTCATTCCCATTTTACTATGGCTCTCCATCATTATTTCTTTTGCCAGTCCCCAAAGGAGATTGATAAGGGCTTTCTGCTTCAATTCCATGTCTTACTTTTGGTTGGTGCCTTCTAAACATGGCAACGTCTGTTTAGTTTCAGGCAACTATCTAGGGAGAGACTAGTTTTATAAATGGTATATGCATTCTTCAAGTAGCATCACCTAAAGGCATTACAATTTTGACTTATCAGTTATATTCCTTTTATACTTATCAATTGCCTTAGCCAAAGATTTCTGTCGGGAGCTTGAGAAGAGCCATAGCATAAATAGAATATGTCTTTGGACTTTTTTGTTTCCCCTTTGAACAATGTTTTATGTTTGGATTTAATCACAAGAATAGATTTGTGTTTCACATCCTGCTTTCTCCTCATCATTGATTCTAATTTCTTTCTATCAAAGGAGAGATTTGAGAATAAAGAATCAGATATTCCTTAGAGGCAAACTCTTTTCCCTCTGTACATGTTACACTTATATAGGTGATATTGAAAAAAAAAAAACTGTAAACCAATTAGAAATATATAAAAGCATTCTTCACTCATTATCTGTGCTTAATAAATGTATTTAAGTTCATAGAATTGATTTATGGAATGCAGGCCTTAAATCTCAAATGTTTCTCCCATGATATAATATATACCACACCTTTCTCCTCCTCCCTCAATAAACAAACACAATAAAAAAATCAGTAGCAGCTGGGAAGGGTTAGTCACATCTGCAGTGTTCGAGTCTGTTGTTATAATCTCATCCAATTAATTGGAGAGCAAGTCTAGTTCTTCCCTAGCCTCTTCTAGGTTTCATGTGTTAACTCTTTCCTGTAATTCTCAATTACATTTTAAATGTTATTTATATCTCCCCTTTTAATTATTTTAATAGTATCTTATTTTTCAAAATAGATGCAAAAATAGTTTTCAACATTCATCTTTGCAAAAGCTTGTATTCCACATTTTTCTTTCTCTTTCCCATCTCCCCTCCAAAACAAGCAAATTAATATGCAATACTTCTAAATATATTTCTGTATTCATTATGCTATGCAAAAAAAAAAAAGAAAGAAAGAAAGAAAGAAAGCAATCTGCTCAAAAGGGAAAACAAACAAACAACAACAAAAAGGTAAAAATACTTTGCTTTGATACATATTCAGTCTCCATAGTTCTTTCTCTGGATGTGGATGGCTCTTTCCATCATAACAAGTCTATTGAAATTGCCTTGAGTCACCTAATTGTTGAAAACAGCCAGGTTTTGCCATCTGGGGGAAGGGGTAGGGAAGGAGGAGAAAAATTGGAAACAAAAGGTTTTGCAATTATCAATGCTGAAAAATTACCCATGCATATATCTTGTAAATAAAAAGCTATAATAAAAAAAGAAGAAGAAGAAGAAGAAAGAAAACAGCCAGGCTTATCACAGTTGTACATCTCCCTTTTTAACCCTAATTGGTAAAATGTGTAGTGTCCTAATTAACCAAATGATTTCATCTTTTAGTTAGAAGAAAAAGTTCACTATTCTTAATTAGTACAATCATTTTAAACAGCATTCTTTTATTTAGCACCTAAAGAATCTTTTTCTGATACTGATGGTAGAGGTTATAACTAATAACCACATGTTATATCATACATTGGATATAATTTATTATATCTGAGGGAACATAAGTTGAAGCATGTTCTCGTTTAACTGATAAAAAGGCAGTATGATATAATGGATGGTGTATTGAACTTGGAGTCAGGAAACTCTGAGTGTAAATTTGCTTCTGACACTTCTTGTTTGTGTCATCATGGGCAAGTCAGTTAGCCTCAATTTCGTCATTGTAAAATGGAAATAATATTTACACTATCCAGTTTACAAGATTGTTAGGGGAAAAGATACCGTATTAACATAAAGCACTATATGACTGTTAGTTAATATTACATGGAATTCTTGCTAAAGATTATAAAGTTCTTCCCTTTAAAAAGTGTGTGTGTGTGTGTGTGTGTGTGTGTGTGTGTGTGTGTGTGTGTGTTTGTGTGTGTATTATAAGAACTGAGACTAAATAAAAACTGTGTGAGGAACTCCAAGCAAATTTTCTGTGGAACATGATATAGTTTAGAAATATTTATTTATTTTAAGAAGTCTGATTCTTCACCCTATGTATGGAGTTCTCAGTACAGTTTATTGAATTAGGTGACACTAGTCTGGTAAATAATATATGATTCCCTGTAACCGTGAAATTGTTTAATAACAAAGGACATATAATTAGCAATACATCAAAACATAATCATAATAGAAATATGTCCTCAAACAATCAGACTGTGTAGAAAAAAGTGACTCCAGGTGTCAGCTATTATGAAGGATATAGTAGAAAAAAGAAAAAGTTTTCAATCATTTGTAATTTGGCTTTATGCTTTCTCCTTACTAGCAGCTTGCTATCCTGTACAATCCTTAGAAACATATTAGCCATTTCCTGCACATCTTGTCCCGCTTGCTTTTCCAAGCAATTTTCTTTTTTCCTCTGTCTTCTGTAGTTATACCACTTTCACAGGCAAAAACCTTTTCATAATTGTAGGATATTAGTTGTTTCTCAGTAAGCATTAATAGTTGTTGCCAACTACATTAAAGAAATTATTTTTCATGACACTGTGCCTAGATGTTTTTATTATCAATATGCTTTTATTCTCTCACTCCTCTCATTAGGAAAGAAGAAAAACAAAACACTTATAACAAATATGAATTGTCAAGCAAAATAAATTCCCAAATTGGGCATGTCTAAAAAGATATGTCTATTTTTGCATCTTGAGTTCATCACCTTTAACAAGAGGTGGGTAGCATTCTTCATTGGGCCTCTGGAATTATAGTTAGTCATTGCATTGATTAGAATTCTTAAGTCAAAGTTATTTGCTTTTGCAGTCTTAGTGGTGGTGTATAAATAGTTCTCCTGGTTCTGCTCATTTTATTCTGTATTCTGTATTCTGTTGTAAATTATTTATAGCCATAATTTTGGGGAGCCAAACTTTTGGTTGGTGCCTTCTAAACATGGCAGCATCTGTTTAGTTTCAGGCAGCTATCTAGTTTTATAAATGGTATGTGCATTCTTCAAGTAGCATCGCTTAAAGGGGAGGCAAGAAGAGAGGCATACTAACAGGTAAATAAATGAGTAAAGTATTCATTAAATGTTGACTATGTGCAAAATACTTTTCTAAGTGATAAAAATAGAGGCTATAAAAAATAATGCAATCCTGCACTCTTATAGTTCACATTCTAATGGGGCAGACATACGTATAGAAAGTTTTAGCTGCAAATCACATGGAAAAGTCCCATAGTTCTTAAGGTGCTGCAATAAAGCAGATGGCAGTGCCTTTTCTTTAATGTCATTCCTGCTGATAAAATCATATCAGTTTCTGATTTTGAACCATTTGACAGTGCCAAGGACTTTGGTAGCAAGAACGTTCTTTTCTGGGATTTCATTAGTTGTGGCTTTAGCACCTGGGGGAGTAGTTGCCAGGTTGCATCTCCACAGGGACTGTTTCCCAGAATGATGTGATGTCTGTGGGTATCAGCCTGGAAGCATTGCTATTCCAAAGGCTCTTTGGTTCAGTTTTCTATGCTGTCTCCATCAGGATCAGAGGGGAGATGATAATGAAGATGTGGTTGTAGTGATGGTTTGATGTGGCTGGCACATGCTGCCTACTCTGTTTTCCTCAGGGTATCTTGCACTTCTGGCAGAAGGAGAAAGGAGAGAGAAAGGGGCAGTTAATGGAAATATAGAAAATATACTTAAGCAGCCAGAGGCGGCATGCCTCTTAGACAGGCTGACTGTGTGATAAGTGACTTGACCTCTCATTGTGAAAGGATGGGGAGAGAGTAATAGGGTGAAGAACTGATACAGAGAAAGAGAGAAGCAAGGGCTGCATGTTTTGCTTTACTGAAAACCAAGATGTATTGAGATTGAAAAAAGCTGGAAACCTCTGACACAAAATAGAAGAATAGAAGATGAGTGGAGCAAAGAATTGGAAATATCGAGAAGAGAGCCAGTTGGTACAATAGGGAGAGAGAGGAGAAAGAAAGGAGAAAAGGACATTTGTTGGATCATTCCGGGAACTATTCCTCACAATAACTTTTTTTAAATAAGTTTATTCCTTAACAATAAACTTTTAGTTTATCCCACTTTCCTCCCACTGCTGTAGGCCTGTTTATATCCCTTGTCCTCAAAGTCTTTCCCACCCCGTGTCCCAAATTAGCCTTTCCCAGTACCTCTATTTAACTAAAAGGAGCCTTCTTCCCCTATTTCAAATGGCCAGCCTGATGGATTAAGGTTTTTATCTCTTATCATTCTTAAAATGACTAAAACCTCTGCCTGGTTCATCCTAGCACTTGACAAACTTAAAAGCCTCTTTAATACAGACTCAATCATGCACCTTCCATTGCTTCCCTACCACCATCCTGTGGCAGCCAGGTGGTACAGAATAGATAGAGCTTGGGACTTGGAGTCAGGAAAACCCCAGTTCAAATTTGGTCTCAAACACTCACTAGCAGTGTGACCCTGAGTAAGTGATTTAGCTTTGTTTACCTCAGTTTCCTCCTCTGTAAAATGAGCTGGAGAAGGAAATGGAAAAGCACTCCAGTATTTTTGCTAAAAAACAAAGACCAAAAAATAACCCCAGATGGGATTATGAAGAATCTAACATGACTAAAATGACTGAATAGTAATTACCATACTGACCAACAATCTTGACTGTTAGCTTAGTTCCACTGCCTCAGCTACCATCTCCATTTTTATATACCCCCTTGGCAAAACTCGCCTGCTATTCACTTAGTTTCTTCCCTGCCTCCAAGGGATAATGGGACTTAGATTATCTCTGGACTTTACACACACACACACACACACACACACACACACACACACACACACAATTCCATTTGATTTCTTAACACAGAAAGAGGTAAGAGCATTGCTTAATTTTAGGAAATTTACCATAATTTGCCAAATTGTGCTAGATGAAATTAATCCATATGTTAGATTGGTTTAGCCATGCTTGAAATTTTCTGTCTCTGCATTAGGCAGTGATGCACCCTGTTGTCTTATAACTAAATTACGCTTAACTATCCTTAGTTTAGTTGGTTTTTAATTGTGATTATTTTTATTTTTTGCTATAGAAATGTATGAATGGAGATGTCTCTGTATTCTAATCTTATCCTTGTAGCAAGTCTTTTTTTTGTTGTTTTTGTTTTTAAATCATCTTTATTTTTTTCTAATTTTGCATTAATTTAATTTCCCATAGCACCTTGGCAATTTTAGAAACAAAATTGAAATACATGAATGTAATCAATTTAATGTTTAAAGCATGAGTCTATGTTGTATACCATGTTGTTTTGGACAGTCTTGACAACAGGAGTAAACCTGAATAACAAAGTAGAAACCAGATAGTTGATTCTGTTTTTCTTCCCCAACCCCCTTTTCATAATTTTGTTAAAATATGTGAATGCCAAAGAAAGTCTGAATCATCTGAGGACAAAGTTAAAATTGATAGGCACACATATGGGCATACATACACATATATGGAAATACATATACATATGTATCTTTATATGTAAATATATACTATATGTTTATAGATATAGATATGTCTTCATAGATTTTGAGTTCAACAAAACTGAATATAAAACCATTTTAATGTCTGAGTTGCACTTTTGGAAATTATCTGTAATTGAAGAGCCATTTAAAAATCTTCAGTTCTTCAATATACAATTCTAAATTGTTATAGGTTAAAGATCAGATGAATTTTCAGAGTGGATTTACTCCCAACTACACATTAAACACAAACCTTTTATTCATGGAATTCCTAAAATGTCCAAATTCAGAGTTAATGAAAATGGAAATTGCTATGTACTTTCTTTAAAGCCCACATTACATATAACATACACAGTGAAGTGTAAGGTATTTAGATTAATGACAACCAGGTTACAAGGAAATGTATATTAAATTTTAAAAAATCTATTGTATATCTGCCATAGTTATGAATTTCTAAAATCTTGTTAGAGGCAATTTCTCCTTTATGGGTATTTCTGTTGCATCTTGTCTATAATAAAAAGATGCCTTTTACCCATTTGTATAACATGCCAGCCTTGTAGCAATCTTATCTGAGCTATCCACCTCACACCACAAACTCCCTCCCCCAAAACAGATATGTGACCATATTTATGTTCCTTCCTATATTCATTTTGTCCTTTTCTGGCTTCGGTGAATAGGGTTCCTTATGTTGTGATGTGTTACTTAAATCTTAGCTTTGATTGGTTTATAAATTTGTAGCTTTATAAAGTTTCAGAGATGAAAGAGACCTAAGAAATCTTCTGTTGAGAAGCAGTCTAAAACAATAGTAAAAGCACTGGATTTGGAAATAAGGAGACCTGTATTCATATGCTGCTTCTGATGTCCTCTGGTTGTGTAGCAATAGGCAAAATATATTTCCTGATTGAGCCTCAGTTTCTTCATCTGTGAAACATGAGCAACAACACCTGTAGTACCTATCTTACTAGGTTTTATGTAGCTAAAACTAGATATTATTTATAAAGCACCCTGAAAACTTTAAAAGATCATATGTAAGTATCAGTTGTTTTTGTTTTTTAAATACCTTTTTCTTAATCAACTGTATTCTCTGCCTCTATTACTCATATTGCAAATCCATAAGCTCTCAAAATTATTTTTATAAAAAATGATGATGATGATGATGATGATGATGATGATAACTATATTAACACCAATAATAATACTAGAAAATGCAGAATTTCTTTCAGGCCAAATGCCTAATATTTCTTATCTCATGCAAATAATAGTTAGCATGGTTGTTACTTCCGCTGTCCTTATGGAGGTAGTTTGTCACCAAGAAATATATCATAAATCTAGCTAACTAATATCCCCTTCCAGTTCTACTTCTATGATTCTTTGTATATTGGAGGCTGAATGGACATATAAAGAGGCATCCCAGAAATCATATATTTTGAGGTCCCCTGGAAATTTCGGGGTATTCCAAAGACATAAAATAATTCATTGCTTTGCTCCTTTTAGGGATAATTAGCTTCCTTACTGCTTCTGGCCATGTAGTGACACACTGAAAATGTTTGAATTTTATGATAACATGGAAAATCTTTAGAGGTCCTTTGCAATAAGGGGAAGGGAGTGCAGCTTGACAAGAAGGGAGAGGCAAAAGTAGTACAAATGGGACAGTTAGTGGGAGTTGTTTCTGTCCCCAGTGTAGAGTCAAGAAAAATTTTTAAAAAGTCTTGGAGAAATTTTTCCTCAACTTGCTCTTGGAAACCCCTTTGGACTTTGTCAGGTTTCATTTCTATCAGCAATAGCAATAGTAGCTCTAGCTTTTAAAGTTTTAAAAAGAAATAGAGCTGAGGAGACCTTGTGCATTGATTGAACCTAGTCAGACCATATGACCTTAAGATGGAAAACAAATTTACCAACTAATTCTCCAATCCTTTACTTTAAGTTCTTCACAAAATTGTTCCCAAAGTCACCAACTGATAGACGCTGGAATAGCATATGCTTAAATTTTTTGTCTTCATAACAATGTGGGAAGCTAAATATGTCTGATTCTGAACTGTCACATAAGGCCGTTATTTCTGTTACACTTTCACCTCCCTCCCTTTTTTCTTCCCTCCTTACCTTTTCCTTATCCTTTGTCTATATTTTAACCTGCTTGGTGACATACCTGAATAATTTTTCCCTCCCAGAGTAATAGTCATAACAAAAAAGGATTTGCTCATCACTCAGCGAACATATCTTTAGAAAATTATTAAGAAGGAGAAAGTAGGATAACCAAAATGCTTGGTTCTTTAGAAATTTGTTAGCTTGTAATCCACTCAGACTGAAAGGACCTCAGGTCCCTACTTTATTTTGTTTGGTATTTGTCACAGATGGAGAATACTGATCAATTGTGATGGATATCATAATAACTAATATATGAAAATCTTACATGTCTGTCAAAGACTTATGTCACTAATGATGACTATTCTTGGAGTTGCATTAAATTATTTGGATATAAATGAAAAGAAAATTTCATGTGTAATATAAGCTGCAAGTTTTAAAGCTTTTTGAAGTTAAGGATCATTTCTTCATGATTGTGCCTTTTTAAGTCCCTTGCAAATAGGGTGTGTTCCATAGTTGATTTTTTTTTTACATAAGTAAAAGTTGAATGACTGTGCTTTCCCAAATATTAGAAATAGTCTAGTTAGGTAGACTATTTTGAGATGAACTGAAATATTATTATTTTATTCTCCAAATTGCCATAGAAAAAATCATTCCAGGTACTTAGAATCAATATCATGATGACTCTTTATTTGCTTATTAAAAAGAGAAAAAAAATGACCAAAAAAACTATGTGGAGATGAATATGAAAAACATTTTAAAATTCAGTCCCTAATATTGAGACCATATATAATGAAAAAGCTACATTAGTTTGAGCATACATGTCACCTTAATAGTCTGAGACTTCTGTATTTGAGATCAAGTGTACAATATGGTCTCTAACTTAGCAGTCAGTTCAATTAAAGATTTAATATGTTTATTTTAAAAGCTGCCTTAAATTATGTATTTAAATAATTAGTATTTATAATAGTATTTGTATAATGCAATATTTGTATAATTTTGCTTTTATATTCGTGTAAGTAGTAGTTGTATAATTAGTATTCATGCATACTTTGTCTTATACTCATCATTGCTCACTGTGTCTAGACTGAATTAGATTCATGACAATACAGAATTTGAGACTTGGAAGAAACACCACTAGCTGTTTCAACTCATAACTGAAGAGCAATCTTAGTCAGCAATCAGCAAACATTTATAAAAAACTTACTTAAATCACTATTGATTAGAGAAATGCAAATTAAACAACTCTGGGGTATCACTTTACCTCATTTCTACCACAATGAGATTTTATATGTCCCCTTCTTTTTACTCATATAGCCAGCTAGTCTATAGCAAGAGCCTCTCAAATTGGCTAAGATGACAGGAAAAGACAATAATAAATGTTGGAGGGGATATGGGAAAACTGGGACACTGTGCTTTTATTGGAGTTGTGAAATGATCCAACCATTCTTGATAGCAATTTGTAACCATGCCCAAAGGCATATAAAAACTGTACATACTCTTTGACCCAGAAGTGTCATTGCTGACTCTGTTTCCCAAGGAAATCATAAAAGGAGGGGAAAAGATCCACATGTGCAAAAATGTTTGTAGCAACTCTTTAATGATAGCAAAGATTTGGAAAATGAGTAGATGCTCATCGGTTGGAGAATGGCTGAATAAGTTGTGGTACATGAAGATAATGGAATATTATTGTTCTATAAAAAATGATAAACAAACTGATTTTAGAAAGACCTGGAAAGATTTATACAAACTGATGCTGAATGAAACAAACAGAACCAGGAAAACATTGTACACAATAACAGAGAGAATGTGTTTTGATCAACCATGAAAGACTTGGTTCTTCTCAATGATTTAGTGATCCAAGGCAATCCCAATAGACTTTGGTTAGAAAATGCTATCTGCATCCAGAAAAAGATCTAAGGAGATTCAGTGTAAATCAACACATGCTATGTTCACTTCTTTTTGTCTGTTTTTTTTTTTTTTAATCCTCTCCCATGGCTTTTCCCTTTGATTCATAAAGCATTTGTGTTTTAAAAATTAATTAATTGATTGATTTTTTTTTTTAAAAGAGCTTATTATGTGCTAGATTCTGGGTGTATCCAGATACAGGAATACATAGGCCAAAAAAAACGCCTTTCATCCTCAAAGTCTTTATATTCCAATGAGAGTGACAGCATGTAAATTACTAGCTCCACATAAGATATGTACAAAGTAGATGGAGGGTCATTTCAGAAGGGAAGACACTAATTGGGAAAATACTACCAAAAAAAATGAGATTTGTACAGAATTTTGCTGAAGGAAGCCAGAGAGACTCAAAGATGGAAGTAAAAGGGCTTAGCATACCAGGCATGGGCGTGAACCAGTGCAAAGAACAAAGATAAGAGAAAGAGTATATCAGATCATCTAATGTAGTTGGATTGTAGTATGGCAGGTAGGAAGGTGCCAGGTTATAAAGAAAAATACATTCTAAACAAAGGAATATATATTTTAACCTTATGAGTAATAGTGGGGCTACTGGAATTTATTGAATAGAAATGTAAGGGGACTGATAGAGGGAAGGTGACAAGGTTACACCTATGTTTCAGGAAAATTATGAATGACGAATGGATTAGAGTAGATGGGTTCTTGAAATATAGGGGGCAAATCAAAAGGCTCTTGCTATAGACTAGCTGGCTATATGAGAGAGAGAAGGGGACAGATAAAATTTCATTGTGGTAGAAATGACAAAATTTGGCAAAGAACTGCATATGTGGCCGAGTGGGAATGAGAAATTGAAGATGACATTTAGTTTGTGAAATTGGGACTAGAAGAATTATGAAGCCATCAATAATGGAGAAATTCAGATCAAGAAACAGTTGAGAGGAAAGAATGTTTTCTATTGGAATTGTTGAATTTGAGGAACTTATGGTTCATCCAGCTTGAGAAATCTAAAACATTATTTGTGAAGAGGAACTGACCTTAATGAGGGAGACCAGGGCAGGATACATAAATCTGGAATCATCTGCATAGAGATGATTATTGAACCATGAAATCTCTAAGTGAAAGAGTTTATAAAGGTGAGAAGGCCTGGGGTAAAGTCTTAGGATACCTCTGTCATTAGTGGGTATAACAAAGATGCAGAATTAGCATCTCCATTATAATATATTTGGCAAGTCATCATTTAGCTTCTTAATGAAGACTTTCAAGGAGGAGAAATTTATCCCCGATCTAGGCTATCGGTCTACTTTTGGGCAACTCTAACTATTTGGAAGTTGCCCTGGTTTTAGACCTAAATTTGCCTCTTTATAATTTCTAACCATCTAGATTTGTGTTCTTCAGCATTACAACTTTTCAAATAATTTATCAGTTTCCTCCACCCATCTCTTAGAGTTTTTTTTAGATTAAACATTCCTAGTTCTTTCAACAGATCTTCATGATATTAGATCAAGTCCTTCACCTTCTTAGTTGGCCTCTTTTGTAAGCTTACCATCTTATCACTGCCTTAACCTATATTGATCTAAATTGAAAGCTATTATATGATAAGATCTGGGAAGAATTTAAAGAGTCTGTTATCTCCTTCCTGAAAGCCGTAGCTCTCTTAATACAGACCAACTTCACATTAGCTTTTTTAGTTACCATATCACCCTACAAATACTGGGCATTAAACTTGTTCTGTTACTTTTCAGTTGTGTCTGACTATTCATGACTCCATTTAAAGTATTCTTAGCAAAGACACTGGAGTGTTTTGCCATTCCCTTTTCCAGATTGTTTTACAGATGAGAAAACTAAGACAAACAGTGTAAGTGATTTGCCCAGAGTCACACAGCTAATTAAATATCTGAGACCAAGTTTAAACTCAGGAAGGCTTGTCTCCAGATCTATGAACTGTGCCATATAATTGCCCTAAACTTAAAATTACATTTAACTAATTAAATTGTAATTAAAACTTTTCCAGATAATTTTTTATAACTCAACTACTATCTGCTACCTGAACATGCTTCCCTTTCTATCAAATATTTGGTGTGTATGAAGTTGACTTTTTAAACCTGTGTAAAAGTTTATATTTAATCCCTTTAGATTCAACTCAGTGATCTAGCCTGTCAAGATCTTTTCCATCCTCACTCTGACATCTAGTTTTGTTTGGAATTACTTTTAGGTTAATGTGATCTGTTAATTTGATGACTATGCCATGTGTGCCTTTGTCTAAGTCATTGATAAAAGTTAAGCACAAATTTAGGGGGCACACATCCAGAGACGTTCTGCTAGTCATGTTAAGCCAAGCATGATTACACTTTAAATTTGGCTATTTAACCTGTTCTAAATTTATCTGATTGTATTGCACTCTAGTCCACATCTCTCTATCTTTTTTCATTTGATTAAATGCTTTACTGAAGAATAAGTAAATTATATCTCCAGCATTTCCTATGATACACAAGTTTAGTAACTTTGTCCAAAAGGAAATGTTTAGTTTGACATGACTTATTTTTGTTGAAGCTATGCTGGTTCTTTGTAACCTCTTCTTTTCTGGATGACCATCTCTTTAATGATCCATTCTAGAAACTTCCCAGGAATAGAAGTCAAGCTTGCTGGCCTATAGTTAATAGATTTTTTTTGGTGGATTCTTTATTTAATTTAACATTTTTTCAATGGTATTTTATTTTTCCAAATACATATAAAGATAGTTTTCATCATTCATTTTTGTAAAACTTGTGTTCGGAATTTTTCTTCCTCCTCTTCTCTCCCTCCTCCCAGACCACAAGCATAGATTTCATTTAAAAAAAATCTGAATGGCTTTTATCTTTCTCTAATCATTTAGAACATTTCTTATTCACCACAATTTTTCATGTATCACTGATGGTATCTAAACAGTGAAATCCATCGAAATCCTTCCAAGGATTTACTATATCTGGATCTGGCCACTCAAATCCATCAAGAACAATTAGATGCTCTCTTGTTTGTATCCTTACTTGTGTTTGGTATTAACTCCATGGCAGCTTTTTTCCTTTTCATTTCTGTATTGATTATTTCTTATAGAAAATAACATTGTAAATTCATGTACTACAACTTGTTTAACAGTTCCCTAATTGATAAACATTACTTTTTATCTAATTTTTAACTTCCATAATAAAAGTTGTTTAAAAAGTTTGGTATATATGGGACTTTATTCTTATCACTGACCTCGTTGGGAGTTTGGGTCAAAGGGTGCAGACATCTTAGTCACTTATTTGCATAATTCCAAATTGATACCACTAGCTGTTAAACCTAAAAACATATACTTCGTGTTAAGCAAAATTAATCATAATATACCACTTACTCAATATGCATTAAAAGCAATAAAAAATAGTACTTTAACATACACATATAAACTAGAGTTACAACTCTACTAATATTCAGTTTCCTGGAAAGAGTGGTCACACTTACAGAAACCCAATATAAAGGCAAATGAATAAAGGAAACCCATGATGGTAACTCACATCTCAGAAGTGAAGGCGTTGCTGTCCTTGACTTCTCTAAAAACAATCAGCAACACCACAGTCAGCTGCTTCTTTGATAACTGTTTCCCATATAGCCTCACAGCTCTCTTCTGCTGGGCAATTCTGCTTTTCTTCTTCTCTCAAACAAATGAAACAACGACAGGTTTCATTATTGTTTTAAAAAGAATGACGAGAAAGTGTTATAATATTAAAGTGACAGGTAATTCTTTTAAGACAGAGAATGGAAGAAACATGTAGGTTATGTGTTCAAAGCAATGCAAACAAACTTAGCTAGTGTTTCATTCAACAAGATATTGAGTTGTCCAATTCACTCCCAATCTATGCTCATAGCCAAGAAATTGCAAAGATTTTCCTTGTTCCTATTTTCCTCTTCCAAACCAGAGGTTATATCAAAGATCAGTCAAATGTTTCTGAGAGATTTATTATCTTTTCAATTCTAGATGGTAATGGAAGGCATTAGCTGAGATTATAGCAGAATTCCATTCTCCTCCAATCAGAAAAAGCCAATTTGCAAAATAGTGTTTCTCTTCCAATAGCAACTTCTCAAATACAGTTTTTAAAACCATTTTTTTGAATGAGTACTTCTGCTGGAATCTTCTTACTCAGCTCCTGCTGTTTTAAGATCACTTGTCACCCTCTTATCTAATCTGCTGCCTCAGTTCTTCAATCCCTCTTAAGTTTAAATCAGAGCCCTTTACTGGTCAGTGATTCAGCTTTTCCTTATGAAATAAAACTCATGGGATCTAATTTTCTGTCAGTTAAGAAACCAGCATATTTTATTTCATCTCTCAACAATTTTACTTAAGACTTTTAAAGTTCTGCACTCTCGAGCTCAAAAAAGCAATATATAAATGATTTGAGGGACCACAATACATTTTAAGTTGCTTTTCTTCCCTTAAGAGGGTCACCTAAGTTATATCAAGATCCTCCCCCCGCTGCCTTTTTTGTGCTTAAATTTTAGTAGAAACACTGTTTCTTCACTTTTGTATTTTTATTAGTTTCATGAATAAAAGTTGTCTTTTTGTATCTTACCTTTGACCAAACCTTCACATACAAAAGGGGCAAGTTAATTTTCTGTACTCAAATTTTATTTTCTACCTTTTCCAGCCACTAAACTTGTCATGTACCTGAGTAGTAGTATCTTACAGCACAAGTGACAAATGAGAGAGCAGCTAGATGGTGCCGTGGATAGAGCATTGGCCCTGGAGCCAAAAGGACCTGAATTCAAATGTGACCTCAGACACTTGACACTTACCGCTGTGTGACCCTAGGAAAATCACTTAACCCGTATTGGAGAGAGAGAGAGAGAGAGAGAGAGAGAGAGAGAGAGAGAGAGAGAGAGAGAGAGAGAGAGAGAGAGAGAGAGAGAGAAAGAAAGAGAAAGAAAAGGAGGGAGAAAGAAAAAGAAAGGGGCAGGGAGGAAGGAGGGGAATGTCAAATATATAGCCTATGGACTATATGTGGCTACAGTACTGCCCAGTACCACTAGATCAAGATATTGTTTGGAAATAGTTTTTAAAACCAATAAAATTACAGTACAAGTTAGATAATATTACATTTTGAGACTAAGCCACTAAGTATCCTTCAGGGATCCTTGTGCATGGCTCAGTGACTCCCAATTCAGTTCACTTGACATCTTTGCTTTACAACATTATCCATACATCATTGTCATCATCACCATAATCTTTTGGCTGTGGTAGAAAACAGAAACATCTTACAATAATGCAGTTCACTTGAAAAAAATCATTCTTTTGATCATACTGACTTAGATTTTGAATTTTTGTTTTGTTTTAGTTTTTTGATTATTTGTAGTTATTTATTACTCATTTCACCAGCCTTTTAACAGCCTTTTCATTTTTCTGTGATTTGATAATCATAGCCATTCATAACAGCAAATCTAAAGTCACACTCTACTTCTTTTTTCTTTATAGAACAGTGTCTAATTTCTTTCACCTCTTATACTACCTTTTCCCTCTCAGCTGAGACTCTTATCTCAAACTTTACTAAGAAAATAGATTTCATTTGTGATGAGGTATTTTCCCTGCCTTACTCCACATCTCAAGATTTCTTAATAATAACTATTCCTTTTTTGTCTTTGTTCTATTCACAAAGGAAGAAATAGCCTTGTCAAAACTAACTTCTTATGTTCTTGATTCTATCACCTCTTTTATTCACTGGGAATTTACCTCTTCATGATTCCTTCATCTTGAGATCTTTTTTCCATTGGATTTTTCTCATTCCTTGATCTCACCTGTCATTCCCTTAATTGTTGTCTTCTTTCTTCTTTCTTTCAACACTTAGGTCTCAGGAAAGGTTATCTTCATTCACTGCTTCCACTTTTTTTACACCATTCACTTAATATTTTCTTATAATTTGGTTTCTAGCCCCACTAATGAAAATGCTCTGGCCAAGATTATCATGATCTCCTAGCTTCTAAACCCAGTGGTCATTTCTCAGTATTTATCCTTCTTTATCTTTCTGCAATTTCTGACACTGTCTACCACCACCTCTTCCTGATCACTATCTCTATACAAATTACTTCCAATTCTATACATCCATCCCTAAATCTTTCTCCTGGGTTGGTTTCATATTACTAACTAACTGCCTGCTGGACATCTCCAACTTGAATACCCACATAACATCTTAAATTCAGGATATCCAAAACAAAACTCATATTTTCTTATAAATGCATTCTTCTTCTGGGTATTTCCATTTCTTTTGAACCATCCAGTCACCAAGGCTCACAATCTTGGAAGTCTTTCTTGACACATGGTTCTGTGATTCAACCCCTGCATCTAACTACATAGCAAGTCTTGTTTCTTCTGTCTTGCTTCTGGACCCTTCTTTCCACTCTTCCTTTACCTTAGTTCAAGCATTCTTGTCTTTACTACTGCAAAAGTCTCTTAATTATTCTTCTTTTCTCTAGTCTTTCCCCTTTCTAATCCATTCTTTATGGAGTTGCAAATTTATTATCCCTAAAATATTAATATGAATGTGTAAGCCAATTCTACTAAAAACTTGCATAATCCTGTTCCTTTTATTATAAAATATGAAATCTGTAGCTTGACATTTAAAGTCAATATTTTACTTGGGCAATTATATGGTTCAAGAAAACTTATTTTCTAAATTTTTTTTACCTGGGCAGTTATATGGTTCAAGAAGACTTATCTTTCTGAGTTCCAATCACCTCTGACACATACTAGCAACAAATATTTTAATCTCACTTTCCACTACCTTTCCACTATTATTTCATATTACTCTATTTCATACTTTCATTTTAAACTAACTGGCCTGCTACAGATTCTTTTTAATACAACATTCTATCCCTGCTTCTTTGTGCTTTTGCATAACTGGGTTTGTAAGACCTCTCTTGCTTCCTTCAAATCATAACCAAGGTACTATCTCCTGATAAACTATAGTTATATGGATTCTTGAAATTATTTGGATTATTTTAAATGAACTTTGCATTTAGTTTTATATGTATGTATCATGCCAGTGTAATAAATGCTCAGAATCTTAAGAACAGAGAACTTTTCATTTTAAATTTGTGTACCCTGTGCTCAACATATTACTATGTACTTAATAAATGTTTGCTGAATTTGTCAGTGAAAATATTTTCACAGTATACAGATTGTCACATTATACATATCTCTTTAATGTCTTTGTTGGAATAAACTCTGGAAAATTCCTTCAACAGGAAGGAGATCAAATTAGTACTTAAATTAATTCATATTACTCATCATAAGGACAAAAAGTAAAGCTGAGACTTAAATACTTTAGCTACATAATGAAAAGACAGGATTCATTAATAAAAAAGTCCCTGATGTTGGGAAAGATTGAAAGTAAAAGGAAAAAGAGTCAGCAGAGAATCAGATAGTATTAGAGAAACTACAAATATAACCTTGATTAGATTTCAAGAAATAGTGGGGGATAGTAGCATCTGGTGTTTTGTGGTCCATGGGATCATAAAGAGTTGGGCATAATTGAATGAATGAACAATAACAAAAGGTCTGTGCTATAAAGTAATTAAAAATCATCTTAAAATTTTAGTGAAGTCTCAGTTTAGTTTAGTTTCTCATTGTCTTATTTCTTATTTTTACAGTGCCTTGCACATACTTGTCATTTAATAAAAACATGTGAACTTAATAGACTACTGACAACACTTGTGTTTTCATATGAGAGTTGCTTGAGCAAACAGAAGTTGTTTTTATCAAGAAGTTTTTACTCATGTCACTATCTTTATTGTCAAAGTGACTCTATGGACTATATAATATTCATCATAATTAAAATTCTCCTTTGAGCCATATTTGACTTTAGAACCATGTATTTTTTAGTATCTTTCTCAGAGTACTTGACACATTTTTTTCATTATTAGTTATAACAAACACTTTTATACTTACAGTGAATTTTATTAAATCATCCTTTTTGTCAAATTAATATGGCTATCCATCACCGAGAATGTGAATGGTATTTAACTGTTTGCATTTACTTTAACTTTTATTAATAAAAATGGTAATCAAATGCAAAACATATAAGTGAAAAGTAAAGTGAGAATTCATTCATATTTCATTGTAAAGACATCCAAAAAGAAAAGAAATAGTTTATTAGAATTAAATGTGTTACACATTCATCTCATTTACTTCTATATTTAAAGTCACTTATTCATCATCACGTTCCTATCCCAAATAAAATATGTCTGAAATGTATGATCAAAAAAATCATATGATGAAGGAGAATAATAACCTATCGATAGCCCTCATTATCAACTGTTTTGGAAATGCTCTGCTGGTACCCACACGATGGCTAGGGAAAGATAAGAAGTTCCCAACTATAATGGGTGAACCATTTGTGTGAACATAATGGGAGACTGTAGACAATAGTGATGCAGAATGAGCAAGTATATGTGGGCTGCAATTTGCATCATTGGAGTACCCACATTAATACAACTGTTGATTCATTTAATTATTTTTGTATATTTGAAAATATTTTATATCAGCTACTCTGTGTGCATATTTTTCTTCTGAATAAATTTTAAGTTTCTTGAAGTCAGGAGCTATTTCATTTTTGTAAGAGGTTAATGCACTATCTGATACATAATTAAATGCTGAATACATGTGTCTTGTTACTGTCAAAATATGTATAATTCTGTCTACCACTGAAAAATATTTGTTCTTTCATATCTTAGTTCAGTGTCTGCTTTATTCAAAATATATCACAAGGGGCAGCTAGATGGTACAGTGGATAGAACACCACCCCTGAAGTCAACAGGTCCTGAGTTCAAATGTGATTTCAGACACTTAAGACTTAGCTGTGTGATCCTGGGCAAATCACTTAATCCCAATTGCTTCAGCAAAAAAACAAACAAACAAACAACAAAAACAAAAACAGAACAAAACAAAAAACAAAATATTTCACAACCTAATATGTTTATATTCAAGTTTATTGGAATTAATTGAGATAAGTAGACACTAAAAAAATAAATGGTTGAGAATATTCTCAAAAGAAAGAAAATAGAATTCTCCATATAAAGAAACCACTTATAATAGCAGCATTTGGAAGAGATTGTACTGTATTGTTAATATAAAATAAAAGTGATTCAAATTTCTAAATTTTTAGACTCATTTTCCCTCTGTTTGGAGTTAGTCCCCAGTAGATAAATGATCAAATGATAAGAATAACTACTTTTCAAAAGATTACTTGTAAAATATTCTGTTAGGGCGAGTAGAATATTATTTTTATTATAAATTTGACAAACATGGAAAAAAAACTTGAGCATTTTCATATGTTAAGTAGAACACAATAAAAAGATGCATATGAAACCCCAAGTGTCTTATCCATAATTCTTGCTTTTTTTGTTATTGAAGATAGGAGTGGCAAGGGATACATAATTATAACAGCAATTATAACAATAAAAACTGCTAGTATTTATGTAGTGTTCTACAGTTTACAGAGTACTATATATATGTTAGCCCATTTTATCATTACAATAACCCTGCAAGGTAGATGCCATTATTACTTTTACTTTTCATTGTTCATTCATGTCTGACTCTTAAACTATCATATAATAGTACTATTCATGGGGTTTTCTTGACAATGATAGTGGAGTAATTTGTCATTTCCTTTTCCATTGGATTTAGATAAACAGTAGTTAAGCAATTGAATTACTGCATTATTGAGAAGAGCCCAGTCCTTCACTGCTTATCATCACTTAATCTTGTTGTTACTGTATACAGTGTTCTCTTGGTTCTACTCCCTTCATTCAGCATCATTTCATATAAGTATTTCTTGACTTTTCTGAATTCAGCCTGCTTATCCTTTTCCATATTCCATTACATTCATATGCCATAACTTATTCAGCCATTCCCAAACTATTGGACATCCACTCAATTTCCATTATAAAAAGCACTGCTATAAATATTTATGCACATGTTGGTCCTTTTCCCTCTTTTATGATTTCATTTGTATATAGACCTAGTAGTGACACTGCTGGATCAGAGTTTTATAGCCTTTAGGAATAGTTTCAAATTGCTCTCCAGAATAGCTGGATCATTTCACAATCCCACCAACAATACATTAATGCCTCAGTTTTCCTACATCCCTTCCAACATTTATCATTATCTTTACCTGAATTTATTTAAAGGCTTCTAAATTTCCTTGATTGCATATAATGCCTCCTATATTGTCAGTCAATCAATAAATAATTACCAAGTGACTGCTCTGGGCTAGTCATTATTCTAAACACTGGGGATAAATGGAAAATCAGAAAATAGGCCCTTGTCTTCAAAGAGCTAAAAGTTGATAAGTGGGCCCAGGGAGAAAGGGTACATAGTATGGTAAGGAAAGAAGGCATGATGAAGTCCAGAGGAATGTAGCTGGATGGGAAATGAAAAGATGGTTGATCAGAGCCTTCCTTAAATGGAGGAAATGATAGGAGAAGTAAAGCCAGGTGCAAAATGAAGCCGATTCATTTTTTCCTGTGCTTTCTAGAATTTTTATTTTCAATGGATTTTGGATTTTGTCAATATATATTTTCGTCTCTGTTGATATAATCATTTTTTTAAGTTTATATTACTTTTTATTATATTCATAGTCTTTATATTGAACCAATCATGTATTCCTGGTATAACCTCAATTTTGTCATAGTGTATAAGTTTTCTGATGTGGTGTTGTGTTCTATTTTTCAATATTTTATTTAATAGTTTTGTATTAGTGTTCATTAGGAATATTGGCTTATGCTTTTCCTTGTCTTTTTTTTTTCTTTTTTGCTACTTTCTAGTTTATCAACTAGACTATCAAGACTAATATTTATATTATATAAAGGTATTAGAAAGGTGTTTTTTCCTTATTGCAAAAAGTTTATGTATTATAAGGTTTAAGTATTCTTTGAATATTTGATAGCAATCACTTGTAAATTATCTGGCTTTGGAATTCTTTTCTTTGACAGTTCATTCATGACCCTTCTTCCCTTCCTTATACACTTATACACTATGACAAAATTAAGGTTATACCTGGATATTACTGATATTACTTTTCCCTCTCTATCCCCAGAATCCTTGACCTTAAGCTCCTCTCTAAAATGGACCTTAGTTTTAGGCTTTCTCAGAATTGATCTTTAAAAGAACTAGGACAAAATATTTTAAAATTGGGGGGGCAGGGGGGGGGAGAAACCACAAAAAACAAAACCTAGATGTTTTAAACAAATCAGCATTGTACTGTGGTTTCATGATACAATGAATTTCTGGTTCAGAAAACTCCCTTTTCCACAGCAGCTTAATGCTTTCTTTACCATTTTAGAGGTAAAGAGTGGCCTAGAGCTCTGAGAGCCAGTATGTTTCAAAGGCAGTGTTTGAAACTGGGCCTTCCTAAACCAAATTGTTTGCTACTATACCACATTTTCAAAAAGAAACATAAGTTACCTTACTCATCTATTCTTTCTTTTTCTTTCTTTTTTGTTTGTTTTTTGGGGGGGGTCAATATGGGAGGAGTTGGGGGTAACCTGGGATTCAATGACTTTCCCACAATGACTATTTGACAGAGTCACACAGATAGTATATGTTTGAGGTCAAATTTTAATTCAGGTCCTCCTGACTCCAGAGCCAATACTTTATCTACTGTGCCACCTAGCATCTTCTTTATCTCACTAACTTTCTTCCCAATTAATGTTGAGTGAAGGACTTCAAGTCCTACAGTCAACATAGAATAAATTGTTTTGTTGTTGTTTTTACATTTTTTTCTTTAAAGCAACAACTTATTCATTAAGTATCTTTATATTTAAGGCTCTGGATCAGGTGCTATATTAGAAACAAATATATATATATATATATATTATTTGATTGGACCAGTTCAATATTATTAGGCATTTAATCTAGCCCTTGATGTACTATGAAGTCTATTCCCCGGTACTATTTAATTGCTTTCAATGTAATTTTAGAAAAAATAATTTCTAGACCTTATGCAGTATAATGATATAACTTCAATTTAGGATTCAGGAAGAGCCTGGTGCTATTATAATAGTTTGTCACAAATTTTAAGGGCAAGAGAAATTGTTTCTTCATTTATTTTTCTAGTTGATGTGATGTCTGTCTTTCCAATCAGTTTTATTGTAGTTGGCTAGATTTCATACCCTGTGGGTTCATCTTGCTAGTCAAATAAATACAATAGATAAAAAGTGCTGCATAAATGTGACAGAAAATGAAAACTGAAACCAGAAACAAGCTCTTTTTACTTGTACTATCAATCTTAAATTTGTTAATTATGCATTTATCATATGGCTCAATTTGAGTAATAAGTAAAAAAGACTAGAGAGAGAAAATGACATGTCTATTAAGATGTAATATAGCACTGATAAAAAAAATTTTCTTTTTTTGGCAGTGATAACTTTCATAGGGTTTTTGATAAGTCTAGATTTTATAATGCAGAATTTTGTGATTTACATTTAATTATATATTTCTGATCTATTTGTAAATATAGAAACATTTTAATAGGCAAGAAAAATTGCTTTGCAATACAAATACAATGCTTTAAAATATTTTATGTTCTTTTCTAGAATAAATGAAGAAAATAATATTTGACTTGATTTGGTATAACTGCATTCTATCTTAATGTAATCTGGAGTAGTTCATTGTGTCTATTTATACCATGCAGATTCCTCATACTTCTGTTTTTAATTAGCATTCTGTTCTTATTGGTGATAGATAATTCAGCAAAACTTTCTGCCTGCCCCTGTTGTCTAAGAATATAAGGGTGTTTTTTAAATTGAGGTTTTTAAAAGATAAAACCTATTTTTCCATCATATTTAACTTTTTTGTCCTTATTATTTCTACTTATGTATACATGAATATAAATATGCTCACTTCCAGAAAAAAAAACCCATAAATTTCCTCTACACAATACCTGAGTACATTAAGATCTATGTACCTTGAGCAATATGATCATTTTATACAGATTTTATTGATATAAATGATGCTTCCCTGCTGAAGAGTCTTCAGTGTCTCTTGAAACCCTACTGATTAAATTTCATATTCTTTTACCTATCATTCCTGGTGGGTAAAATTTTCATACTACCCTATGGTATCTTATTATGTATCTCCTGGATATTTCCTGTACTTTCTTTGTTATTTTATTCTGTTCTTTATGCCTGGAATATCTTCTTTTTTCCTCTTTGTTATGAACTCCTAAACATCATTTCATACCTAATTCAAATACCATGTTTTTATTCACTTGTTTGCAAAATTTTGAGAAAAATATTCTCGATTTTTAAAAGAATCACTAGATTGTCAGCATTGTTTTTTTTTTTTTTAATGGTTTTACAAATTTATTTTATTTTTGGAGGCTCTAAGGATTAAATGGCTTTACATGGATTCACACAGTTAGGAAGTGTCTGAGGTCATATTTGAACTCTGATCCTTCTGACTCCAAGCTTAATGCCCTCTCCATTGTACTACCTAAATGCCTCTAACATATTTTATAATATTTTTAAAACTTTATTCATATTTTGTTTTATCATCATTTCACACATACTCTCCCCTCATCCCCTATCTTTAGAATGCTTCTTTACAACAAAGAATAAAAAAGAAAATAAGTGCCCTAAAATTAATCGGTAAATATCATAATATGTAGAGCAGTAGACTTGGAGCAAATAAAACTCTGGCTTAAATCCCATCTCTGATAGTTAATAGTTATGTGAAGCCTGAAAAGTTACGTAATCACTGAGTCTCAGTTTTCTTATCAGTAAAAATAAGGAATTGAAAGATGGTCACTGAAATGTCTTCTTATTAAGTTGATGATTCTAAGCCTAATATTTTCATGATTCCCCACTATTTAATGAACTAAAGGAGATGTCTTCTATTTTTTTTTCTTCATGACAAAACTTTAAATTAGGTAGCTAAGTGGTACAGTGGATACAGCACAAGTCCTATAGTAAAAAGACCTGACAAACTTCAGAAACTTACTACTTGTCCTAGGGCAAGCCATGTTACTGTGTTTTCCTCAGTTTTTTCATCTGTAAAATGAGCTAGAGAAGGAAATGGCAAAACACTCCAATATCTGCTCCCCCCAAAACAAAACAAACCAACAAACTCTCAAATAAGATCGTGGAGTTAAATGTGATTGAAATGATTTAATAACACCAAATTTCGATTTGTTGTTGCTCTTTTCATTTATATTGTCATAGTAATTGTGTTTAATTTTTTCCTGGTTCTGCCTACTTTACTTTGAATCCATTCCTTTAAGTCTCTTCTACTTCTCTCTGTCTCTGTTTGTGTACTTCTCTCTTTATTTTCAAATTTGGCAGAAGAGGAAACAAACTCTGGTCTTAAAAGAACTTATGAATTCTATATATGCCAAATAGACAGATATCTTAAGTATCATAAGTTTCCCAAAAGAACTTAATTAGGAAACATGAAAATCCTATTACAGTAAATAACACAAGAAAATTATGCAGCTTTCTTATGTCATTTCTTATGGAGTATTAATATTCTGTTATATCCATCTAGCCCAATTTTCAGAGAATTACAATTGTTCCTAGATTGAGTTAGAGAGGTCAACTAGTCCAATTCTTCATTTAACAGACCAGGATTACACAGATAGTAAGTATCAAAGAAAGAATTTGAAACAAACTCTCCAATTTCAGAAGCAGCGGTTAAGTTGTTGTTGCTCAGTGGTTCCAATCAAGAAATGACTCTTCATGATCTTATTTGGGATTTTCTTGGCAAAGATACTAGATTGGTTTGCCATTTTCTTCTGCACATCATTTTATAGATGAGGAAACTGAAGCAAAAAAGTTAAGTGACTCTCAGGGCCACACTGTTAGTAAGTGTCTGAGGTCAGATTTGAATCAGATCCCTCTGTCTCTAGGTCAGCACTTTATCCACTGCATTATCTGTCTAGTGGTTAATTACTCCTTCAAAAATAGATACCTATTTTGCTTTCAGTTTGGTTTCTATAGAAAGTTCCACTGTAAATAATTAGCTAATAATGCAATGTCTGGGCCAGAGTGGGGATATTTGAGTCCTTTTCTTAGTTTTTCTTTAGTCAATTTTCTATTCTAAAATGATTTCCAGAGCAGTTGAAGTACATTACAGCAACACTAGTAATATGTACAGTGTGCCTGCCTTTCACAACTCCATCAGTGTCAGATATCCCTATGTTTTGTTGTCTTGTCCAATTTGCTGGGTTTGAGGTATGAGTTTGGAGTTGATATGATCTCTCTTATTATTAATTTGAGGTGTTTTTATGTCAGTGAATAAACATTTACTAAGCACCTATTATGTGCCAGGTATACAACTAGGTATCACAGTGGATAGAGCATCAGCCCTAAAGTCAGGAAGACTCATCTTCTTATGTTTATATCTGACCTCAGACACTTACTAGCATGGCTATCCTGGGCAAGTCACCTAACCCGGTTTGCCTCAGTTTCTTCATCTGTAAAATGAGCTGGAGAAGAAAAGGGCAAATCACTCCAGGATCTCTGCCAAGAAAACTTCAAAAAAGGAATACAAAGGGGAACAAATAAAAATGACCGAACATTTGTAACATATGCCAGTCACTTGCCTAACAAAGAAAGATAAGTGACAGTCTCTGTTCTTAGAGAGCTCACAAGGAGACAACATGCAAATGCTATGTACAAAGGAAAATTGGAAATAATCAACAAAGGGAAGACAGTAGGTTTTCAGGTAGATGAGAAAAGATTTCTTATGGAAAGAGGGATTTTAGCTGGGATTTGAAGGAAGGCTGGGAAGCCAGGAAGCAGATGAGGAGATAGCACTTTCCTAGCCACTGAACATGCCCAGAATAGGAAACTGGAGCATCTTGCTTGAGAGTAGAAAGGAGACCAATGTCACTGCATCAAAGAGTATTGTTGTTAATAAATTTATTAAATGAACAAATTAGTAACAAGCACAAATCTCTCAATGCAGAAAATTAGTGCTCTCAAAACAGAATTTATAAACATGATTAGCAGATTAGGACAAATTAAATCATTGATGGAAAATCTCTCTTTAAAAAATTAACACACTTGAAACACAGAAATACTGAGATGGAAGAAAACTTGGCAGAAGAGGAAACAAACTCTGGTCTTAAAAGAACTTATGAATTCTATATATGTCAAATATATAGATATCTTAAGTATCATAAGTTTCCCAAAAGAACTTAACAAATTAGGAAACATGAAAATCGTATTACAGGAAATAACAAGAAAATTATGCAGAACTCGAAGATAAAAATGCATTTCATTTTTAAAAGTTAATTTTAAAAGAAAATCTAGACATTTTAGTAGTTGTAACATGGAGTGCTGTATTAAGGTAGTTATGCAATATTAAAATAAATGAGAGAATCATTTTGTCCATACATAATATATAATACAAAATTTGCCCTATTTTTCTAACTTTTTATATTTTAAGGACCCATCAGTTGTAAACTGATGCAGTTTACAACCATTCTACACTTTTGTAGATAGTATTTACAGATTTATGTGAGCAAAAAAATTATCTCATACTAGTCAACATTCTTTTAAAAAATATTTACAAGTTTAGGTAAGGTGGTCCTCAGAATATGAATATAAATTTTGTCACCAGGCCCATATGTGAAGTCTTTCTGCCTTTTATCATAGGACCTCTAGTGCTTTTGCTGTGCTTGGCTTTGAAAATTCAAATCACTTCCACACTAAGATGATGCATCGAAGTAAGACTTTAGTCCATTTCTGTTTTTCTGCAAATTATTGTTAATCAGGAGCAATAGGCCTGACATTTGAGCTGAGAGCAAGAAGACAGCAGCTGTTGTCAGTAGCCACAAATCAGCTTTTCTTCCCATGCTTATGTGACCTGCTGAGGGATCCTGAACTTCTCAGCTGGTATTATTAACCTGACATTTATAGTAGGATTGCTAATTTTTTATATTTTATATATTCATAGTTTGTATACTAATAATTTTGACAGGCTAAAAAGTCCAACTATAAGAGAATGGCCATCTGAATGTGTGTGTGTGTGTGTGTGTGTGTGTGTGTGTGTGTGTGTGTGTGTGTGTTTGTGTGTGATCCTTTCCATACACTTTTATGTTGGACTTTCATGCATCCTTCCAGATTCCTAAAGTTTTAGTCTGAGAAATCACCAAAGGACTGATCACGTCTGTGAAAGCTACATCCTTGAGAATATGGTATAAGTAAGGACTATCATAATATGTATTATGTACACCTGTGCCAAAGTCCAAAAGATTATTGTTTACTCAAAGAAATTAAATTGCTTATAACAACATTCTACAAAATTATCATGTAAGATTCTATTGAATGGATATTATTTAAAATTTAAATGGCATAAAATTTTTTGTGAGAGAAGGGGAATAATATAATGACATAATAAATGACATAATGAAAATAGTAGCAGGATGGATTAAAACTTGATAAAGAATAGAGGCAAAGGGGATTGATTAGAGGAGTCATGATATTGTGGACTATTACATTTGGGAGAAAATCAGGTGAAACTGGTAATATAGAATTTTTCAAACAATTGTTGAAGTATTGAGCATATTGCAATGAGAAATTGATAGGATAACCAAGATTTTGAATTGTGTTTTCATAAGAACTTGGAATAAAACACCAGTTATCTCTTTATGTATATATGTCTCCCAAACTTATTGTCAACTTATAGAACAAAGAATACATATTTTTGGTGGCATTTAGCAAAGCATTTTATAAAAAGAGTTCCATATACCTGAACTACTCTCTCTCTCCTCATATTTGCCTCTCAGAATCCCGGCTTCCTTCAAAACTTATTAAAAGTGCCAGCTCTGTTCTGGTCCTTCCAGGTGTTAATACTCTCCTGCCATACCATTCCTTTTTGGGTATAATTTCTTTTTAGACAGCATGACTTAGTGGATAGAGGCCAGGAAGAAATGGGTACAGTTGGACCTTTGACACCAATTGTCCATGTGACCCTGACATTTTAATTAACCTCTTATTGCCCTAATTATAAGTTTTTTCCCCCAAAGAGTCACCGTATACATAAGACTAATTTCCCACCTGTATTAATTGAGTAAAATTTCATACCAAGAAGTTTCTTACATTGCTAAAACCATGTTTCCTCCCCGCCAAAGTTTTTTATTTACTTATTTGTGTTCATGTTGTTGTTTCCTTGAAGAATGAGGATAGGAATGTTTTCATTTTTATCTTTGTATTCCAAGAGGCTAGCCAAATACTTGGCACATAGTAGATGCTTAATAAGTGAATGAATTAGTAAAAGATTTATTACAAGAGTAAACACAAAGTTATAGGATAAAGTTCTATTGTTCAATAAAAAATTTTAACTAGGAATAATATTAACAAAAGTATAAACATATTATTTTAAGCTAATATTCAGTATAAAGTAAATTTTCCCTCTTATTGGAAAAATATATAGCATTGTGGATTTACTCTCTTGGACCCAAGAAATCTCAAAGCAATTAAAGCAATCCTTAAAAAGGAGCAATTAACCCAGAATAATAAGGTTATTGGGTAGGTCAAGCAGGTAATTTGGCATTTTATAGCAATACAAACACTTTTGGTAAGGAAAAAGTCCTAGGAGCTCTCTCCTGTATGGAAGGACGTTAGAAACTCTTAAGTTCAATTCTCTAATTATATATGAGATAGGTTAAGTGACTATCCAGTCAGCCTGTGAAACATTAAGTGCCTACTCTGTGACAGGTACTTTGCCAAGCATTAGGGAAACGAGAAGGGCATTGTCCTCTACAGTAATAGGGAAAATAGGAGATAGGGACTTTTTTTGGCGGGGGGGTATTATTTGATAAAGATTTGTTGAATTGAAACACATCACACTGATATTCTTATTGTAACATCATAGAAAAAGGAAAATATTGATGATCTTGAAGTAAAACACTCTTAAAATACATGAATAGAGGGTGCAGTTATTGTAGGATTCTTGTTCTAGTTACAGATTTTTCAATTCACTATTATTGCGTATCTGATGATATCAAAGGCACTCAGCATAGAAGATATAAGATGTATTATATATATTATTCAATAGAAAATTTTATTTAGAAATAATATATATTAGTCATTATATTCATCCAAATCAATGCAATTCAATAATATTAAAATTCACAAAAACACTTGTGAAACACAGTGTTCTATGATGCCAGTAAGTATATGACCCTATCATGTCCCTCATTCAGGTCAATTCAGTTCAACAAATATTTATGAAGTGTCTACTGTGCATAATGTATTTTTAAAAAACCTTTTATTTTAATGGTATATCATTTTTCTAATTACAAGTAAACATAGTTTTCAACATTCATTTTTGTAAGATTCTGAGTTTCAAATTTTTTTTCTCCCTCTCCCCATTTCTTTCTCCTTCCCAAGACAACAAGCAAACTGACTTAAGTTATACGTGTACAATCCATTTTTTAACATTTCCTCATGAGTTACATTGGGATAGGAAAATCAGAACACAAGGGGAAAATCACAAGGAAAAAACCAACAACAAAAAGATGAAAATAGCATGTTTCAAGCGATGTTCAGTCTTTATAGTTCTTTCTTTGGACAGCATTTTCCTTCCTATTGGAATTGTTTGGTTCACTGTATACTGAGAAGAGCTTTGTCATCATACAATCATCTTACTGGTACCATGTACAATGTTTTCCTGGTTCTCCTCACTTCAGTCAGCATCAGTTTGTGTAAGTCATTGCAGGCTTTTATGAAATCAGCCTGTTGATCATTTCTTATAGAACAGTAGTATTCCATTACATTCATATATCATATCTTATTCAGCTATTCCTCAATTGATGGGCTTCCCCTCAGTTTCCAATTCCTTACCATCACAGAAAGAGCTGCTATAAACATTTTTGCACATGTGGGTTCTTTTACCTTTTTTATGATCTCCCAGTAATAGCATTGCTGTATCAAAGGGTATGCCTTTGGGCAGAGTTTCAAATTTCTCTCCAGAATGGCTGGCTCAGTTCACGTATCCAACAATGCATAATATACTTTTTTATGTTGTGGGTCTAGTAAAATTTAAAAATGGACACCAGAGAATTTATGACAGTAGAGAAGGGAAAGAATATGATATATTCAAATATTTATTATAAAGTGTAGAATGTTTTAAGTGTGATGAAATATATAGAATGCTTTACCATTTTTCTTAAGAGGGGAGAAATACAGAGCCTTGCACATAGTAAGCCATTACTGAATGTTTCTTGACTTTAATGAGATTTAATTCCTTCCTATTGAGGGGAAATACAAGGTTTTGGGTTACTTTGAGACCCATATTTTGAAAATGTTAACATATTGAGGACTGTGTAATATTCTTTCAGAGTGAGAATTCTATCGTAAGAAAGTGTATTTGTATTGTTGGATACCCACTGTATATAGGGTAAAGTTTACTTTGATTAAGAATGTGGCTAAACTGCTTGAAAAGATCCTCTACATACACATACTCTATCATCCAGTGACAATAGCCTTCTTGAGATTCCTTGAACAAGAAACCATATCTCTCATCTTTGGATGTTTTCCCTGTCTGTCCTACGTGATAAGAATCACCATCCTCATCTCTGCCTCCTGGTTTCCTTTGCTTCCTTCAGTCCTAGCTGAAGTCTCATCTTCTTTGAAAAGCTTTTCCAAATCCGTTTTAATTCTATCTTGTATTTGTACATAGTTTTTGCATGTTGTCTCCAATGTTAGACTGTGAGCTTTTTAATGTCAGGGACTGTCTCTTGCTTATTAAAATGTTGTAGTTCTGCTCACTTCTCACAGCATCAGTTCATGTAATTCTTTGAAGGTTTTTCTGAAATCTACCTGCTTGTTATTTCTTATATCACAGTATTCCATTACATTCATATACCACAATTTATTCAGATATTTCCTACTTGAAATCCCCCTTGATTTCAAATTCTTGTCTACCATAAAAGAAACTGCTATAAATGTCTTTTTTATGATCTTGCTGGGATATAGACCTAGTAGTGGTATTGCTGAATCAAAAGAGATGCACAGTTTTATAGCCATTTGGGCATATTACATACTTCTTCAAAATGGTTGGATCAGTTCACAGCTCTAGCAACAATGCATTAGTGTTCTAATTTTCCCACATCTTCTGCAACATTTATCATTTTCTTTTTCTGTCATATATCAATCTTATACATGTAAAGTGATACTCAGAGTTTCTTGATTTGCATTTCTCTAATCAATAGTGATTTAGAACATTTTTTCATATGTATATAGTTAGCTTTAATTTCTTCATCTGAAAACTGTCTGTTCATATCCTTTGACTATCAATTGGGAAATGATTTGTATTCTTATAAGTTTGACTCAGTTTTCTATGTATTTGAGAAGTAAGACCTTAATTAGAAAAACTGGCTATAAAAATTGTTTCTCACATCATCTGTATCCAGAAGAGAACTATGAAGATTTAATGTAAATCAATACATGCTGTGTTCACTTCTTTTTTTTTGTTTTGTTTTGCTTTTCTCTCATGGTTTTTTCATTTGTTCAAATTTTTCTCTCCCAAATGTGATTCATTTTTAAAAGTTAATATACATGTTTAACCAGGAAAAAATAAAATGATTAATAAAACCCCCAAAAAAATGTTTTCCAGCTTTCTCATTTTGTTTGTTTTGGCTTTGTTTCTACAAACCCTTATTTAATTTAATCATCTATTTTGCATTTCATAATGTGTTCTACCTTGTTTTGTCACACATTCTACTCTTCTCCATAAATCTGTCAGGTAAATTATTCCTTGCTCTCATAATGTGCTTGTGGTATCACTCTTTATGTCTAATCATGTACACATTTCCACCTTATCATGGTATACAGTGTGAGATGCTGGTTTGTCCCTACTTTCTTCCATACTGTTTTCTAGTTTTACATGCCATTTCTTGTCAAATAATGAGTTTTTATCCTAGAAGCTGGAGTCTTTGTGTTTATCAAACAGTAGATTACTAGAGGCAATTACTACCATGTCTTGTGTACCTAACCTATTCCACAGATTTACCAATATATTTCTTAGCAAGTACCAAATAGTTTTGACAGTTGAAATTTTGAAATATAGTTTTAAATCTGATATGACTAGGCAACCTTCCTTTGCATTTTCCCCTATTAATTAATTCCCTTAATATTTTTGACCTTTTGTTCTCCTAGATGAATTTTGTTGTAATTTTTTTCTAGCTCTATAATAATTTTTTGGTAATTTGATTAGAAATAATTTAGGTAGAATTATCATTTTTATCATATTAACTTGGTCTGTTTATGAGAAATTGCTGTTTCTTCCAATTATTTACTTGTGTAAAAACACTTTTTGTGTGTGAAAAGTGTTTTGTAATTATCTTTATATAGTTTCTGGGTTTGTCTTGGCAGTCTTGTCTTGGCAATATTTTATATTGTCTATAGTGATTTTAAATGGAATTTCTCTTGTTATTGGGCTGTCTTGGCAATATTTCGAAATGCTGATGATTTATGTGGGTTTATTTTATATCTTGAAACTTTGCTAAAGTTGTTATTTTATGTACTTTTTAGATCATTCTCTAAGTATACAATCATATTATCTACAGAGATTGTTTTGTTTCTTCATTGCCTATTCTCATTTCTTCAATTTATTTTTCTTCTCTTATTGTTAAAGTTAACATTTCTAGTATAATATTAAACAATTGTAATGAACATATTTGTTTCATGCCTGACCTTATTGCAAAAGCTTCTAGCTTATCCTCATTAAATATAATGCATACTGCTTATCATTTTAAAGAAAAATCCATTTCTTCCTATTTTTCTAAAGTTCATAATAGATATGAGCACTGTGTTTTGTCAAAAACCTTTTCTGCATGTCTTGAGATAATCATGTAATTTTTGTTTTGTTATTGATATGGTCAATTGTGCTGATAGTTTTCCTAATATCGAACCATTCCTGCATTTCTGATATAAATCCTGCCTGGTCATAGTGCATTATCCTCATTACAAATTGCTGTAATTTCTATGCTAATATTTTATTTAGAGATTTGGTATCAGTATTCATTGGAGAAATTGGTCTGTAATTACCCTTCTCAGTTTTGTCTCTTCCTTGTTTAGGTAACTACCATATTTGGGTCATAAGAGAAATTTGGTGTAGAACTCCTTCACCTATTTTCTCAAATAGTTTACATAGTATTAGAATTAATAGTTCTTTAAATGTTTGGTAGAATTCACTTGTAAAATCTATGTGGCCCTGGAGATTTTTTCTTAAAGAGATAATTGATGGCTTGTTCAATTTATTTTCCTAAAATGGGATTATTTAAATATTTTATTTCTTCTCTTAAATTGAGCATTTTATGTTTTTGTAAATATTTATCCATTTCACTTATATTGTTACATTTATTGGCATGGAATCAGGCAAAATAGCTCCTACTTTATTCTTTAATTTCCTCCTCCTTAATGGCAAATTCACCCTTTTCATTTTTGATACTGGTAATTTAATTTTCTTCTTAAAAAGAAGATTAAAAAATCAAATTAACCAAAAGTCTGTTTTATTGGGTTTTTTTTCATAAAACCAGCTCTGAATTTAATTTATTAGTTAGTTTTCTTACTTTCAATTCAATTTATCTATCTTTTGATTTTTCAGAATTTCTCATTTGATATTTACTTGGCAATTTTTAATCTGTTCTTTTTTAAATTTTTAATTAGAACTATTCTTCAAAATTCAATAAATTACAAATGGTTTCAAGCCTCAAAAGCCTTCTTGGAAGAGCTCAAAAAGGATTTAAAAAATCAAATAAAAGATGTAGAAGAAAGACTTGGAAAAGTTATAAATAAAAGTTGTGCAAAAGAGAGTCAATAACATAGAAAAGAAGGTGAAGAAAACAGTTCCTTAAAAAAATACAATTGGTCAAATGGAAAATGAGTTACAAAAGCTAACTGAAGAAGTATTTCCTTAAAAATTAGAATTAGGCAAATGGGAGCTAATGTCTCCACAAGACATCAATAATCAAACAAAATGAAAAGAATTTTAAAAAAGAGAGAAGAAAATGTAAAATACCTTATTGGAAAAACAACTGACCTAAAAAAGACATCTAGGAGGAGAGATAATGTAAGAATTATCTTGATCAAAAGGAAAAAAAAAAAAAGAAAAAGAAAAAAGAGCCTGATCAGCACCTTTCAAGAAATTGTCCAGGAAAACTGCCCTGTTCATTGAAAGAATCTGTTGATCATCTTTTGAAAGAAATCTCTAAAAGAAAACACCAAAGAATATTGTAACCAAATTCCAGAATTACGAGCTCAAGGAGAAAATATTGCAACCAATCAAATAGAACAATTCAAATATCCAGGAGCCAGTCAGGATTATACAGGCTTTAGCAGCTTCTACATTAAGGATAGGGAACCTGGATTATGATATTCCAGAAGGCATAGAAGCTTGTATTATAACCAAGATTCAACTGCCTAGCAAAACTAAGCTTAATTACTTTCGTATATGGGAGTTCTTTTCCTCTTTTAAAAAATCATTTTAAGGGTATAGGCATAATAGCGATATAACTAAGTCAAAAGACATAATTTATTGAATTTTGAGGAATAGTTCTAAATTTTAAAAATTATCTCAGAGGAAAACTGGTTAGAGAGTTCAGGCAACTTCCTAGCTTCTCTTCATCAGCTTCCTTAGTTATTTTAAGTGGAATTTCTATGTCTCTTATTGTAAGAGGTTGTTGGTAACAAATTGAAATGTTTATAATTTTTGTGGATTTATTTTATGTCCTGAAATTTTTGTTAAAATCATTGTTTCAGGTTTTGTTGTTGTTGACTATCTAGGATTTTGTAAGTAAATCATATCATTTGCAGAAAGCGTTAACTTTGCTTTTTCTTGCCTATACTTATTTTTCTCATCCCATTTGCTTAGTTAGGATTTCTAGCAACAAATGTAGGGATGATAATGGACATTCTTGCTTTACCTTGATATGGCTGGCTATTGGTTTTAGATAGGTGCTACTTATTATATTAAGGAAAAGTCTATTTATTCTTATGTTTTTATTAGAAATAGAAATTACTTTTTGTTAAAAAGCCTTTTCCTTCATTGATTACTATAATTGTCATTTTTGTTGTCCTTTTTATTGATACTGTATGTTATGCTGTTTGTTTTCCTTAACCAGTGGTGTCTTACTAATAGAAATCTAACATGTAAGACTGTTACGATCTAAGTGTGGTGATTCTATTGTCATTGATAGTAAAAATAAGTTATTATAGTAATCATTACAAGACTATTTTTATTATATATGTTATCTTTATCCCAATTTGGGGAGGTTGATTTTTCAGTTGAATCGCTTCAGTATCTTACTTTGAAACTAGTTTTAAAAACTCTAATGGTTCACTCTGTTTTATGAGATAGCGTTGTTTTTAATTATGTAATCTTAAGATTTTACAAATTTGTAATTTTACAAATTTGGTTTTGATTGCTATCATTCTCTTCTTGGCAAATTTAAGTCAAATGTTTGCTTTGGGGTACTTAATGATCTTGATCTTCTTGTAGCAATTAGAGTCATATGGGTTAAACAACTATATGAAATAATTAAAATCTGTGTTGCTATCACTTCTAGTATCCATTTCCCACTTTTTATTGTTAACCTCTTTAAACAGTTGAAAATTATTTCAATTGTACTCTGTCTCCTCATTATTATGATTTGGTCTTGAATTTTTTTTTTTATTGTGTCTCTTATTTCTGACAAGTTGTAATTTCATTGTATATAGACAGCTGATGGAGGGATTAATTTCATATTAATTTCAAAGCTTTTCTAGACTACTACAATCTCTTTTCTTCCTTATGATGCTATTTGTTGTTTGTCATTCCATGACCTACCAGATCTTTTCAGACTGTTCAGAATATAACATATGACATTTCCATGTAGTCTACAAGCCTCTTTAATTTATATTTTTTGAATCATTCTTTTGCATATATTTTTCACTGTTCTCACTTTTTCTTCCTATCTTTTAGTTAAACAATGTAGTATCAAAGCATGTTATGGGTTTAATTTTGAAAGGTTTTATCATATTCTTTGTAGAATTTCCCTGCCTCTTTGTCTTCAGTGACTGATAAATTACTGTATAAACTATAATAATGTTCATGAGCAATCTATTTGCAAATATCATCAGTATTGCAAATTATCCCATGAAATAAGGTTAGTTTTGCCTTTGGATAAATTGTAAAACCAACTCCAACAATGCCTTTCTTTATCTCTCCAAGGATTATTTATATATTTATTATAGTGAAAACAACATAGTTAATACAAACAACTTTAAAAAAAATTAATCCCCCACCATGATTCCAGAGGACTAATGATGAAACATGCTACCCACCTCCTAATAGAGAGATAAGGAATAGAATGAAACATATTTTGGACATGTACAGTGCAGAAATTTGTTTTTATTGCAACAGCATTTTTGTTTTCCCTTCATTCTTAATTAGGGTAAAATGGAGAAGGGATAGAGGAATAGAAGACAGACTTTTGTTGATTGAAGAAATATCTATAATTTGTTTTTAAAGATCCTTCAATGACTCACTTTTTTATCTAGCTTAAAATACAAATGTTTATGCTTGTCATTTAAAGCCCTCTCAGTCTAGTTTCATCTTATCTTTCTGGGATTCATTTAACTCCCTCACTTGCTCTGCACTCTTCATTCCAGTCAAACTATGCTATTTGCACAATATCTTCATCTACCTCCTATGTAACTTGGCTCAGGTTGTCTTTGGTGGATAGTGTTCTCCCTTGTCATTTCTCCCTTTTATTCTTAAGGTTTAAGTGACACTCCTTTCTAGAGATTTTTCCTGCTTTTATCAGTTGTCGGTGAACAGTTTCTATGTTATAAATTTCACATTTATTTGTATTTGTATTCATATATCTGAGAGAGAGAGAGAGAGAGAGAGAGAGAGAGTGTGAGTGTGTGTGTGTGTGTGTGTGTGTGTGTGTGTGTGTGTGTTTCCCCCAGTAGAACTTGAGGATAAGGACTACCTTATTTATTAATTATATATCCAGCATTTAATATATTGTATGAATTATAATGATAATGATCATCAAATAATAAATGTATGTTGAATAAATGAATGAGTGACTGAGTGAAGAAAGGCATGTTATCTCTTAAAGGATTAGATTTATAGTTAAAATACTAGGATTTAAATTCCAGCCTTGCCACTTATCTCTATGACTTTGGACAAGTCATTTAACTTTTCTGAGCCAATTTCCTTTTCTGTTAAATCAGAGTTATAACATTTTACTATCAGCTTGTTAATGCCATTGTAAAAATCAAACAAATTATATGAACGAGTAATATAACTTTAAAGTGTTATATAAATGTATATGAGCCACTCTTATTCTAAGATACTATAAAAATGATTGCATATTTTATGACTTTTAGCCCTCTCACATTTCCTGGGCATATATAGTGAATGGATTAAAATCTAAAATACAAAACAATTTTTAAAAATATTTGGAGAAATTATTGTTACATGACAGAGTTGAGTGTTTTTTCTTTACTTTTTGGAATGGGAGGTAGGATGAGATTTCTTTGTAAAACTTTATTTATTGCAGCACATTTCATACCTTTCCTTAACAAACATCACAAAATCTAACCTATTTATGAATCAAATTTTTAATGTAAGTCACAGTTCTATTGCAGTTTATGTGTAAAATTTACGTGTCTATGTCAGCATATATGGAATCAGACCAAAAAACAATTTTGGTTCCTTACCCTAATTATTGAGTCCTCTGTGCTTATTGAACTGATCCATGAAAACTTATTTCCTTGATAAACAAATCAAATCAGTTTGACAGTTTACATTAAATCCTATTGATAATAGCATAAATTAATAACATTTTAGTGCCTATTTCTGTCCAAAGCCATTTGATTACATATCCTCCATAAAGAAAATCTTAAAACTCAGTTCTGCTCTTTCCCTCAATTTGTTTGTTTTTAATGGGTAGAATGCAAGTTAAAACTGCATTTTATTTGAGAAAGGGTAAAAAAAATACTTAAGATAATGGATAGACAATCAAAACACTTCTGTTTGTTCTTTTTGAACGCTTAGGAAGAAAAGTTTTCCATTTTCCAATGACTTTTTTTTAACCTAGACCCATCTCCTCTGTGAAGAATGCAGATAATTTTTTTTTTTTCTGGCACACACAAAAAAAATAGGGTAACTTGATCTTAGTCTGACAGTGTCGTTCAGTTAAGTGCTTCCATCTGTTGCCTGCTGTTCCCCTTTACTCATGACCCCTCTATGTTTCTTTCTCTCCCCTTCTCTTTCACTCTGTTTCTTTCTTCTGTTTCTCTTTCTTTCTTTATACTTTCCTTTCCTTTTTCTTCTTTCGCTTTCTTTCTCTCTCTCTCTCTTTCTTTCTCTTCTCTCTCTCTCTGTTTTTCATCTTAGCCCCTCTGAGGAAGGCAAAGTTTGTTGAGAGCCCACGAATCCCAGAATCTGATCTTGGCTCACCAACACTCACTTCCGCACAGAAACTGGACGTTGATGAATACTGCCCTGGTAAGCATGCATGCAAAGTGTCTTCTTTGAAAGAGGGAGGATTGGATCGGGCCAATTCAGCAGAGCGATATTTCACATCCATACCACACATACAAAAATCATTAACTCTCTTCCAATGTGTTATATATTTTTTCTTTGCTACATGGCAGACCTGTTTCTCCACTTTTTTTTCTTTTGCTTCCTTCTTAATCATAAAAATAAATACTGAAAAGTTTTTTAAGGCAGTTTTGAATTCATGTGAATTTTAATCCATAGAACATTTTAGGAATACTTTGATGAGGGGAGTTACTTAAGGGAATTATCTTCTGTGGAAAAGGAAGCACTGAAAGTTGAGAGTATGAATAAAAATTCTTATATATTTGAAGTAGAAATTTGAAGTGCAGTCCTTCAAATTTGAAACCTACTAGATTTTTGCACAGGTATAGGGAAATTCAGAAACATTACCATTAATAAATTCAATTAGAGCAAAATAGAATGACAATTCTATTCTGTCTGGTCTCTGACTTTTAGAAATAGATCCTCTTATGAATAGTCTTTGAACAGATGTGGGACTGAAATCTTTCATATACAGGAGCCAAACTGTGGTTCAGACTCATTATCAATGCTTAGATTCTTCTGAACTTGGATAAGTTGCCTGGCAACCACTTTTCTACTCTGCAACCAGTATACAGAGCTATGTCAGGGATGTTCCATTCCAGAAAGGATATAGCTTGCTTTTAGGTATTTTGTTTCCCTCTTCAAAATTTCTTTCACTTGTCTTATAGGTTTGTTCATGAATCACAGTTATGTGCGACCACTATATTCTTAATTATAAAGGCATCACTTTTAGTAAAATGATCCTTTTGATTTTAGGAAGTATGTGATCTATGGTAAGATCTCAGTGGTTCATTTTGGTTACCAAAATAATGCATCTAGGGAGCTAGATAGAAGAGAATAGTAAGAAGGGAAAAGGGGTCTAGGTGTGTCATAAGAGAGGAATTTGATTTTTTGTTTGAAAAGCCAGTCCACAATTTTTCTTATCTCTTAGGATAAACCCCCTATGTCTCAAGCTTGCATCTTTAAAGGTAATCACTCCTTTTTAAATTAATCACTACATTTTAGAAATTGACTTTCCTGTTTCCAAAAGTTTCTGTAGTGTATTGGAGGTGGGAATAAGGACCAAATATTTCATCTTTTGAAATCTAAAAAGTTCATGCTACTTGAACAAGAGCATTTTCCATTTCTGATCTTAAAGACCCTCAAGTTTGTGGATACTAAAAATGAACCAAAAGAGAAAATAGTAAAAATTCATATTAATTACTAACAGTTCATTAATAACAGCTTTGCTGTATGCCTTCTCTGAATGCCAGGAAAAGCATCAACTTAGAAATTAAAGTATTGACAGAGAAAACCTGTTATCATTACTTAGCATTTTTTAAGCAACTACTGTGTTTCAGGCATTGTGCTAAATTCTGGGGACACAAAGTATCCCCAGTAACAAAAACAGTACCTATTCTCAGAGAGCTCACAGTCTATTGGGGGAGACATCATCTAGACAACTGTACAAATAAGTTATATGTAAGATAAATTGGGTATACTCTCAAAGGAAACACACTAAAATAAGATTAGAAGGACTGGGGAAAGGCAGTGTCACAAAGAAAGGGGCATATGCAAAAGAACTTAAAAAGATGTAAATGACAGAACTTGACAATTGATTGGAGAGAGTAATTAGAATAAAGGGTCTAGGCTAGTGTCTGCTTTTTGAGGTTGGGTAACTGGTAGTATGGTGCAATCTTCAAAAGCAGTATGGAAGTTAAGAAGAAAGGAAGAGAAAGATAAAGAGTTCAATTTTAGACATGTTGATTTTTATGTGAAAATATCAATCAGGGAATTCAAATTTTCTACTTTCTGATCTTTGGATCTCCTCAAAATACTCTAAGCTACCATAATTTATTATATAGTAGGAAATGTCAGTGTTGAATTAATATGAAAATCTAATATTATTAAACTCAAATCCACATATTTATTTCTATCTGAAATTGGCATTAATTCATCAGTTCATGGCATATTGGATAGAGTACCAGATTTAGAGACAGGAAGGCCCAGGTTCACATCCTTCTCTGATACTTACTAGCTTTGTGATTTTTGTTAACCACTCTAAACCTCAAGTTTAGTAAAACTTAGGTAATAATTATAAGTATTGCTACACAAGCTTGTTGTGATATTCACATGAAATAAATGAGGTGCTTTATGAACTTTAAAGAACTATATATATATCAGAAATTATTATTTTATTGGAATTGAACCAAAATAAATTCAAGTGTCATTTCCGATTACTTATTATCCTCTCTTGTTTGAAACAAATATAAGTGCTCAAAAATATGCTTGGTTCTTTATTTTTATAGTTAGACTTTAGGTTACTTGTTTTGTTTACATTTAATTTTAAAACAAAATCAACAGTAGAATTGCTTTACTTTTGATGAAATTTTTACTTCATATCACGTTACACCAATATTTTTTTAAAGTAATGATCAGTTTATTATATGACCAGTATCTGTAGTTATATGAAATTGATAGTGGAGGTAAGTGAAGGTTGATGAGCTATCTGCCCCACACTTGAGAGCAAAAAACTATAATCTGTCCCACAAATGAAGCCAAACCTACACTAAAAGATACTAGGATGTTGCTAGTTTTTTCTCGGGTTTTCTAGTTGGAAATGTTTCTATATTCCATATGTATTCATCGGAAATTTCTCCTATCAGAATTAGCTGAGTGGCTTAGATACAGCTCTCTTATCTGTGTCACCCAAACCTAACCCCTTTCCTGCCTACGTTGAATTTGAAGGAAGGAAATCTTTGGATTTAGAGGATGGAAATGTAATGTTTATGTGATTTGCGTGCTTAAATACCTACATTCATTCTTATGTGTTTACATGAGGCTATGAATGGAACTAAAGCCAGTTATGGATGTAAGTCAAATCTGAGTAAAATTTTAGAATATGAACAATAAATCAAAATAATTTTTAATATATTTTGAAAATGCTGAGACTCAAAATTTCTAATTCCAATTTGGATGATCATCAGGTCAAACTATTTTCATTGCTAGAAATTCAAGATGAATTGATTTGAATTCTTAAAAACTACTCAGCAAATAATATTATGTAGGAGAACTACAGGAATTTAGCAGTTATGTGCCTTCTTTGTATAGACATTGTGCAAACAAAGATGAAAAAAAATATTATCCTTACTCTCAAGGAGCTTGAAGCCTAATAAGATAAATACAGCATATGCCAAAGTGAGTTTAATTCAATGTAATATGAATAGGACAAGGAAAACAAGTAGACAAAGTAATTAGTTCATCTGGACAGATAATATCAAAAGCTAGCATTTATGAATCAGAAGTGTCAAAATTACATATATAAGCAGCTGCTTCCCCCAAAAAAACTCCAGAGTTAGTCTGAATCAGATTCAAATATAATTAGGAAAAGTTTAGCAAAATAAAAATGCAACAAAAGTAATGTTAATTTGTGGTTTAAATCAATCAGAGATCTGTTTTCATTTGAGTTTGACATCACTATCTCATTTGATCCTCACAGCATTGTGAGTTAAGTGCTTTTGTTTTCCCTATTTTACAGATGAAGTAGCTGAATCTAAGAGAGGTAAACTGACCTGTGTAGGTTCATGCAGCTAATAAGTGTCTGAGTGAAGAAGACTTCATGGAGAAGATTTAGTTAAAAAATTAGTTAATTGTGATTATATATACATATTTTAGGGGTTTTGTCTTGGAGAAAAAATGAAACCTAAAGAATACCTAATTAGGTATTCTCTGCTAGCTTCAGATATGAATTTTTAAGTGCATCTGAGGTTTTTTATAATCTATAAGTGCGTCTATCATCAAGAACCTCTATATCTTATCATCTACAAATAAGTTTTTTCCCCCTAGTTCTTCTTAATCCTCATACCTGGTGAAGAAAGTATTTTCACTCTATCCGTTGTTTAGCTGTTTTCACAGAGTTGTTTGAATATAATAAGAGGAGGAGGAAAGGCTAAATTTTTTTCTTTTTTTCCTTTCTTTGAATCCCCAGTATATAATACAGTGCCTGGAAATAATAGGCATTTAACAAATGCTTGTCGATTTAATTAACATATACCATTATGGTTTATTCTTTCTTCAGACAATCACAAACTTCAAATAATCAGATTTTTTTGTGGGACCAGGTAGGGAACAATCTATCATTTATTTTTGTGAGAAAGGGATAAATGACAATGTTAACAAGCTAAGTAAATCTCTTAAGACTTATTTTCAAGAAAAGTTATCAGAATATGAGTAGTGTATATTATATTATTATGTATATATTATTACTTATACTCTTGAGATTTATAATTTTGTACAGTAACTGATGTTCACAATGATGACCCTGAGATAATTTAAGATTCTGACATATCTTTTGTATTGTTACAGAAATACATTTAAATGCTTAGTATATTTTGTATTAAATGTATTTTAATTCTTATTATAATTGGACTGTGACTTTTAAATTTTTAATGATATCTTTTATTTCTATATCACCCCATTTTCCAAATTTACTTCCTCTCCCACCCCCACCCAGAGAGCCATTTCTTCTGTCCAAAAATATAAAAGAGAGAACAAAAAAGAAGGAGAATTAACCAATACATCAATCAAATCTGACATATATGCAGTATTCCTTCTTCTCTTCCAGCCCCAGTTCCCATACCTTTGCAAAGATAGGAAGACGCTCTATTTTCTTGTTTCTATTTAGAGGCCCATCTTGGTAATTATAGTTGCTGTGTGATCTTTCATTTAACCTAATTATTCCTCAGTTTTCTGGAGGTAAAATTAGATGATCTGTAAGGTTTTTCCAAATCCTAAATTTCTGATTCTTTGTTTGATATGTGGCATAGGCATAGGTCTTACATTAAGCATAATTGCAAGAGTATATTTTCCTTGGAGAAGATTGGACTAGATGATTTCTAAGGTCCCTTTCAATTCTGATTCTGATTCCAAAAGTCAGTGCCTTAGACTTACGATGTAAAGATATAAAGATAAAATACATTTCATTCATTCATTGATGTCATTTTACTTCCCAATCCTTTCTATAGCAAGAAAATTATCATAATCTATCCTTAAGTCTAAAATATCTAGGCATACACATTTGCTTCTTACTGTTAATTTTTCCACTTATAATTAGTATATTACATAGGTGTCTAATACCTGTGAACATTGTTTTTAAAACCTGTTTCTTTTCTATTGCTTTCCTTAATTTTCTTTGCATATATGTATGGCAGGCACAATAGATAGAAGTAAAAGTAAAGTATACATGAGGCTAGTATTGTTATTCTGATGATATGGATCTAGAACTGGACATCTCTAGGATAGAGATGTGGGCCTTAGGAAACATTGCTAACCTTAAGATTAATGGAGATGATGGAATTCCAGCTCAGCTATTTAAAATTCTAAAAGATGATCCAGTTAAAATACTGTACTTGATATGGCAACAAATTTGAAAAACTCAACATTGGCCACTGAATTGTAAAAGATCAGTTATTTTCCAATTCTAAAGAATTGCAGTGCCAAAGAGTGTTCAAATTACTAAAACTTTGCGCTCATTTCACACACAAGCAATGTTAAACTGAAAATTTTGCAAGCTAGGAGTCAGCTACATGTGAAATGAGAATTGCCAGCAGTACAATCTGATTTTTTTCAAACGAAGGAACTAGAGATGTAATTGCCAACATTCCCTGCATTATGGGGAAAGCACAGGAGTTCTGGGGGAAAAAAATCTTTTGCTACATTGACTACACTAAAATCTTTGATTGTGTGGGTCACAGAAAAAGATATGGCATGTTCTTAAAGAGATGGGAGTCTCTAGGTCATTTTACAGGAATCTATATGTGATCTAGAAGCAACTGTTAGAACAAAACATGGAACAACTGATTGGTTTAAAACTGAAAAAAGAGTATGACACCTTATTTTTAAAATTTATATTCAGAATACGTCATGTGAAAAGCCAGCCTGAATGAATCAAAAGTCATAATTAAGGTTGCTGAGAGAAATATCAACAAAGATGATACTCCCTTGATGGCACAAAGTAAAGAAGAATTAAGTGTTTTCATGTGGGTGAAAGAAGAGAGTACAAAAGCTGTCTTGAAGCTTGACATAAAAATAAAACAAAATGAAAAACAAAGGCCTTGGCAACTGATCTCATCACTTCCTGGCAAACAGAGGAAGAAGAAATGGAAGCTGTGTCAGATTTTATATTCTCGAGCTCAAAGATCACTGCAGATGGTGACTGCAGTCATGACATTAAAAGATACTTTACTTTTTGGAAGGAAAGCTATGACAAATCTGGAGATTGTACTAAAAATTAGAGACATCATGTTGTAGATAAAAGTCTGTGTAATCAAAGGTATGGTTTTTCCAGTAGCAATATATGGCTCTGAGAGTTTGACTATAAAGAAAACCAAGTGCTGCAAAATCAAGGCTACTTGATTTGTGATGCTGCAAAAGAGGATTGAGAGTCCCCTTAAGCAGCAAGGAGATCAAATAAGTCAATACTTGTATTGACTGGGAAGGTCAACTACTGAACCTGAAATTTAAATACTTTGGCCACATAATGAAAGACAGCATTCATTGGAAAAGATATATACTATTTCTAGGAAAGATTGAAGGCAGAAAGAGAAGGGGACAGCAAAGCATGAGTTGGATAAATGGTTGAATAAATGAGTTGTACAGACTTGGGGATGTAATGGGGGATAAATAGTTGAGGTACTTGTGTGCAGTAGTCCATGAAGTCACAAAGAGTTGAACACAACTGAATAAATAACAGTTATAAACAAAAGTTTATAAACATATATGGAGCCCATGAAAGAAAAAATAGGGCTAAAGTAAAACACTAAGTGCACTAGAAGAAAGAAAGAATATGACAATAAGAAAGAAAATTGACTGAAAGACAAGGCGGAATAAATAGAGATTTGAAAGGAATTAGAACTCATTATACAAAATGAAATTGCTAAACTCATTCAACCCCCATGCTTTAAAGGCTTAGAGAAATATCAGGAAGTGTGCTACAGATGTTCCTTTTAAAATAAATATCCCAGATGGTGGTTTGAGTGGGAAGATCTTTTTACAGATTGATCTTTTGATTTGAACATTTTTCATTCATTTTCCGGGTTTATATCTATGTCTTTACACAGACTGTCCTCCATGCTTGGAAAATACTCCCTCATAACCTCCTTCTCTTAAAATCCTTAGATTTTTTTTCAAAGCTCATTTTAGAATTTAGGCCTTTCCATTCTCTCCTATTTTCCTCAACCACTTGCCTTAATATCATCTATTCTGTCATTAGACTTTACTTTCTCTCTCTTTTTATTAATTTTCTTGCTGGGTAAAAACATGTACAAATGTCACCTGTCCTTTAAAAAAATTTTGACTAGATAATACCATTCTTATTATTACTCATACTATATTCTCTACTTTTCTTACCTAAATTCTGTGGGGAAAAACAAAAACAAAAACATGTACATTTAATCCCAGCACTTCTCTCACTTTCTTCTTAGACTTCTGCAGCATAATTTATAACCTCATCAATTACCTGAAACTCTACAAGTTTTCAGTGATCTCCTTACTGTCAGAGTTCATGATCAAAACAGAAGTCATTCCCCCTAAATCAGGGGTCCTTAAACTACGGCCCGCGGGCCAGATGTGGCAGCTGAGGACGATTATCCCTCTCACCCAGGGATATGAAGTTTCTTTATTTAAAGGTCCATAAAACAAAGTTTTTGTTTTTACTATAGTCCGACCCGCCAACAGTCTGAGGGACAGTGAACTGGCTCCCTATTTAAAAAGTTTGAGGACTCCTGTCCTAAATCCTCCTTTCTTCCAAACTTCTTGGTGACTATTGAGTGTACCACCATCTTCCTAGTCACTCAGATTTGCAGTCTTGGAATTTTCCTTACTCTTCACATTCTCTAAACCCACATTTCTATAAATTGCCAGATCTGGCTATTTCTATATGTGTCTTACATCTGTCCTTTTCTCTTCACTCGTATTGTCACCCTAGTTCAGGCCCTCATTATAGCTTGCCTCCTATTATTGTTCAATTATGTCCAACTTTTCATGACCTGATGGTTATGTGTCTGTGGAGTTTTCTTGTCAGATACTGTAATATTTCTTCCTGTAGTGGCAAACAGAGGTTAACTGAGTTTTGCAAGACCTAGACAATTGCAGACTTTCTCACACAAGGGTCCAGTCTATCCATTCCAATCTATCTTACATTCATCTTCCAAAGTGATTTTCTTACATCAACTTCCTTTTCAAATTTTTCCTCTCGATCAGGTATATACTTCTCTCTTTGGCATTTAAAACTCTTCACAAAGTGACCCCTTTGAACTATACCCAAAGGGCTACCAAACTGTGTATACCCTTTGATCCAGCAGTGTTTCTACTGGGCTTATATACGAAAGAGATCATAAAGGAGGTAAAGGGACCCACATGTGCAAAAATGTTTGTGGCAACCCTTTTTATAATGGCAAGAAACTGAAAACTGAGTGGCTGCCCATCAGTTACAGAAAGGCAGAATAAATTATAGTATATGAATGTTATGGAATATTATTGTTTTATAAGAAACGTTCAGCAGGATAATTTCAGAGAGGCCTGGAGAGACTTACATGAACTGATGCTGAGTGAAATGCACAGAATCAGAAGATCATTATACATGGCAATAACAAGATTATACAATGATCAATTCTGATGGACATGGCTGTCATCAACAATGAGATGATTCAAACCAGTTCCAATTGTTTAGTGATGAAGAGAACCATCTATAGCCAGAGAGGGGGACTGTGGTAACTGAATGTGGTTCATAACTTAGCATTTTCACTCTTTTTGTTGTTGTTTGCTTGCATTTTATTTTGCTTCTCTTTTTATTTCTTATGCAGCATGATAATTATATAAATATGTATACATGTTATATTTAGCATATATTTCTACCATGTTTAACGTATTGGACTACTTGCCATTTAGGGGAGGGCATGAGGGAGAGGGGGGAAATTGGAACACAGGATTTTGCAAAGGCTATTGTTGAAGAATTGTCTACCCATTTTTTTGAAAAATAAAAAGCTTTAATAAAAAAAAAGAAAAGAAAGAAATGGTCAGCAGGATAATTTCAGGGAGCCCTGGAGAGACTTACATGAACTGATGCTGAATAAAGTGAGCAGAACCAGGAGATCATTGTGTAAGGCAATAACAAGATTATATGATAATCAATTCTGATGGACATGGTTCTTTTCAACAATGAGATGATTCAGGCTGGTTCCAATGGCCTTGTGATGAAGAGAGTCATCTGCATCCAGAGAGAGAACTGTGGGAACTAAATGTAGATCACAACATAGTATTTTCATTTTGTTGTTGTTGTTGTTGTTGTTCTTGTTTGCTTACATTTTGCTTTCTTTCTTATTTTTTTTCTTTTTGATCTCATTTTTCTTGTGCAGCATGATAATTGTGGAAATATGTTTAGAAGAATTGCATATATTTAACATACATTGGATTACTTGCCATCTAGGGGAGGGAATAAGGAAAAGGGAGGGAAAAAATTTGGAACACAAGGTTTTGAAAGTGTGAATGTTGAAAATTATCCATGCTTATGTTTTGAAGATAAAAAGTTTTAAAGAAAAACAACAAAGTGAACCCTTTATACCTTTCCTGCCTATTTTCACATTACTCCTTTCCTCTGTCATTCACCTAGACTAGTGCCCCCTTCAAGGTTACTTTGTGTCAGCTTCTTATATTTCTTATGTATGGCATATATGTAATTGTATCTTCCAAAAGAATTTAGGCTTTTCGAGGGTAGAAATTATTGCATTTTTTAAATCTCTAATGTCTACTACAATTCCTAATATATAGTGAGTGTTTAATAAATGCATGATGCCTGGGCAATTATGTTGTACCATACCAAACTAAGCACCAGGCCTGGAGTCAGGAAAACCAGAATTCAACTCTGGCCTCAGACATTTACTCAGACTTTGAGCAGGTCATGGCAATTCTGCCTGCCTCAGATTTTTCAATTATAAATGAGGATAAAAATAGCACCTACTTCCCAGGGTTGATATGAGAATTAAATGAATTAATATTTGTGCTTACACACACAATTATGTATATTGTGTTTGGTACATGTGTGTGGTACATAATAGGTGCTTAACAATAATAATACATTTATAAATAAACAAATGGAAATTAAGGCTTATTTTCTTTCCATATTGAATGAATTAATTTTTTATCCTTCCCTCCCAACTGCTAGTGTTTCCCTATTTCCTTTGTAAATAGAGAGTATTTGGGATACCCTATGTTTTATTTTTATATGTTCATGTGTTATTTCCCTCAAATTAATGTAAAATCCTTGTGACTGAGGATTTTTTTTTTTGGTCTTCGTTGTCTCAGAAAAGTGTCTGATACATAATAGACATTTAATAAATCCTTGCTAATTGTTTGAAAGATTAGCCATGTCACAGCATCTACTTCTAGTGTCATTAACCTTTTGCAGTTATGTTGTGTCACAAATCTTAAAGTAGTATATGTAAAATATATTGCTTGTTTCACTGTGTGCTGAAAGCATCTTTTTAGAGCAGTAATTTAATTAGATATCCCTATGGATCTTTTTCATTAACTAGAAAGCCACTTGCCCTTCTGGCTTTTGGCTTGTGATCCAGGACACTGTAGGCAAAGATAAATTGTTACTAGTGTCTTTTTTCTCCTTTTAATCAAGCTCCATGAGAAGAATGAAATAATATTTATGTAACTTATGTTTTCGTTTAGTTTTCAAAAACATCAGACCTTTCTTTTTTTTTCAGAATAATATCTCTTTTTGCAAGAGATGGGGATTAGAAGGATAGACAGGCAGCATAAACTAGTGCTCTGACACTGGTGTACATGTTATATATGAAGGACTTACTGGGTGTGTCCAAGCACAATGTAACATCTCAAAGTAAAAAAACAGGTTTGTTTGCATCTAAATTTAGAAAATTGTGCCTTAAAGCATAATTGAAAATTTTTAAATTATTTGATTGACTTTTGGTTTCCTTAATTTAGTAAATAAAAATAATATTCTTTATGATTGGGGATTCAGCAAATGTTCACTTTTTAAAAATTAAATAAAATTCCCTGGATGTATACCCTCATGAAATGTACTAAACTCACATACTAAATGTATGTGACTCTACTAACATGATATTTGTGAGTTCTAATTACTCTCTTTCTTTGGCAGCACAAACTGTCACAAGTCACAATAACCATGTCTTGTTTTTTCTAGTACCTGAAAGGTATGAATAATAATATTTCCATTCTTCTGGTACAAAATGAAAACTCTTCTGTTAAGCCTTTTAAAACATTTTACTGTCCAGTCCCAATCTCTCTTTCCATCCTCATTTACTGTGCATTATTCCCCTTCTGAGCACTCTGCTCTGGACAAACTGAGTTTTTACCTCCATTCTTTGCACAAAGCACTTCATCTCCCTTCTCTGTGCACTTGTATTGGTTATTTCCAGAGCTTGGAAGTTATTGCCTCCTCACTGCTGCCTCTTTGAAAGCTTCTCCTTCAGTATGAGTTCAAGTCCCACTTTCATATTTAACTTCACTTATCTCTTCATTTTTTAGTGTCCTGTCCCTCTTAAAATCTTGATTTTTAAGTACTTTACATTCTCTTTATATTTATTTTGTATACATAGAATCTCCCATTAGAATGTAACTTCCGTGAGAATAGGAATTATTTCATTTTTTTTGTATTTGTATATCCAGGGTCCAGTGTTTGACATATATTAATTGCCAGAAAAATACTTGTTGATTATTTGATTGAATATAGCATAACTGCCAGATAAAGAAGAACTTTCCTATATGGAACTTTAGTATTCTGAACCTCTCTGCATCTTTTAAAAAATATATAAAGCCAGATAGCAAAAGGAGAACATGTTTCTGTGATAGAAGATTGGCCTCAGAACAAGGAAGACCTGGTACAAGTCTAACCTATAAGACGTACTCTGTTCATAAGAAGACCTCTCAGTGCTTCAGACAACACTCAAAGGCCTAAAGTTATATGTGATTTGCTATTCTGCTGTGGTACTGGGATCTCCTATACTAATAAAATCATCAATAAGTTACAGAAAACAAAAGAAAACAGAACTTCAAAAGCCTTAATCCATCCATCTACTCATCCACAAGACAAGGGTTTATTGAGGTTCTATTATGCTACTAGCCTTGTGATAAGAGCTATGCAAAATAATGACTTTTTAAAATTTTTAAATAGGCTTGAATTACTACATCCTTTGTCATTGTTCTTGACATTGTTATGTTGGTGTTGTGTCTTAATTTGAGAATAGTTTTTTATATGACCATCAAATGTTATAGCATTCTTACCATTCTTGAATCTTTTAAATACATTTTTAGTACATGATTAAAGCATGAGTTTGGAATAGGGGCAAAAGCTTTGTGATAGTAAGGGTGGTATAAGCATTATAGTGCTTTCAGTTGGCTATTTTAATAATCAACAAATTAATAATCAGTTGTCTTTTATTCCTACACTCTTTAGCATATAATTTTTATTCAAAACCCAATATATTGCTTTTTTACAAACACATAGATTTATATCACTTTATAAGCTATAAATGTTTTATAAAGTACATGAACTACCTATGATCGGAAGGATCATTGGTGTCCTCATCTTTTGCTGATGAATATATTATGCCTTCTATTAGGAAAAAATGAGATCTGGCTTGCATCAAAGAGGAATCTGGTAAAGAGCTTTGCTAGAAATTCATGTGTTTCTATAAAGCATTTGAGCCAAAAGTTATGAATATTATTCACCCCAGCTACTTTCCTGTTTTCAGAGAAGCTAATGTTTTAGTCATTTCCCTTGATATAATTTATGTCACTTATAATAATAATAATAATACATAGTCTTCTTTTAGCATTTAAGCCAAACTGCACTTTCATTGTTTTGGACTTCAGTTGCCAATATCATGAGCAGAAATTTTCCATATCCTTCTCTTTTCACTATCTCACTTTCCTTTTCCTGTCTTCCTCAATTTTCTCTCTCCCTCTCCTATCTTCTTCTCTAATTTCTTTATCTCTTAAGCTTCTTTGATGTAGTTTTTCATTGATAGTGAATTATTTTTTTATTTTTCTTTACCCTGCTTTGATTCCATGTGTCACATTGAATTTTTAACTTCGATTTTTAATTGTTGATTAAATCGTTTGACTAATTGTTGACTAAATCATTGAATAAAGTATCGAGGCTTTCTGATTTATTTTGTTTTCTACTTTCTTTTTTTTTTTTAATTTAATTTTATTTAATAATAACTTTGTATTGACAGAATCCATGCCAGGATAATTTTTATACAACATTATCCCTTGCAATCACTTATGTTTCGTTTTTTTTCCCCTCCCTCCCTCCTCCCCCCCCCCAAGATGGCAAGCAGTCCTATATATGTTAAATATGTTGCAGTATATCCTAGATACAATACATATTTGCAGAACCGAACAGTTCTCCTGTTGCACAGGGAGAATTGGATTCAGAAGGTAAAAATAACTCGGGAAGAAAATCAAAAATGCAAATAGTTCACATTCATTTCCCAGTATTCCTTCTTTGGGTGTAGCTGTTTCTGTCCATCATTTATCCAATGAAACTCAGTTAAGTCTCTTTGTCAGAGAAATCCACTTCCATCAGAATACCTCCTCATACAATATCGTTGTCGAAGTGTATAATGATCTCCTGGTTCTGCTCATCTCACTTAGCATCAGTCCATGTAGGTCTCTCTAAGCCTCTCTGTATTCATCCTGCTGGTCATTCCTTACAGAGCAATAATTGTTTTCTACTTTCCATTCTGCATGTTTCTTTTACATTTGCCTTTAATCAGGTGACAGATAAAATATTCACATTTTCTGCTGTATATACTAGCTAGATAATTATATACATTAATTTTTACTCTTAATTGTACTCTGGACTTGCTTGTTCAACCTTACACACATTATTATATTTGAGCTTCCCAGAAAGGTGCCACCACCATAGTGCTACAACTTAGACAGATTCTTAGGAGTGTCTCATAGAAAAGAAATATTCCTTCCTACTGTAGCTTATGAATCTCTATGGGTATAATTCTTATTTACATAAAATCAGTCATAGTGGTGCCATTAATTATTAAACATAAACCATTTACTTACTGATAAAGCAAAAGAAATAATATCACAGATACTCAAAATAAGGTAAAAACGAGAATGATTGATGTATTACAGTGTATTTATAAACATGGGTCAGTTTCCCACCAATACATTCAGTATCCGTTGAGGAGAATGGACACACACTCAGAAAAGCCTCCCAGAAAGAGAGGTATAAGTTGGGAAATCCATATACTCTGAGTAAATCACAACTCTCAATGTCAGGATTTGATGTCTTGATCCCTTCAGAAACAATTTACACCACCATGAACCACTTTTGTTCCCTTTCTGATCCATATAATATCTGTTCTCAAACTGACAATGCAGTGACAAAGTCTTAACTCATACCCTCAAAAGAGTGTTGAAAAAAAATGTTGTGCTATTGTAGTGACAAGTAATTCCATTGAAATAGAACTGCAAAGTTTCATAGTTTGGATTTAGCAATTTTCGCATTTAGCAATGCAGAAAATTCCAGCCAATTCCATCCAGCTCTTCACTCAACAAGATTCTGAATTATCTGTTCAGCTCTTAGCCAGTTAAACCCCTTTTCTCTCAGCAAAAAAAACAAACTCCAAACAAACAAAAACACTCCAAAACAAGCCTGCTTTCCCCTCTCTCTTTTTCTCTCTCTCTTTCAAACCAGAATGGACAGTGGAGAACAATTAGGTTCTTTCTCAAACTATAGATATCACTGGAAGACAATAAGCTCAAAGAGTGGTAGAATTCAACTCTCTTCCAGTGGACATTCAAGAAGATGCTCAGAAGCCTTTCTTTTATTAGCAGTGCCATTCTTTTTTAAATCAGTATGGTCATAGCACAACAACTGAAGGCTTCCTATTAACTTACTCTTCTCCAGTCACTGAGTCTAACTTCATAGCTAGCTTCTTTAAAGAAGGATGTTTCACTCTTTCAGGAACCACCAGTAAGAGTCTTAGTGTTCACATTTATGTTCTGAGTTAAAATTCACAAAATCCACTTTTGCATTAAGTATGAACTCCAAAATATTTATTTAGTCTCCTCATAGTCTCCATGTTGTGTTTTCCTTTTAAAGATAAGCAACTTGTATGAATCAAGAAGCAGCCTTTCACAATATAGCATCATTTGTGGGGAAATGCCTTAGTTTTCTATTGCTTGATTATATAGATTGGGTCTCTTAATCTGAGATTCTGGAATTTGTTTTTTAAAATATTCTTACAATGGTACATCAACACAGTAGTCTTGCTTTTCAAGAATATTGCTGTCTACTGGGAGAAGACAAGCAAACAAATAAGATAAATAAATATATAGGGTTTATTAATAGAAAATAATGAGGGGAATTGTAATTAAGAAGATTTGGGAAAGGCTTTTTCTAGAAGATGAGAATTAGTTGGTACTTAAAGGAAGCCAGTGAAATCAAGGGGCAAAGAAGCCCCTGAAGAAATAAAGCATTCCAGATCTGAAGGACAGCCAAAGAAAGTGTCCATTAGAGACAATGAGGAGCAAGGTATAAGAAGACTGAAAAGTTGGGAGGGGCCTGGGTTATGGAGGACTTCAAATGCCAAACAAATGATTTTATATTTGATCCTGGAGGTTGTGGAACATCTGAAGTTTACTGAATGAAAGAGGTGAGATAATAGGATGTGTGCTTTAGGAAGATCACTTAAGTGATTATATGGAGAGAATGGATTGGAGTGGAGTGAGACTTGAGGCAGGGAAACCCTACCATCAGACCATTGCAGTAATAAAAACATGAGATGATGCCTCTTACAGAGTGATAGCAATATCAAAGGAGACAATTATTCAACCTAGAGAAGGCTATTCTCCAAAAATTTTGCCAGTTTTATCTTGTTCTTAACATTCTACTAGTTCAGTGCTAACCTGTCTTCTCTTGCATTCTTTGCTCCCTTATCATATCACTGATGATTTCTTTGTCAAGTTATAGTTCTCGATCACTCTAACTATATGCTGTCTTTGCTTTGACAATGCATTCTACTGTATGAAGTTAAAGAAACTCGTGAAACCATGCTGACAAGGTTTACTGCAAATCAATATTGGACTACCTCATTTGGGCCCCAAATGCTACAAGTCAATCCTTTTACATCCTAATTAACTCAATGTCCCCCTCACCACACTGACTCTTGTAAATTTTTTCATCCCTCCTCAAACCTCTTATGGCTTCCTCTTCCCTATCCTCTCAGCTGAGAACTTTGTCTCATATTTTACTGAAAAAAAAACTGAGATGATTGAGAGCTCTCATTTCAGTTCTCCTCTTCATTCTTCATCACCCAAATGCTTTATGTAATTATCTCTTCTGTCTTCTTGTCTTCACCTCTGTCTCACATAAAGAGGTGGCCCTTCTCCTTACCAAGGCAAATCTATGCTTGCACAAATGATCCCCTTTTTACTCTTTTTCTTAAGCAGATTGCCCCTTTTATCATCTTTACTCTCTCACTTATCTTTAGTTTTTCCTTGGTAATCATGTTGATTTATACCCCAGTCTCAAAAACAAACTAAACACATATTTGATCCATTTATGTACATAAGCTATAATCCCATATCTTTTCTCCCTTTTGCAGTTAAACTCCTTGAGAAGGCCTATAATCAATATTTCAGCTTGCTATTTGCTCACTTTCATTTTAATTCTCTATAGCCTGATCTGACCTCATTCAATTTATACCTTATTCCCTACCACATATGTTGCCATCCAGTATCCAGTTAATACTTTATATAACACATTCCATGTCCCAGCTCCAGAAATTTTTACAGGCTATTTATCATGATTTAAATATTCTCCTTATTACCATCTCCCAGTTTCCCCTGGTTTTCTTCAAGCCGTAGCACAAATTAACTCTTCTTTGAGAAGTTTTTCCCAATTTCTCTTAATACTAGCCCCTTTCTCCTTATCTTATCTCCAATTTATCTTATATATCTTGTTGGTACATAATTGTTTTCATATTGTCTCCCCTTTCAAACTGAACTTCTCAAAAACAGGAATGAGCTCTCATCTTTCTTTGTGTCCTTAACACTTACTAGAGTACCAGGCATATAACTGGAACTTAATATGGCTGACTTACTGTCTGTCTGAATACAAAACAGAACATTGTTCCATAATAAAATCTGACCAGTATTGGATTGATCTTGGCTCCACCATTAACTAGCAGTGAGATTTTGAATAGATGACTTTGCTTTTCTTAGTCCAAGTTTTCTCATGTGTGAAATAAGGAAGTTGGACTAGAAGATCTCCAAAATTCCTTCTAGCAATAACTTTTTATGAATTTGTGGTTCTAGAATTCTATGATACCTGCTTTTCTGGCCCAAACACAGCAGTGACGTATAATACTATGATTCCTTTTCTCTCTCTGTCTGTCTCTATTACACACACACACACACACACACACACACACACACACACAGTATGACTATGTACACAATAATTAAATTTTTAACACAAAATATAAGCCAGAGTCCCATTTCTTTACACCCTACATTAACTAATTAAATGCTTGCTACTTATGTAGCATTTAAATACACTAATATAGAAATAATAAGAGAAATAGCTCACATAAATGCTAATTATGAGTAGATAAGTAAGTAGAAGAGAGTAGGGATAGGTGTATAAGGGGAGGAAATGTATGAAATAAACAAGGAGTAACTTACAGTATCAGAGAAATTAATAGATGTTAGTGTCATATTAACTTGCAATTTTATTTGTAAGAGATTAAACATCATTGATTTAAATTCCAGTTAGTAGTTATAATTTGTCCAGAGAGTAGTGATGTCCTTTACTCTAATGAAGTCATTGTATGAGCATTTTTATGGTTAACATGCAACTAATATAGATGGACTTTTAGTAGCCTGTCAAACAAAATCATTGTTTGGTTTTATAATGCATGTTCTCTGTTAAGCAAATTTGGAAGCATTATAGATGGCTGGTGTTTTTAAATATTTATTGTCTAAGTCAAGGCTCAGTGACCTTTGAAACTTCATGAGCCAACTTGGAAATTTTAGTTCTTCTAATATGCTAAGAATAATGCCCTAGATTCAACTTCTTATTTGAATTAGGGGAGTAGAGGAGGAAGGGAATTATTGGAAACGATCACAAAATGATTTAGGAGACATATATAATGGGCATCTACTAACACAGGCTTCTAGGAGATGAGTTTAGTAGCTGTATTTAGGCTATATACCATTTGGGGCACAAATGTAGGGTTCTACTTCTGAACTAAGGACTCACCTGTTTTCTAATATTCTTTGAGAAAGAAGGAAGTCAGGTTGTAATTCAAGAAGTAATAAAGAAATATATAAGTAGGTTTTCCCTGGCAATAGGGATGAGCTAGTTCAAGTTCCTTTGGGGGAGGAGATATTAGATGCTTTATTTGATTTCATGTGTCAGTAGTTTCTAAATCTTAAAATAGCTAAGAACAAGCAGTTCACAATTAAATCATCAAGGAGAATTGCCTGATAGAATTCAGTAGCTAAAATGCTTAGGTAACTTTGAAAATTAAGTGTCTATTACTCTAAAGCTATGGTTTTTTCTATGTTATTTGTGAACCTAATAAGTACATAGATTATAGAGCTTAATATCTTGGATGTTAGTTTCTGGCACATTTCTCATCATTACTTAATCCCTATATATTCTGGTTAAGTGGGAGGTACCCCTATAAAGGCTGTAAAGTGTGAACCATCTCTCCCTAGAGAGTTGCTGGACTTCTTTCGAAAAACAAAGAGTATACTTTAGAATATTTAGCAATTGCTTTCTTTTATATGTTATCAGATACTATTGATCATGCTCCCATTTGCAAATTGTGTTTAGCCAGGCCGTACTGATTGTCAGTAATTTCAAATCATACATTATTTGAAATATTATTTTCAACCTTGGGGTTCAGTATGAAGTTTAAACATATCAAATAACAATAAAGACCTTGTGGAGTGTTTGCAAAATGGATACCATGTTTTTATGAGTTTAGAGTGTATAATTTTAACAGCTTTAAGCCTTAACTGAAATTGTTGCTCTGAAAATGAACTAACTTCCTCCTTTACCTTCTTCAGAAATGTAGAAGATGTGAAAAATAGCATTTATAATGTCATACTAAGTTGAATTGTTGGTTAATTTTGGCAAACCACTGTTGTGTTTGTTACAAGGAATGTCTCATTGAGTGTGATATTTTAAAAAAAAAAAAAGGTATATATAGATAAAACTAAAATAAAAACAGAAGATTCTCCTCCGCAAAAAAAATTTAGACATGAACCAACTTGAATAACAGTATTGTAAAGTGGATAAAGAACATCTCCTTCAGTCAATATGACATGCATTCAACTTCCACCTCTAATCAACCAGTCACTAAATTTGATACCACAGGAAATTCTCTAAGGCTATCCATTGTACAAAGATTCCAGAAACCATACTTCTTCCTCTGTCCTATGCTGCCTCCTCAGAGAAAGAATTATATCTCTGAATTCAAACATTAATAACATAAACAATTAACTAATAGAATATATAATTTTAAAAAATAGAAAATTAATAAATTCAAATAAGCACGAAAGTAGAGGTTTTCAAAATTAGAAAAGTAAACTGGTAAACAAAAAGAATGTAGAACTTATTTAAAAACAAAAAGGTGGTCCTTTCTAAATATTATCAAAATCAAGACTCATGGCTAATCCTGAGGTTCTTAATCCTAGGGTCTTTGTTTTCAGGATAGATTGCAGAGGATTTGTCAACCTGGATAGGAAAAAAAGAACATGATTATTTTTACTAATGCCTTAACTGAAATTGTAAATTTCCTTCATTAAAAAAAAAATTAGTCTGAATAGGGGTCACATGAAACCTAAAAGATTAAAAGCCCCTAAGATCACCTGATAAGTTCATTAAGAATTTACTAAATACTTACTACGTGTCAGGCACTGTTCTAAACAAGGGAGCTAAAAAGAAAGGCAAAATTACTACTTCTGTTTGAGAGGACTTTATCTAACCTTGAAGTAAGAAAATCAGATGAATAAAATAAAAATGCAAAAAGCAGAATCACAAAAGACAAGAAATAATTATCAGAAACCACTCTATACAGTACTACAAAACAAAACTGAGCATTTTAAAAATACATTTCTGTAATGACCACGCTAGCACCCAAGACACCCCAGAATCAGCCAGAGTCAGGATAAGCAAAAGTCTGTATTCATTCTTGGTCTTTAGGGGTAGAAGTGAAGGGGATGGAAGAGAATACTCTGCAAGCGCCTTCTCCCTTGTCTACCGTAGAGAGTGTGTCCCTGACTAGTCTTACTCCACCCTCTCATCCCTCCTACAATCCTCTATACACCAATCATTGAGCTAGTATGGATAGTGGAAAGGACCATTTTCCAAGCATATGCCCATAGAGTATTGTCCAATCAGAAATTAGCCTCAAGCGCTCAGCAGTCCTGACCTCAGTGCATTGAATTCAATAGTTTCAGCCCTCTACACTTTTCTTTTACAACAAAGAAGCTATCAAACTTGACAGCAGGAGGTAGAAGTGGCTTGAACTTTGCCCATTTGGAGTTACAAGGAAATTTTATTCAACATCTGAATAACAAATACCAATAATATATAAATTACATTTTAGTTGGTAAAGGAAACATTCAACAAAAATCATTTTAATAGACAGATATAATGATAATTGCTAAACCAGGGAAGAATAAAGCAAAGAATTAAACTTAACTATCATTAATTAAAATTTATGAATAACAAAAAAGCAAGCAAAAAAACCTACAGTAATGTCAAAAAAAAAAATCCACTATGATCAAATTAGATTTTTCAGGGATACAAAGATAGTTAAACATTAAGAAAAAAACTAATATAATATTAAAAAGAAAAAACTAATCTACATGATTATATCAATAAATAAAGGGGGAGAAAAACATTTTGCTTATATTTGGCATTGAAGTTCTTTACCACCTGATTCCTACAGTCCAGTCTTAATGACGTTCTTTCACATCTTACCATGAATTCCATCTCCTGTTTCTATTCCTTTACACTGGTTGTTTTTCCTCCATGGGACTAGCATAATATCTGGTGTGTCTGTACAATAATTACCTGTGTCATATCAAAGTACAAGAGCATCTGAACTGAAAGGAAGTGCTTGCCATTTATAATTCAATTTATAGTTCCATTTATCCATTCACTTAAATGACAGTTAATTTTCTTTGTATGCTTTTGTTCTGAGCAATAAGAACATAAAGAATTTCAACTTATCCTGACCAAGAATTAATCTGTAATTTGATTTATGAAGAATGTACCAGTTTGTATAGCATTTTCAAATTGTTTGAGAAGCTAATAGAGACCAGAAAAATGTATGAAGTTAAGCCTACAGAATAAATTAAACAAATTTCTCTCATTAGAACCTGGTTTTCTGGTTTTCACAGAGAAACCAACTGTTCTTCACATATTTAACAATAATATTACTTTTCATTTGACTTTGTAGAATATAGAGGGCTGAAACTCTTGAGTCATTGCATTGAGGTCAGTTCAAGCACTTAGGGCTAATTACCAATTGGACAATACTCTATGGGTGCTTAGGGAATGGCCCTTCCCACTATCCTGTTCTGACTCGATAATTGGTGTATACAGAGAATTGTAGGAAAGACTAGGGGGTGGAGTAAGACTAGCCAGGGTTACTCTCTAGGCCAGAGACAAAGAAGGAAGGTTGTAGAAATTCTGCTTGCATCCAATTCAATCCTACCCTAAAAACCAAGAATAAAGACTAAGGACTTTTGCTTATCCTAACTCCAGCTGATTCTAAGGTTTCCAGGATGCTAACCCAGTTGTCACAGTAGATAAGTGGATTTGTAAATTATGTGGCACCTGATTGGCTACAGATTTTCAAGTAAAATCCAAATATTTTCATATAGTTAGTAGTACCCTCTTAAGCACAGCCCTTCACCTTAGATTTTTATCCCTACATCTGTTGGATCTTTTGTGTTCTTTTCTGGGCATATATTAACTTTCAAATAGCATTGACTTCACCTCAAAGGTGTCAGTTGGAAAACTATTTTTAAAAGATATTAATTTTCTTTTTAATGTAATAGGAAAAGCAAAGTTAAATGAAATAATTTTTATCTTAAAAATTTAATATATCTCCAGGAAAACTCTTATTAGTACCTCCTTTTACCCATTTGACCAGAGCTATGCATTATTCTGACTTTCCATTTATCCTGTAAGAGAATATGGTTTGAAAACATTCTGGCTGATAATAAATTTACATGAGAATAAAAGTGATTCAGGCTTTGTCAGGTTTTTTTTTTTTTTTTTTAGATAGAGGAAATTCAAGCATTCTCAACAGTTTTGTACTTCGATGAAATATTACTATAAAAGAACATGACTGGTATGTTAAGAAACATGCTATAACTTGGAATACGTCATGCAAAATATTTTTGGAATTCCTCCTTTGGAACTACCTTCAGAACATGTGGCATAGTCTTGTGAATAATCTCAATATTTGCAAATATTCATCATTTGAAAGTACATTTGATTTTTGAATAATCAAAGGAATTGGGACTGTAGAACCAAGAGAATATAATGAATAATGAAGCTATTTAATACCATTCTGAATAAAATAAAAAGTAATTATTAAATATTAATGATTTTTTTTCATATGGTTCCCTAAAGTGTCCCTGAAGACAGTACCCAAAGGAAAAAAAAAAAGTTTGATCAATGGCAGTATATTTGAAAGAAATGGATAGGGGTTTTTTAATTTTAATATCTATAGTAGCTTTTTATTTTTCAAAATTCATACATAGATACTTTTCAACATTTACTCTTGCAAAACCTTATGTCCTCTGTTTTTCTTCCTCCCTTCCCATCTCCTGACTCCCCTAGACTGCACATAATCCAATATAGGTTAAACATGTACAGTTCTTCTAAACATATTTCCACATTTGTGCTGCACAAGAAAAATAAGATCAAAAAGGGAGAAAATTAGAAAAAAAAAAAACAAGCAAGCAGACTACAACAAAAAAGGAGGAAATACTATGTTGTGATCCACTTTTAGTCCCAAATCCTCTCTATGCGGATAGCTGTCTCCATTATAAGTTTATTGGAATTGGCCTGAATCACCTTATTGTTGAGAAGAGCCGAGTCCATTAGAGTTAGTTGATCATCACCTAATCTTGTTGCTATGTACAATGTTCTTTTGGTTCTACTCACTTCACTTAGCATCAGTTTGTGTAAGTTGCAACAGGTCTTTCTGAAATCATATGGCTGATAATTTCTTGTAGAACACTAATATTCCATTATATTCATATACCATAATTTATTCAGCCGTTCCCCAACTGGTGGGTATCCATGCAGTTTCCATTTTCTTGCCACTACCAAAAAAAAAAAAAAACAAACAGCTACAAACATTTTTGCACATGTGGTTCCTTTTTTATTAACATGTTGGGATATAGAGTAAGTAGAAGCACTACTGGAGCAAAGGATATGCACAGTTTGATAGCCTTTTTGGCACAGTTCCAAATTGCTCTCCAGAATGGTCAAATCAGTTTACAACTCCATCAACAATGTATTAGTGTCCCAGTTTACCCATATCCCCTCCAACATTTATCATTATCTTTTCCTGTCATCTTAGCCAATCTAAAAGGTGTGTGAAGTGGTACCTCAGAGTTGTCTTAATTTGCATTTCTCTAATCATTAGTGATTTACAGCATTTTTTTCATGATTAGAAATGACTAATTTCTTCATCTGAAAAAGAAATGAATAGTTGCCAAATGACTACTTGGAAAAAACAGTGCTCACTTGAATATATATTTTTCTAATTAATAAAAAATTTACCTTATTTTTTCATAGTTATCTCACATTTAGTAACAGAAAAGTGAAAATTAGTTTCCTCATTTATTAAGTTATAATAAAGGCACATGATAGTGTATTTTTTCCTTAGGGCATATTAAAACCCCAATAGAAGCTTGTCTACCACTTGAAATGAGGATCTTTGCTTGTGGTAGGTTTTAATAAAACTGAACAGTTTTGACATCTAATATGAGACCCCATATTTATTGTTTTGGAGATTGCACAAATAACTGATTGACTATAACAGATTATTTTAGTTATGAAGTAGAACTGTGTAGTAGAAAGAATACTGGTTTTGGAAATAAAAGAGCTGAACTTGAGTGTTAGTTCAATCATTTTCCCCAGCTCTGTAATTTACTGTATATGATTATCAGTATAATAGGCACAACAGTAGCTATGCTACCCACCTTTCAAGTCTGTATGAGTACAATACACTCTCCTATGAACCCACTTTATATATTATAATTTAGTCAAGTGAGACTGAATTATGTTTAAACCTAGACATTTTCACTCATTAGCCAGACTGTTTTCCTATAAGATACGCGTTCTTATTTAATATAACTTTTTTGCATGTTAAGGTAAATATTTTAACATTTTTTCAGTTTATTTCTGAGACCTTGTCAGGAGAGTTAATCATGATTTGATTATTGTATTCACAGAATCAGGTAATTTCTAAAATTATCAATTAGTAAAGCATGAACATTATGAAATCTAGCTTCAGACACTTACTAGCTATATAACCCTAGGCAAGTCACATAAGCTGTTTGCCTCAGTTTCCTCATCTGTAAAATGAGCCAGAGAAGGAAGTACAAACCACTTTAGTATCTTTGCCAGGAAAACCCCAAATAGGGTCATGATGAATCATACACCACCGAAACAAATGAATAACAACAAAATCATGGACACTTGGTAAATTTATATATCCTATATCAAAAGAATAAATACCATATTTTTCAAAAATAGACATTTAAATTTCTTTGTTTTCATAAAACAACAAGTTTACCATTTGGGTATTTGGTATAAAAATAAACAATTTCATGTAAGTTAGCTTATAAAATTTAAACTATTGGATTCCGAAACTGACTTGATATTTACATCCTCCTTTTGTTTATTTATAGTCTGAAGAAAAAGAAACATAGGCTACCTAGTAAATAATTGTTCAGTTTCCAAATGATTTTTCCATGATTACTTCCATGAAGTATTTTAAATAAAGAAAGCATTCTTTCTATCCATATAAAAGTGTTGACATTTACAAAAATTGACTTATATTCCTTTTTAAATTGCTGGTGTGACTATCTTTCACATATTCAAAAATCTGTATTTCTTTATTAATTCATCTGAAACCCTGAAATGTATTATACTTGCTATTTTGGATGGACATTGCCACAACCACATGTTATAGCCAAGCAGGTATCATTTGAGAATGCATTATTTTAAATATTATGTTATTAGAAGTTATAATTCTTATTCCCTGATAGCCTTGTAGTTTAATAGATCTTAAAATAGACATGTTTTCAGTTAAGTTCTTTTTAAACTAAAAAACTTACTAAGTAAAAAATTTTAAATCCAATTTCCAGGTTTTTTTTTTTTTTAAGAGGAATCTATAGTTATTTACCTAATAACTTATAAGAAAGTTGCTATGTACCCTATGTGTCACTCTATTATGCTCAGTCTAACAGGAGTCGGAGTTGTTGAAGGGATTCTTGTTCTTTGTGTCATAGATTAATAGTATAGACACATAATTTGCAATTTATGTCTCCATGTCCTGCTTAGTGTGTCTATATTGAAAATAGTTGTTAATTGACTATGAAACAGTATCTCCCCTCCCCCCCCCAAGTATTTCTTAATCATAACTTCACCAAGAAAAGACCATTTTCATTAAAAAGAATATTCCTTTCTTGGCTTTCTCCCTAATTAGAAAAATTTAGATTTAGTGTTTATCTCTGAAAAAATAAATTATAATCCTAAATTAACTATCCAGAAATAATTGACTAATTAATTAAAACATAAAAAGCATAGAATCTTAAAATTCAAAAAAACCTAGAAAACATTTAGCCCAACTTCCAATGCACTGCAGAATTCCCTCTAACCCTTCTCAGTAGATAATCATCTGTATTCATTATCAGTTGAAATGTGTCAATTCATAACAATGACAACCACAGTTTATAGTTTGGAAAGAGAAGTATAATCTTTGACACTAGGTATTTTATTTAGTTTTTTTCCTTTCATTTTTTCTTTTCTTTTTTGTATTATATTTCCTGAAATTTTCTGTTTTAAATTTTATTTCTCTATAGTTTAATTTCACATTCTTGGGAGTCTGTGTTTATACAAAGAAACAGTTGTGCTTACAATAAGATTTGAAAAAGTCCTGTCTTAAATGAAATGAATTAGAAATAAATCTGATAACTCATCATATTTTTCTTATAACTGTACATGAAATTGAACAATAGAAACACACAAGCACTTATTTAGAGCAAAAGGAACTTTGAAGACCAATCCTCTATTTTTACAGATGAGGAATTGAAGTCTAAAGAGATTTGAGTTATTCGTTTAGGGTTAAAGAGATAATAAGAGGCAGAAGTGGGAATTTAATAAACCAGGTTTTATGTTTCCAAATTCAGTACTTTTTTCTATTGATAATAATGATAACTGACGTTGGTATGAAGCTTTTAACTTGTCATAGGCCCTTCAAATTTTTTAGGAATTCTTAGATCATCAAAGTCAGAGTTAATTTTTCATATATTGATAACTGTATCTCAATATAGTTGTTTTCCTATGTAATGTTATGTACCTCATATGCATTTTAAAATATTAAGGTGTCCACAGACTTTACTAGGATACCAAAGGGTGCCAGAGCACCAAAAAAGATTAAAACCCCCTCCCTGAAAAACATCCCTCATCAGGAGCATGAATCCCTTATACAATATCCTTGACAAATGATATTTTATACTTACTTGAGTTATAGATAGGTTTACAAAATCTTTGTGTGAACATTATCAATTTAAAATTTGTATAAGCCCTATTCACATTTACTAGTGCTTTCATATCTCAGCTATCAACTTTTTTTTTTGCCTCTTTTTTTTTTAATTAAAGCTTTTTATTTATAAAGCATATGCATGGATAATTTTTCCAACATTGACCCTTGCATGATCTTTTGCTTCTGATTTTCCCCTCCTTCCCCCTGGCCCCTCCTCTAGCTGACAAATAGTCCAATACATGTGAAATATGTTGAAATATGTGTTAAATCCAATATACACATACATACACATATTTATATAGTTACATTGGTGCACAAGAAAAATCAGATCAAGAAGGAAGAAAAAAAAATTAAGAAAGAAAATAAAATGTAAGCAAATAACAACAGAGAGAGTAAGAATACTATGTTGTATTCCACACTCTGTTCCCATGGTTCTCTTTCTGGGTGTAGGTGGTTCTCTTTATCACTGAGCAAGTGGAACAAGTTTGAATCATCTCAATATTGAAGAGAGCCACGTTCATCAGAATTGATCATTGTATAATCTTGTTGCTGTGTATAATGATCTCCTGGTTCTGCTCATTTCACTTAGCCTTAGTTTCTCCAAGCCTCTCTGAAATCATCCTACTGGTCGTTTCTTAGGAAACAATAGTATTCCATAGAATTCATATACCATAATTTATTCAGCCATTCTCCAATTGATGGGCATACACTCAGTCCAGTTTCTTGCCACTACAAAAAGGGCTGCTACAAACATTTGCATGTGTGTGTCCCTTTCCCTCTTTTAAGATCTCTTTGGGATATAATCCCAGTAGAAATATTACTGGATCAAAGGGTATGCACAATTTGATAACTTTTTGAGCATACTTCTAAACTGCTCTCCAGAATGGTTGGATCTGTTCACAGTTCCACCAGCAATGTATCAGTGTCTCAGTTTTCCCACATGCCTTCCAACATTCATCATTATCTTTTCCTGTCATTTTAGCCAATCTGATAGGTGTGTAATGGTATCTCAGAGTTGTCTTGATAAATTTTCTTTGATAAATAGTGATTTGGAGCATCTTTTCATGTGGCTACAAATAGTTTCAATTTCTTCATATGAAAATTGTCTGTTTGTATCCTTTGACCATTTATCAATTGGAGAATGGCTTGAGCTATTATAAATTTGAATCAATTCTCTATATATTTTAGAAATGAAGCCTTTCTCAGATCTTTTGGATGTAAAACGGTTTTCCCAGTTTATTGTTTCCCTTCTAATCTTCTCTGCATTAGCTTTGTTTGTTAAAAAAAAACAAAAAAACTTTTTAACTTAATATAATCAAAATTATCTATTTTATGATCAATAATGATCTCTAGTTCTTCTTTGGTCACAAATTCCTTCCTCCTCCACAAATCTGAGAGGTAAACTATCCTATGTTATTTTAATATGTTTATAATATCATTCTTTATGTCTAGATCATGAACCCATTTCGACCTTATCTTAGTATACAGTGTTAGGTGTGAATCTATCCCTAGTTTCTGCCATAATAGTTTCCAATTTTCCCAGCAGTTTTTGTCAAATAGTGAATTCTTATCCCAAAAGCTGAGGCCTTTGAGTTTGGCAAATACTAGATTGCTATAATCGTTGACTGTTTTGTTCTGTGAACCTAACCTATTTCATTGATAAACTTTTCTATTTCTTAGCTAGTACCAAATGGTTTTGATGACTGCTGCTTTATAATATAGTTTTAGATTTGGTACAGCTAAGCCACCTTCATTTGTTTTTCTTTTCATTAATTCCTTTGAAATTCTTAATCTGTTGTTCTTCCAGATAAATTTTGTTGTTACTTTTTCTAGGTAAGTAAAATAGTTTCTTGGGAGTTTGATTGGTATAGCACTAAATAAATAGATTAGTTTAAGGAGTATTGTCATCTTTATCATATTCACTCGACCTATCCACAAGCACTTGATATTTTTCCAATTGCTTAGATCTGACTTTGTGTGGAAAGTGTTTTGTAGTTTTGCTTATATAGTTTCTGACTTTCCCTTGACAGATAGATTCCCAAATATTTTATTGTATTGACAGTTATTTTAAATGGAATTTCTCTTTTTATCTATTGCTGTTGGGTTTTGTTAGTAATGTATAAGAATGATGATAATTTATGTGGATTTATTTTATATCCTGCAACTTTTCAGCTATAAACTTTTTAGGCAAAATTGCTCTTTATCCCAGCAGATATATTTCATTCTGCCTTTTATAAAAGCATGAGCAAAACAGTTATTTAAACAGAATCTGACTTTTGGTTATGAGAGTCACTAATAATGGCAACTTCTCTTGAAAAAATTCCAGTTTATGATTATTCTCTTTACTCAGTTTTTAATTGATGAATTTATTAGTATAATAATGCTAATAATAATAATAATAATAAAAATACTAATAAGACAGTGTGTCACAGTTAAATAAATATTGGAAACATAGAAGGTGGAGATAAATCTCAAATGCTTTCTCCTTCTATTCTTCCAAATGCTCTTCTTCATACAATAGTTCTTTCACTCTGCTAAAAGAACACAGTCATCTTACAAAGATCCACTAGAGTCCTGGCATAAAAATCCATATAGCATAAGAAAAGGTAATAAATAAGATACTTGAATTATATTTTCTTTTTTCTCATGCTGTCATTTACTTTAGCCAAATATTTAAATTGTAAAATATTTAGAAATAATTTATCATTATTGTTTAGTCATGTCTAACTCTTCATGGACACATTTGGAGTTTTCTTGGCAAAGATATTGTAGTGGCTTGCCATTTCCTTCTCCAGCTTATTTTATAAATGAAAAAACTGAGGCAAACAAAATAAAGAAACTTTTCCAATATACCACAGCTAGTGGACGTGGCTGGATTTGAACTTTGGTCCTCCTGATTCCAACCTCAGTGCTCTATCCACTGAGTCACCTCCCTGCCCCTTGTTTTGTCATTTACCTTTAGCCCAATATTTAAATTCTAGAAAAATCTAGAAATAATTTAGCATAGACTTGTTAACCTACATCTCATATCCAGATCGTCCTTTTTTAGAATCCTGTCAAAAAGGAATTAAGACATTTGAGACATTCCTGAAAAACAAAACAAAGAGAAGAGAATAGTCTACTTGGAGAAACACAAGAAAAGCAAATAAGTATAGTTGCCCCCCCCCAAAAAAAAGAAAAGACCAATGAAACAAATTCTTGTCTATAGACTATTTAAAAATTGGAACGAGTAAAATTAAGAACAGAAAGGGATTATCAAAGGATATAAAAGATGTAAGGTACTAAAGCTTTAAGAAAATCTTAAAGAATCATGAGAAGGGAAAGAGGAAAAGCTAAGTTAATTTTTAGTGGATTAAAATTCACACTTTACAACTGAATCAATATCTTATGGAAGGAATAACACAATGGGAAGTTGCTGGAAGGAAGAGGGGAGGCAAGTGATATACCCTGTCCTTTCCATCAAGTCCAAAGTCAATCATATGAAGGACAGTAACTTCCTTAATCCCTCAATAAAATGCATAATCAATAAAAACTTTTTTAAGATAAACATTTTAAAATATGGGTCCTGAAAAAATAAAATAAATTGTGTCATGGAACAAAATGAGGAAATGAAGTACTACTACTATATTAGCCCCTGGGGAACAAGAACAAAACATAAACAATGATTTATTATGCGTTAGTCTGGTATATAAAGGCTTACAGAAATTTTATGGGTTTATTGCTACTAATACAAAATCCTTATTTATTAGGCTTTATCCAGTAGACAACAAAATGAATGTCCTTCTGTAGGAAGAATAAGTGTTTATAACTTGATCTTTATAAATGGGAAGTTAAGAAATGAATTAGAAATTTTTAAAAAGATAATTGAATTAAGTAGGTATCATTAAGTAGGCAAAGTGTATAAACCAGTAATATTTTAATTACATGGCAAGATTTCACATTTTAAAATTTTTAGTTATTTGAATTTACCTCTTCAACCATTTTATTTGTTTGGATATAAATTGGATTCTTGTCAAAATTAGAAACACTTATGCCCTGGTCCCCAGTCACTTCAATGTCTACAGTCATTTTTGTAAAAAATTATCAACTTTTCGTTATGAAATGAAAATTTTTCTGTGGGCCTCTCTTACTTCTCTTCAGAAGAATTGGCAAACTTTAGAGAAAAGAGTATAGCAGAAGTAAGTAACTTGGCGAAGTACCAGATCTACTGTTAGACCAATTAAGATTGCAGCATGAAAAATTGTACAGAAGTTTAGGTCTCTCATATCTCCAGCAAGGATCCCACAAGGACACTGGATCAAATAATAAGCAAGAAATATAGAAAGAGACAATAGTAATTTCTTTCATCCAGCTTTAAACTACACAAAAGGATACCCAGAAGCCTGCAGGACTCTTTTGCTAGGGGGAACCAATGAGATAACAAGGAAACAAGCAGCAAGTCTGCCAGCCTTCTGACAAAGATCCTCTAGGGGGATCAAAAATTTGTTCCCAGAAAAGAGAAAGCCCAGACTGTTCAGAAAGAGAAAATACAGAAGAATCACAAATCTGAAACATGAATCCGGGAACCAACAGTATTGCTAATAGGATAAATCCCAGTGGAGACAAAAATCCAAAGCAATCGGATTTTAAGTACTCCAAAAGACCTGAAGATACCAAAGTCAACACAGAAGAATAGAGTACCTCCAAAAGAACTCCCAGCAGAATTTGAGAGAGGGAAAAATTACTTAATTACAAAAGCTACAAGAATATCTGAAAGAAACGAATTACAGTTTTTAAAATATATATGTGAACTAAGATCTCTGGATGAAAAAAATTGTAGGGAGAACAAATAGCTTAGAACAGAAAATTGCAGAACTTATTGCAAACAGATTGCCTAAAAACTGGAATAGAACAAAAAGAGTTCAGTAATTCTATGAAAAAAAAAATGCTAGGAGGATGATTCTTAGTTGTAATCTTATTAATTTTTTTTTTTTGCTCTCCAGAATATCATGTTCCAAGCTCTCTAATCCTGCTAAATTTTATGTTATCCAAACTATGGAATAAGAAGTATCAGCCAAAATACATGAAAAGTATTTGTCTAGATAGCAGCATAGTTAGAGAATAGTTCTGTAGATATATTAAACATATACCTCCTGAGAAAGTCAGGAACAAAGGGAAAAGAGTAATACGAACCTTTTTTATAGCACCATTTTGATGATATCAGAGAATTAAGAATAAAATTAAAGTACCCATAAACTAGGTGAGGGTATAGTAAATTGTGATACTTGATTGTAATGGGACTATAAGAAATTATGAATATGAGAGATTCAGAGAAACATGAAAAGACTTTTATGAATTGATGCAAACTGAAATAAGCAAACCAAATGAACAACTTATATGAAGACAATATTAATGTGAGGGGAAATAGCTTTGAAAGACATCAGAACTCTGAAAAAAGCAGGAATTAATAATAACAAGAGGAAACTGATAATATAGCAAAGACACAGAATCAGAACTATTTCTCATGCAGTGCTCATGTGTTGATTTATTATACTTAATTCTATATTTGTTACAGTGAATAACTTTAGTCATGATAAAGAAAGAGGAATGAATTAATAAGTAGGGATGCACATGCTTAAAAAAGGTATATCAAAAATAAAAGGTCTGTAGAACATTATGATAAATTGAAAGTATATAGCTACAATGAAATTGTTTATGTATATTATTACAACACTTTTTCCTGCAATTTGTACATTTTCTCCTAAATCCATTAAATTTTGCTAATGAATTTCACATAATTTGAATTATATTTTTCAGAATTTGAATCAGTTTCTCAGAAATATTTCCATTTCTCATGAATGCTTGTCATTTAGATGCACAGAAAAAGCATAGTTATGCTCACCAAGAAATATTAAGAACCCTAAAAAGAACTAAAATACTCCTTAAGTAAACCAGGTTGCTGTTCCCTCCATTTCCAGTTTTTTATCACTGCAGAAAGCCATAAATATTTTTGTAAATCTGTAGTTTGTTTTCCTTAAAATCAATATTTTCTTTGATTTCTCTTTCTCTTTCTACTCCCTGCTTCTTGTGCATACTTCATCTCTCTTTCCTCCAGCCTCCCCATCCCAATGTATTCTTCTTTTCTTCTTTTCCAGTCTTCTTTTAAGATCATTCAAGCATAATATTAATTTCCAGTTTTTCTAATTAGACTTCCTCTATTAGTCTTATGATACAGTTCTGTATCTGTATCCTGGGGAGATATGTATCATTTCTCTCTATATAAGCAGTTTATCTTTGTTTAGTCCCTTATGATTAATTCACTCATCTTTATCTTTTTGTGTTTCTCTCAAATTTTGTATTTGTATTTCAAGCTCTCCACTCCTTTAAAATGGTGACTGTTAAATCTTCTGTGATTCTGATTCGAGCTTCTTGCTACTTGAATTCTTCCTTCCTGGCTACTTGCAATATATATATATATATATATATATATATCCTACAAACTTAGAATTTTGTCTTTAATGTGACTGCGAATTTTTATTTTGGATTTTCTTTTAGGAAGTAACTGGTAAATTTTTTCTGTTTCTGCTTTGCCTTATATGTTTTAAATGATATAAGGAGTTTTAAGATTCTTTGAAATGTTAATGATTAGGCTGTTGTTGTTATTTTGTTTTGGCTTTCAGGTAGTCTATTGATTTTAAAATTCTCCCTCATCAGTCCTTTCCCAAGTCATTTGTTTTTGCTATAAAATAGATTACATTTTCTTCCATTTTTTTTCAGTTTTTTTGATTTTGTTTTAATACTTCTTGTAACTTCATTATAGTTATTATCTTTGCTTTGGTCCATTCTAATTTTCAGAGAGTTAGTTGGGCAAAATTTTGTACTTTTTGTTCCTAGCTGTTAATTTCCTTTCCTTTTCTTTTTTCATAGCTTTCATTGATTTCCCCACACGTTTTCTTTTTTCACTCCAAAGATATAATTTGGTTGTTGAAAATCTTATAACTCCTTCTTCATCTTTTCCAGGAATTCTAGTTGAACTTGTGCCCAAGTTGTGTTTCTTTTGTTTTTGTTTTGTTTTCTTTTTTTTTTTTTATGCCTTACTTAGATGTTTTGGAGTTTTTATATTGAGCGTCAGTGTCACCCTAATAGCTTTTTATGGTAGTAGTCTTTTTTTTATTTACCCATTTTTCCAATCTTCTTTCTGACTTTGGAACTTATGTTAAGATTCTGGACTCTATGCCCTTTTGGAGGGAAGATCTGGACTGGTCTTCTGGGTGGTTTCTTGCAATATTGAGTGTTAGGTTTTTCCAAGCTCTCAGGAACAGCTCAGCTTGGAGGTCTGTGAACTTTCAGTGCTCCCAGAGTGATTCATCTAAGGCAACATCAGATTACTACCCTCCTGTTCTAAGCTCTGCAAATTTCTGAACTTGGTTTGGGTTATTGAGCAATTTGTATATTGGGTTATTGGGTTTGGTATATTGAACATTATACCTATGGGCTTACCCTGTTTGCAATTCAGTACACTACTGAAGGACTAAGCCACTATCATCTTGCTGGAAATTTCTGCTGTTTCAGAATGACAGAATTGCAGGCTCCTCCTCATATCTCTGGTTCCTGACATGGTTATTTCTCTGTGGGCTTCAGACTGAATTAGGAGCTTGATCTTATAACTTGGCTATGAGAATAACATGAGATAATAGTTGTAAAGTGCTTAGTTAACACTATGAAAGGAACATAGTAGAAGCTATGCAAATCCTAAGTTAACATCTCCCGCATCTCCTACTCAGCTCCTGGGAATCAGAGCCACACAATTGTTGCTTGCTTCTTTATCCATACAAAACCTAGAGTGACCACTCCTCACTCTGAAAAACTATCCCTACCAAGGCACAGGATTTCTTTTCAGTCAGTCCTAGATTTGTGACTCTTGGCTGTGTAGTGACCAACAGAGCTTCCAATTGACACATATTCCTATTTAGACCTTTTAGTGCTGGATTTGGAACTTACTTTACTGCAGAACAACTTCCAGTAATTCTTCTCCAGATGGTCTTCTAAGTTATTAAGTTTCTCTGCCATCCCCATTGCTGGACCCCTAGAGCCACCATCCCTTCTAATCATGTCAAAGACATTAGACACAGTCATCTCTGTGTCATCATACTCTTAATTAATTCTTGTTTTGCTTTTCTCTGTTGATGAGAACAAATGACCTTGAGACTGAAAAGGATAAAACAAAAGTAATTAGTAGGGAATTGGTACCCAGTGGAAGTAATAAGGTGTAAGATAGTCTCTAGTCACCCTACCTCCCAAGAACGTGAGTTAAGTTATAAAATTAATTGATTTTAAAAGAAAGAAAAGAGAATCCAACTGAAAACTATTAACTAGGAAGATTGAATTTAAGTCTTAGTAAATTTCTAGAATATATTATTAGTAAGAAGGTAGCTAGCAAACAATGTGTTAAAGAAATGGTCATTTTCAAAGAACCAATATGTCTTCAAGAATAGGTCATGGCAGGAAACTACCCTCCCCTTCTTTTTTTTAAACAGGGTTAATTATGCTGTAAATATAAATACTTACATTCAACATTTAATGATTATCATCTTGTAATAGAAGAGGTGGATAGATGGAGGCTAATGATAAATAGAATTTAGATAGATTTGGAAGAGGTCACATGATTAGACATAAGAAGGAAATACTAATGCTTCCACATGAATTTGGAAAAGTAGTCTCTAGTGTAGTGATTTAGGGACATGTGTGTGACTTTGTGTTGTTGCTGTTGTTATTGTGGTTAACATTTTTATCTATAACTTAAATAAAGGTATAGGTAGTTTGTTTATCACATTTGTAGGTTCTACAGAGTTAGAAGAGAGAGCAATCAAAATCTTATGCTTGGTTTCCTATGACAAATTTCACACTTATAAGATGGGGAAAAAGGGTTTTAATAGACTATAAGCTCAATATGAATGCAGGGTATGATATGTCCACCCCTACCCCCACTCCCAAAAAGTAAATAGGAACTTTGACTGTTGTTTCAAAATTATTAATTCTGGAAATGAGAAGATAATACCCTAGTTTAACTTTGCTTCTGTAAGAGACCACATTTGAATTATTGCATTCAGCTTTGGGCACAATGTTTTAAGGTACAACTTGACAACCTAGAGATTATACAAAGGTTAGTTAAAGAAAGGAGCTGTTGAGGAAATTATAGATAATTTAATCTAGAGAGAAGAGAAAATTTGGGGTAGTTATGATAAATATCTTTAAGTGATCAAGGACTAACATGTAAAAAAAAAATATTTAGCTATACTTTATTTCATCCCTTAGGGAAAAATAAGTAATATTGGATGGATATTACAAAAAGGTAGATTTAGGTTATTGTCAGTAAAATATTAAACAATGAGAGCTGTCCAAAAGTGGGAAAGGCTGCCTTGGAAGGTGGTGAATCTTCTCCCTCTCCACATTGGAAGTCTTCAAGCAAAGCCTGAATGACCATTTTCCAGATATGATATATAGTACAATCTTGTCTTGGTATATATTAAATTAACTGGACTCCTTTTTGATTTTGAAATGCTGTGATATATACGGTATTGACAGACCCTAAGACTGGGTTTATATTATGATGTAACTTTCTAAAGAGTTCTTTTTTCTTTCAGGTTGTTTTAATAACAGTCATCTACCTAATTTTATCAAGTAGATAATTCAAGAATATGAACAAATTAGAGTTAGATACTATTACATTGTGAAATCTGTTTCTAGACAAATCTGTCATAAATGAAATCAGGAGGCAAATCACTGAAATAATACAGTAACAAAGTAGATTTGTACTCATTCCATTATGAAAAACTTGTTTGTTTTATCATATTCTTTTTACTCTAGGTGATGTGGAGCAAGAACTTGGGCCCCCTCCATCAGTAGATGAGGCAGCAAATACACTCATGACTCGCCTGGGCTTCCTCCTTGGAGAGAAAGTCACAGAAGTGCCACCAGGGGCCCAGTACAGCATGGAGGTGCAAGATGAAAATCAGGTAAAATACTTTGTTTCAACATGAGGAATGAGAGGAGGTCCTGCTTTTTCTTTTGCTTTTTGTAGCCTGTTATCAAGCTGCCAAACTGGAAAAGGAAAGGGCTTTTGAGGCCTGTGGAGATTAATTTCTCTTGTGGAATTTAATTTTTATATGTATTATATTTTGACAGCTAATGGAAAAATCTTTTAATTTTGTATTTTGGTTAAGTAGTGTTTATGTCACAGCCTTCCTGTTTTTTCTAACTTCAAAAGAACCTAGCTTCTAAATTGACTTTTTTGCTGCATTCAAGGCAGTGCAGATAATAGGGGGTACATAGGCCTTAAACTAACCTCTTTTATGACTTTGGATAAGTCGCAATATTTGAATCTCAGTTCCTTCAACTGTAAAATGAAGGGATCAGATTAGATGATCTTTAAGGTTTCTTCCAGCTACAGCCTTCAATTATAAAATAGTTTTAGTTTATAAGTCAAATGCATTCTAATGAAATGTTTCATTTAAAAGTTGTTCTCCCCCCCAAAAAAAAAATTTGTGATTATGAGTAAGAGTAATAGAAAAGTACATATTTTCCTTAGTTTTTTTAACTGTACATTCTTAATTACTAACAGGAGTCAATAATGAAAATTTTCTAACTTTAATTTTGTTTTGCCATTTTGGCCAGCAATAAAGGAGAGGATTATTGAACATTTTAAAGTCATATATTAATCATGGCTGGAGTTGTTTTTGTGTTTTAATTTTTTATTTTAAACTTCAATCCAAAATAAGAAAAAAAATAGAAAAAGAAAAAAACAAAGCAAAAAAAAAATTATTGTGTGCCTAGCAGAAGATCAGGGAGGATTCAAAATATATAACAATAAATTTCCATTTCCAGAAAGCATATATAGTAATATAAAAAATTGTATTTGTAACTGTCTATTTTTTCTTTGCTTCTTTCTAGGTTTTCTTTGGTTCTCTTCTGTGCACTTTTTACTTTATTCTTTTTTTCCCTTTCCTTCCCTTTACCTCCCCCAAGAAAGCTATAGTTAAACAGAAATATATATTTAGATATGCATATGGATAAATAGATACATACATGTATGTACATATATACACACATTATGCATACACATACCATACATATACATACACACACATACATACATATATAAAATATGGCTGACATATAATGTAGATATAATGTAGATTTCTCTTTTGATTGAATCTTTTCCAAGTTTGACTTTGAGATCAGTCAATTTAGTACCACTGCTACTTTTTTTTTCCTAATAAATTCTGATCATTTTTATTGTATTTGTATATATCCCTTATTTCCTATCCCTGCTTATTCTTATATTAATTTTACTCCTTACCTTCTTTGCCTTGATATTACTTAACCTCCTCCCAACCATGTGGGATTCTTCCCACATCTTCTCCTTTCATCTTTTTTCTCCCTCTCCCCTTAATCTGCACACTAGACCACTCACCTGCTTTAGGCCCCAGATGTTATAGATTTCTACATAGTTCTTTATCAGTAGAGGTTCCCTCAATCTTCTGGGACTTACCTCCCAGACTGTGATTGAGGCTGAGGCTAACGCTATACCTAGCTAGCCCCAGGACCCCCCTACTTGCTTGCTAGTTTAGGGAAGCTAGCCTGAAGGTATTTACACTTCGCATTGTCAAATGACATAGTGTATTTTAAGGTTCTAAGAAAAAAGAATTAATTTTATTAACAATAATGATGTGAAATGCAAATATACTAAATTGGAATATACCTTAGAATTAGGTTTGAATCAAAAATAAATAATGCTAATTAAATTCTTTCTTATTAAACTTTATAAAGAGAAAAGAGTCAGAAGAAAAGTCTTTTAAAACATTGTAGAAGAAATGTTCTTTAGTATAATAGTAGCAGCTTATAATAACTCTTTAGTCACTACTATTTTATTTTAATTTTTAAAATGAGAAAACTGAGGATCAGTCAGTAAAATGATTTCCATCCAAGTTTTAATGAGGCTGGTAGGTGTCAGAGAGAGGACTTGAATACACATCTTTTAACTCTAAATCTACAATGCATTATACTCCCTCCATAGGACATAGACAGTATCAACCACAGTCAGAAAGACAATAGGAAATATTTCTTTTTTTTTTTTTAACTTCTTTTTGGGGAGGGGAGAGGGATGAATCTGGAGTAGCAATCAAGGTTAAGTGATTTGCCCAGGGTCATATAGCTAGTAAGTGTCTCAGGCCATATTTGAACTCAGTCCTCCAGACTACAAGACTAGTACTCTTATCTACTGTGCTACCTAACTGCCCCAGTGAGAGTCATTGCTTTAAAAAAAAAAAAAAAGTTTTGTTTTTTGTTTTTTTTTGCAAGAAAGATCAAATGGCTATTTCATTTTATTTCCTCCAAATCTAAAGATATCAGAAAATGACTCAATATTTAGCAGAAGATTTTTATCAAATCCAAGAGTCTATTTTTCCTTTGCCTAACAGAGGTTGTATAATCACCGAAAGATTTCAATTTGGGGATTTGAAGAAGTACTAAAGAATAGCCAGTTTTGCAATAGCATTTGTAATTTTAGCAGAGATCTAGAGTTTATCATTAGTGTAAATCACTGTTCTGTACTCAGATATAAGGCATTAAGAAATCAAAATTAGTATTTATTTTCTTAGACTTCATGATTTATTTGTCTCACTAGGGTGTCAGAAGCTTCTTTGATGGACATAGGTCCTATTTCTTTTAGACTTTGTTTATGTATATTTTGGCACATAGTACTTTTACTTTTTCATTAATCCATTCATATGCTCTTAAAATGCAATTTGAAAATTCAAGTTCCTACCTGCTATAATATTATGTTGCAAGTAATTAATGATAGAAGTAGAATGAACACTTTCTGTAATTAGTTTATGCTAATAATATATAGCCCTCTGTTGGAGTGTCTATTGATTCAGGCAGAAATCATTCCATCATGTTATTATTGTTCACTTGTTTCAATCTTTTCTGATTCTTTGTGATCCCATTTGGGGTTTTCCTGGCAAAAATACTGGAGTGGTTTGCCATTTTCTTCTTTAGTTCTTTTTATAGATGAGAAAATTGACAGAAACAGAATTAAGTGACTTGTCCAGAGTCACATAGCTAGGAAGTGTCTGAGGCTAGATTTGCATTCAGGAAGATGGTACTTTCTGACTTCAGACCCAATACTTCAGACCCACATCACCTAGTTGCTCCAGCCACTCTAGTACTAATGTAATGGGAAATCTCTTCCTTAACAAATGGACAAAAAAAATAATGTCTAAAAATGTTAATAACTTTATAAAGGCACTCTCCTCATCCAAATGATATCTCTTTGATAAGAGATCAATATAGAAATAACTATGTATCACTCTTTTCCTTTATTATTTACTTTAGACAAACATCATTTTACAAAATATAACTGATTGAAATCCTTGCTTATATCAGTGAGAAATCAGATACCTATAGTGAAAAAAATGAACTTGAAAATTCACTCACCTCCTATTAAAGAAATTACCCTTCTTCAACAAAAGTTAATAGCATTAGAATGTAGGGATTTGAGGAAAGAGCCTGCACCCAAGCAATTGCTAACAAGAAAGAAACTTACAACATCTGTTAAGAATTGTTAGGAAGTTAAGTAATTTTTCTTAAATATTAAAAAGATTAAAGAAAATTATTCAAATTGCTGAATCCTGAGGTGTCAGTTACAGATCACAGAATCACAGAGTTTAAAAGGACCTCAAAAGCTATCTAGTTCAAGAATTTGTTTTATATGACACCAGTAGCCATCTCTTGAAATTAGCTTGCTCTTGAGAGCTAGCTTAAAAAAAATGCGTGACTACTGTTTATTAAATATAATGGCATACCTAATAAAAAATATTAAGCAGTTGTTTTATTAAAATGAGAGATTCAACTTGCAACTACAATATTAAGATCTTGAAGTTATCAAACTATGTGTACCCTTTGACTCAGCAGTGTTTCTACTGGAATTATATCCTAAAGAAATCTTAAAGGAGGAAAAGGGACCCACATGTACAAAAATGTTTGTGGCGGCCCTTTTTGTAGTGGCAAGAAACTGGAAACTGAGTGGATGCCCATCAATTGGAGAATGGCTAAATAAATTATGTCTTATGAATGCTATGAATATTCTGTAAGAAATGACCAGCAAAATGATTTCAGAGAGGCCTGGAGAGACTTACATGAACTGATACTAAGTGAAATGAGCAAAACTAGGAGATCATTATACATGGCAACAAGACTATATGATGATCAATTCTAATGGATGTGGCTCTCTTCAACAATGAGATGATTCAAACCAGTTCCACTTGCTCAATAATGAAGAGAGCCATCTACACCCAGAGAGAGGATGGTAGGACCAGTGTGGAACACAACATAGCAATTATTCTGTTGTTCTTTGCTTGCGTTTTGTTTTCTTTCTCAATTTTTCTTCCTTATTGATCTGATTTTTCTTGTGCAGCAAGATAACTCTATAAATATGTATACATATATTGGATTTAACATATTTTAACATATTTAACATGTATTGGACTATCTGCCATCTAGGGGAAGGAGTGGGGAGAAAGAGGGGATAATTTGGAATAGAGGGCTTTGCAAGGATCAGTGTTGAAAAATTATACATACATATGTTTTGTAACTAAAAAGACTTCCTTATCTCCATCACGCTGTGACATAATAGAGATGATCTGGAAAGTAGTAGAGCAGCTGATGGTGGATGTGAGCAGACTGCAACATAATAAATAAAGGCCTTTTGAAAAGAAGTTTAAGAATTTTATCAGGAAAATGTGTGAGAACTGGACAGATAGACAATCCATGTGCTTCCTTGATATCTTCATGATATCATCAAGAGAAAGCGAGGAAGGCTTAAAACATATTAAGTGAGCCCTTTCTAATGAATTTAAGGAAGACATCAAAAAGAATCCTACAGTATAAGTAGATATAAGTTCTGATCTGTACTTTTGTAGACATACCAAGTTGGCACCTTTGTGCCACTGTTCCAGCTGAATAGGATGTGTCCTTCTGGGCAAGTAGCTCTGCTGCTAGGATCCATGGGGGTGAGGGTGGAAAATGAGATTTGAAATCCCTTCTTCCACTGTTTCCCACTCACCCCTCCCACTCAGCTTTTCCACAGATCCATAGCCTGGACTTAATCTGAACTGCCCAACTCTTGAACCTCATACTTCTCTTCCAAGATTAGTTTTTAAAGCCCTGTAAAGGCCTTAAAAAAAAAATTCCTGTCCAGTGACCTTGCTACTTTTTAAATCAATCAGAAAATACTATAGCTTGTAATAGGAAAGCAGGTGTTAACATCTTATTGATGTATCAAACCTTCATCAGTGAGTTCACCTCACCTGAAGGGAAGTTGAGGGGGTGGGGCAGGGAATCAAGTCCCCATTCCCTCCCTCTCCCCCACCTCCAGGGAACACCCAAATTGGTGAGATCACACAATTCCTTTTGAGCCATGCCATTAACATTGCAATGAAGGTGAGATCATGCAATTACCTAGTCATTGACATTTCTCTAGCCTTTGCAGGAGTAGAATAATAAATTGCAGCCTTTGTTCTTAAGGATGACACTGACTTTATCCTAACTTGTTGGTAATTGAAAAAAAGAACATTAGCTTTACTGGAAGATGATATGACTTGGGGAATTCTATACTTTATTTCAGGAGGATGTGGATTCAAGTACTTCTTTATGGTGGTGGACAGTAACTTAATCTCTAGCCTTCAGGCAACTCTTAAAAACATCCACCAAGTTATAGATGGGTTTCGATCCGTACCAGATACTAGATACACTGAGCTAACTTTCCAGAGAGAATTTAGCTTGCTGTGCCTGTTTTTCTCCCACAGTGTCTGCTTGTTTTAAATTCACTGAATTTCATGTTGAATGCAAGACTTGGAAGCTTACATGCCCGGAGGTGAAAAGAAATACAAACTAGCCAAGCTCTGACTAGCTCTGCATTTGTGTAAAGCAGAGAAGTTGTACATTGTCGGATATTTCTCTTTCTTCTGATCTTCTTTGCTGTTTCTAAAAGGTGTTCTAACCTGCAAATTTACAGCTATATTGATAATTATTTCTACAACTGTTGATCATTGGGAGTAATGTATTCTTCCTTTCTGTTTTTCAGACCTCAGCAGTCACTCAACGAATAAGTCCTTGTTCTACCTTGACTAGCAGCACTGCCTCTCCACCAGCCAGCAGCCCTTGCTCCACCCTCCCACCAGTCAATACCAATGCAACAGCAAAGGATTGCAACTATGGGGCTGTCACCAGTCCAACTTCCACACTTGAAAGCAGAGATAGTGGTATCATTGGTGAGTCCTGATTTGTACTAATAATTTTGGGGTTTATTTTTTTCCTTTCTTTTAATGAAACTCCATGACCTTTTGATTTGAAAAGAAGTTTGATATACTGCTTTGAATTTTTTTTTTGAAATGCATATATATCCAGAGGAAAAAATACATCTTTTCCCATCTTTGACTAGGTGTTTTATTACCATAGTAAGGGGTAAAGTGATAATTAGAGATGTGTTTGTCATGAACTTTAATGAAACTTTGAGAGAAAAATACAGGTGATTAGTATCTCTCTCCAAGTCTTCCCACTTCTGTAAAATTACTATATGAGGAAAAATTTTGTAAATCATTTTAAACATTCTGTTCAGGCAGCTGGCTAATTTTTCACTCCCACCTGCTGAGGTTATTTAGTAAAAAATCAGACCTCATTGGTAGAGAGATTTGCCAAAAGGAAGAAAGTAAGTGTACCTAGCCTGTTTTTCTTGTCAGAACATTTTATTTGTTCTGAAGATCAGCCTTTTTTATATATTCTGAAAACAACTTCATAGCTTCATTTGGTTTTTGTGATTGGCAATAGTAGCTTCAATTCAATCATTTTTCAGTCGTATCTGACTCTGTGACGCTATTTGGAGCTTTTTGGACAAAGATACTAAAGAGGCTTGCCATTTTCTTGTCCAGCTCATTTTACAAATGAGGAAATTAAAAGCTTACCCAGTGTCTTATAGTAGGAAGTATCCAAGGCTTATTTCAGCTCAGCAAGATGAGTTTTCCTGACTCCAGGAGGCTTAGCATTCTATCTGCTGCACCACCCAGATACCTAGTAGCTTCAGATGGTTAGCCCAAAGTTAAAAACCTTCTATTATGATGTGAAAGTACTCCTTAGTTTTCAGAAACTTTAAGTTAATACTGCCTTATTGTAGGCTTTTTTTGAGTGAGATAAAAGAAAGAAGATGATATCCTTATCCATTTCTAAGGGACAATTTTACTTTGTCCCAGGGTTTCGTGATATTTATCAATATGTGAAAAATGAGAACCTTTAAATTCTTCATTGGTATATAGAACTTAGAAAGTCCCCAATATTTGAAATTTGTCAGTTTTACCTTATGTGAATTTTCAGATTCCTTACATAAGATTAAAATTTCCTCCTGGGACTTGGAAGCATCTTCCATGTATTAGTTCTATTATTAGCAATTTGAAGCTAGGGGGCAAAAAAGAATACTTTGAAAGAAGGGACTAGTGAGAGTTAATGTAGTTTGTTTCCAGTGTACACTCTTGAATATTTAATTATAATCAACTCTGGGTTGTAATAATCTCTTATTTTTTAAAGCAGAAGTTCTTAACTTTTTGGTAGTTTGGTGAAACTGATAGCCCCTTTATCAGAATAATGTTTTTAAATGTATAAAATAAAATACATAGAATTAAAAGGAAACCAAATTACTTAAATGCATTTTTTAAATATTTAAAAGTTTACATATCCTTGGTGAGGAATCCTTGCTTTTAGAGTCTTGCTTCTATATGCATATGCATTATTCACATCTATACTTATAAAAGGAGCAGCTGGGAGGTACAATGAATAGCATACCAAACCTAGAATTAGGAAGATCTGATGAGTTCAAATGTAGCCTCAGGCATTTACTAGCTATACTATCCCAGGCAAGTCACTTAATCCCTGTTTGTCTCAATTCTTCATCTGTAAAATAGGGACACACAGGAAATGCAAATGGCAAACCACTCCAGTATCTCTGCCAAGAAAACCCCAAGAATAACATCCATGGGGTCATATAGAGTCAGAACTGAACAACTAAACAATAACAGTATTTATAAAGAAACAGTTTGGGGGAAAAAATTGCAATGTAATATAATTTTAATGTAACCAGATAACATTTTTAGTTATTTTGTCAGCCTTCAGATTTTATTTTTGTTCTTACAGGGGTAGATTTTTAAAAATAATATTTTCACCCATTTCTGTTCTGGTTCACTAGAGATATAGGGGAAATAGAATATTCTCTTAAATCTGTGTGCCCACTGTTAGATACCTCAAGTGGATCCTTTGGCCCCTCAAATAATTTCAGTATTCTCTATCTGTTAAAAGGAAAGTCAGTAGTACGCAATATCAAATAGTGAGGCAGTGCTGGAGATACATACTGTTTTGACCTCATGTGTTCCTTCTTTGTATGCCTTCCTAACTATGAGATCTTGCTCAATCTTTTTACTGACTGATTGTATTTGTAGGAGAGTTTTCTTCATGTTATGAGATTTGTAGCAATAAGTTGTAACATCACAACCCATTTATAATTTTGTAGAATTAGATTTTTTTTAAATCTGTGTCATTTCAAAAAATGTCTTTACTTTGAGCCAAATGCAGCTTCTGGATGACTCTTAAAGACTTAATATCTCTGAAAGCTCAAAAGCTCCTGGAGTATAAGTCAGACCCACAGAGTATCTTGAACCTGAGATAGCCATCCTTCAGAATGCCTTGACCTATGAGATTAAATTGGGGGTATTTCCTGTGGAAGATTCTACACTGTGTTATCTATAAATCGCAAGGTATACTGTGCATGTCTAGAAATAAATATACTATAGGTGTCTAGAAATGAAGACCAACCCCAAGGTGTGAGTTTTAAAATATCCTTTTAGGTGCCACAATGTTGCATAATTGTATCGAGGGACAATTTAGAAAATGTCACTATTTCTTCATGTACAAGGCAGTGTTTTGTGGTCAATTCTTTATTGTCCTAATTGAGAGACACATTAGCACACATTACGTGAACTAGCATATAACTTTCTCCAGTTTTCCTATCTGCCATAGTAGCTTTTGAATCCCAAGGTACAGATCAAATAACATGCAGAGACATGAACATAGGAAGCAGTTCAGCCTAAGAATTTGAGGAAGGTGTGTACAAGAAGGAAAAAACTGGTAAATATGAATGAGTGGGTTTTTGGTGGTTCTTTTTTTTTTTTTTTTTTTTTTTTTTTTGGTCTATCCTCCAAATGGTTCCTTTTGGGTTCTTTATCTTGCATTGTTGGGTAAAAGTGGATTGGTTAGGGAAACAATCTTATTTCACTAAAATACCCACATATATTTGCAATATACAGAGGAGAAGCTGAGTAAATAGCAGCCTCTCTAGCATTTTCATCTCTTATTTCTCTTGTATTTAGGAAAAATACAGTTCAGTTCAATATATAAGTATCATTTATATTCAAAGTTTTATGCCAGGTGCTTGGGTTTTGAAGACAAAATGAAAACTAGATTAATTTCAAGAAACTATGTTCTATTTAATATATCCTTTAAAGAACACTAGAATAAAAAACAACATTCAAAATAAACTGCTTTCCAGTTTGTTGTTGTTCATTAGTTTTTCAGTTGTATCTCAGTCTTAGTAACCCCATTTGGGGTTTTTCTGTCAAAGATACTGGAGTGGTTTGCCATTTTCTTCTCCAGCTCCTTTTACAGATGAGGAAACTTAGGCAAATAATGTTAAATGACTTGCCCAGAGTCATACATCTACTAAATGTCTGAGACTAGATTTGAACTCAGGAAAAGAAGTCTTCCTAACTCCAAGCCTACTACTCTCTTCACTTCACCAGCCAGTTGCTGCTCTCCCTTTCCACTTTATAGCTTTATAATTCTTATGTTTGTTTGGGACAGTGAAAGTGATTAGAAAAAGCCAACAGTTTTGTAAGATTATCTAAGAGAAACAAAGAAAGCTATGTGAAAAGGAGAGAGGACAGGAGAAAATAAGAAGGCAGCTCATAGAATGTGTAATCTACAATGAGAAAACAATTCAGAGTTGAATTTGCTATATTTTTATTTATGCATTGCTCAGTGCTGTTAGGGACATTCCCAAAACAACAGCTTCTAGTGTTAATTGTAGAGATAGTAAAAGGAATAGGGGACCTTTCAGCCTCAACAATTAATAATTATTCCAAGTGCAAAAAATTATAAAACATTTTCATCACCAGAGTTTCCAGTTTCCATGATCATAATTGTACATATAAGTCTTTATAAAACCATTTAAAAACAAATATCCCTGGTCTACTTGTAAAGAAACCTGCTGGTTTAGGCCTCTCCCTACATGTCTGTGCTGGCAGAAAGCATCGAAGTGTGACTGGTGTTCTTTGTAGAGTATGAGGGTGGAAGTAGGGCAGAGTTAATACAAAGTATTCTGTTTTCTAGCCAAAAAGTATGAAAACATTACCTGTTGCTAGAAGCTCTGCAGCACAAAACATTGAGGAACTCTGGGAAAAATTAACCACACTTGTTATTTAGCATCATAACTACACAAAGAACAAGCTCAAATAAAAAAATCAGGAATATATGTTATTACTTTGTTTACATTAAGACATAGGTCTTTTTATAAATATGTTTAAAGTTGGTAGTCTTGATGGCTATTTTTAGCTATCTCTGTCTTTCAAAAAGTAAATTCTTATTTTTATCCATTATTTCAAAATGATTGTTTTATGTGTAAGGCAATGTGCTAGGCACTGGGCACCCAAAGACAAAACAAGAAATAAGCCCTCAGTCAACTAGCATTTATTAAGTATGTGTCTTGTGTTAGGTATTGGAGATTCAAAGACAAAATAAGAAACACTCTTTTACCCTCAAGCAATCAACAAGTATTGATTATATGCCCCCAACGTACTGGGTACTGTGTTACATATTGAGGCTCCAAGTACAAAGAATGAAACCAACCTACTTATAATGCTCCTACATTCTGGTAGAGGAGATAACATGCATATATAAAAATTCTGCTGGCAGAATTCAGTGCCTAAACACATAAGTAGATGTGCAATAATTTGAAAAGAAGAATATCCTAACAACTAGAGGATCAGAAGATTTCCCAAAGGATGTGGCACATGAACTGAACTTTAAATGAAGTTAGAAACTCTAAGAGGTTAGAGGTGAGGAGGAAATGCTTTTCAGATATGTAGAAGAGACTTTGCAGAGGTACAAAACGGAAAACAAAATTCTGAGTAAAACAGAGAATGTGTCAGTTCGGCTAAAACAAAGGGTATTATGTAATATGAAGTAATTCTAGAAAAGTAGCCTGGATCCAGATTGTGAAGGGCTTTAAATTTGAAACTAAGGAGTGTATATTTTATCCAAGAGGTAGTAGGGAGCTTCTGAAAGTCATTGATCAGGGGAGTTAACAGAGTCAGATTTGTGCTTTTGGAAGATTGTTTTCACAATTATGTAGGGGATACATTAGCATAGAGAGACTGAAAAACCAGAAGTCCATTTAGGCATTTGTTTCAGTGAGGGTTGAAATTAGATTGATGGCCAAACAAGGATTGGGGCGAGGTAAGAACAGATATAGAAGATGCTGTACAGGTAGAATTGGCAAGAATTAGTAACCAATTGGATGTAGGAACTGAGCAAGAGGTGAGATTCAAGGCTGATGCTAAATTTATAAATCTAATTGATCAAAAAGATAGTATTGGCTTCAACTAAAACAGGAAATTTTCAAGAAGAGGGATTTAGAAGGAAAGAGTGAGTTTGGTTTCTATGTGTTGAGTTTTATATGTCTACAGAATATCCTCTTGGATGGAGAAATGATGGATGGAGTTCAGGAGAGAGGTTAGGATAAGATATTATATATCTGGGAGATATCTGCATAGAAATAAATGATCATTGTACTTATGCAAGCTGATAAAATCCCCAGGTTAGAAATGGTAGAGAGAAGAGGATTCAGAAGAGTCCCAAAGGACATCCTTGGTAAAAGGGTAGAATATAACCAATGATCTAGGGAAAAATACAAAGGGAATAATCAAGATAGAGAATAGTTGGAAGAGAATGGAGAAAATCAAGGCAAAACAGAAAGTATTTATCAAATACATACTGGCATATGAAACACAGTCTAATATCACAGAGAGATCAAGAAGTAGTAAAACTGGAAGAAAAAAAAGCCATCAGGTCCTAGCAATTGTAAAAATATTGGTAATGATAAAGAGAGCAATTTTGGTCAGTTAGTGAGTTTGAGTCCAAACTGAAGTAGAGACAAGAAATGTGGACTGTTTGTTTTCCTGCAAGGAGTTTGATTGTGAAAAAGAAGAGATAGAGGATAATATCTTGAAAGGATGGTAGAATTAAGTGAAAGATTTTTAAGAATAGGGATGGAGATGGGGCTGGTGAAGCAGGACCTGAGCAAGTTTGTAACCAACAAATGAGAAACCAGTAGATAGAGGTTGAAGTTGCAACAATTGGGGAAAAGAAGGGGAAGTGAAGGCATGGGAACGAAAAGGAAGGAATAAGCATTTATTAAGCAACTCCTGTGTGCTAGGCACTGTGTTAGGTATTGTATAAATATCTTATTTGGTTTTCACAACAATCCTGCAATGTAGGTGAGATTATTATCCCTATTTTACAGTTGAGAAAACTAAAGCAGATAGAGATTAAATGATTTGCCCAGGGTCATACAGCTAGCAAATGTCTGAGGATGGATTTGAACTTAGATCTTTCTGAATCTAAGCACACTGCTCTCACCTCCCCCTTTGTTTCCTTAAGGGAAAAAAAGGTGCAAGTAAAGATTTTGGCTTCAACAAGAACAACCTCAATAAGAGAAAAGAAAGGAATGATAAAGGAGCTTGTGGTATAAACTAAGAAATGATAGAAAATATTAGGCTTTCTAGATAAAGTAAAAGGCAGTACACCCTGAAGAAATGAAGGAGAAGTGGTAGAGCAGGATGAGAAAAGCTGTTATAGAAACTGTAATAGTCAACTAAGGAAGAATAAAAGTATTGCCATGAAGCAATGAAGGTTCAAATGAAACTAGAAAACACATTTGTGATGGACTTCAGTTTTGTGATTTCTTCCAACATCATTCAGCAGCACTCAAGCAGAAAAGGCAGGTGGAAGTAACTGAGATTTAGGGCTTGGCCATGCATGAACAAATGTATATGAATTAAAAGGCCAAGAGCAGATTCCAGAATTTATTTGACTTGTTTAACTATAGGAGCAATATTTCAAAGGAAGGAAAGGAGAACAGGTATTATAATCTGGAAGAAAAATGAAAGATGGACAGACTAAACAGCATAGTGAATACAAAAAGTAGTTTTTGGAGAGAACGATGGAAAGATAAAATTTGACTTCACTATTGATCAGAGAAATGCAAATTAAGACAACTCTGAAGAACCACTACACACATCTCTGGCTGAGATGACAGGAAAAGATGACAAATGCTGAAGGGGATGTGGGAAAAAATGGGACACTAATATATTATTGGTGGAATTGTCAGATTCAGCCATTATAGAAAGCAATTTGGAATTATACCCAAAGGCCTATCAAACTTGAAACCCTTTGATCCAGCAGTGTTTCTACTGGACTTGTATACATCCCAAAGAGATCATAAAGGAGGCAAAATGACTCACATGTGCAAAAATGTTTATGACAGTTCTTTTTGTAATGGCAAGAAACTACAAACTGAGTGGATGCCCATCAATTGGAGAATAGCTGAATAAGTTATGGTATATGAATGTTATAGAATATTATTGTTCTGTAAGAAATGATCGGCAGGATGATTTCAGAGAGTCCTGGAGAGAATTACATGATGCTAAGTGAAATGAGCAGAACCAGAAGATCATTAAACACAGCAACAACTAGATTTTACAATGATCAATTCTGTTGGATGTGGCTCTCTTCAACAATGAGATGATTCAGGCCTGTTCCAGTGATCTTGTGATAAAGAGAGCCATCTGTATCCAGAGAGAGGACTGTGGGAGCCGAGTGTGGATCACAACATATTTTCACTCTTTTTATTGTTGTTTGCTTGCATTTTGTTTTCTTTCTCATTTTTTCCCTTTTTGATCTGATTTTTACTGTGCAGCATGATACTTGTGGAAATGTGTATAGAAGAATTGCACATGTTTAACATATATTGGATTACTTGCCATCTAAGGGAGGGAAGAGGGGGGAAGGAAGACAAAAAATTTAGAACACAAGATTTTGTAAGAGTAAATGTCAAATTATCCATTTATATATTTTGAAAATAAAAAGCCTTAATTAGCAAAAAAAAAAAAAAGATAAGATTTGACTGAAGTGGAATAAAGATGGAGATCAGAGAAATGGAAGAAGTTGATAGATTGAGAGATCAGAGTATTTGAGAAGATGTCATAATGTTCATTGAAGGGTCTGGGTTTTTTTTTTTCACTTGATTAATATGGAAATAAGTTCTTCATAACTTCACATGTATAACCTATATCAAATTGCTTGCTATTTCAGGGAGGGGATTGTGGAGAAAGGGAGAGAGGATTTTGGGGGGGGAAATAAAGATCTTAAAATGTTTTTCTAAATTAAATTAAAATATAAATTTTAAAAAGAAAAAAGAAAACAAAGAAAAACAATAGATATCTGCTAGAGAAAAAGGTTTAAGATAAAAGAAAGTCTGTTAATGATGGAACTGAGATTCCAGAGGGTGAAATGAAAATACATCATAAAACAGAGTAGGAATTTAAGAAGAATAGTGATTAAATATCTGAAGATGAGGGAAAGGGAAGTTGTAGTAGAAGAAAGGAGTTTTCACTTGCGTAACCTGCAGCTCTGAATCATAAGAATTAGAGAAGGAAGGAGAAGAAAAGGAGGAGAAGGAGGAGGAAAAGGAGGAGAGTTTTCTAGTAAGAATGAGGAAACATAATTTGAGGCCCACATTCACAAGGATTGTGTGCTGATGAAAAATAACATCAATGAGTCTCTTCTGAAACACCAGAGAAAAGGAGAGATGGGAGCATCATGTTAGGGGTAGTAAATGAATTCATATTTAGCCCCAGCTTCTTTATTTTTTTAAATATTTTATTTTATTTTATTTAATAATAACTTTATATTGACAGAATCCATGCCAGGGTAATTTTTTTTTTACAACATTATCTCTTGCACTTGTTTCTGTTCCGAATTTTCCCCTTCCTCCCTCCACCCCCTCCCCTAGATGGCAAGCAGTCCTATATATGTTGGATATGTTGCAGTATATCCTAGATACAATATATGTTTGCAGAACCGAACAGTTCTCTTGTTGCACAGGGAGAATTGGATTCAGAAGGTAAAAATAACCCAGGAAGAAAAACAAAAATGCAAATAGTTCACATTTGTTTCCCAGTGTTCTTTCTTTGGGTGTAGCTGCTTCTGTCCATCATTTATCAATTGAAACTCAGTTATAGCCCCAGCTTCTTTACCTTCTAAACTAGCATGAGATGCGTGATCCACAGTGACATTATTTCCTGTGCTTGACCTGGTGTTTTATCTGATGTGTGAAATGCTGCTCATATATGGCATTCTGGCAGCAAGAAGCCTGAGGCCCTGGTACTAGTTTGAGACTTGGAAGTGAGAGGTGTAGTTTCTGAGACTGTGGTCCTTTGTTTTGTTGCAGTAAGAAGTCTGATTTCAATGGTCAATGATTATAGAGGACTCAAGTATTATTGATTCTTTTTCATTCTTCCCAAGAAGGAACAGCCACTCTACCTGGCCTGAATCATGATAATGGATAGCTATAGCTTATTTATTAGTAGTTGATTTTCTCATCTATACTCAATGGCTAAAGCTCTGATCTTAGGAAAGAAACTCATTCTAAGAGGTCTGGCATTTGGTGGTGATTATGGAAGGCCCTCATTACTGATTATCTCATCTTCCTTGGCGAGCAATAGCAGTTCTGCCTAGACCCAACTTAATGGTAATAGAGAGCCGTAGCTTATTTATTTGTTCAATTTCCCTGATGGCCAAGATGACAAAAGTTTCCATCAGTGATCGTGCAAAACTGAGATGTTGGTTTTCTCGCCTTTCCTGGTAAGCAGTGTCAGTTCTATAACAGCCTTGGTTTAATGGTATTCCTATTCTTTGTCTATTGTAGTTGGACTAGATCTGTGATATTATTAATATTGGGAGTCTCCAAAAGAAAAATTCACTATGGCTATATATTGTTGACTTAAGTGTTAGGATTCTTACAAGGTACTAAGTCACTGGAATTGATAGAGACAATAATTATCTAATTTAGCATGGTGCTTAACAGTTCTCTAGTTCAGTGATGTACTTAGTACTTACTAGAGTTCCACAAGATTCACACCTTTGATAAGAGACCATATAAGCTTGGACAAGCCCACTAAAGTAGAAGCCCACTAAAAGCTCTCGGAGCTTCAGCCAGGATTCAGTTGAGGAAATTCACAAGCCAGAGAAGGCAGCTTAAGCTCTCGAAACCAAGACTACATGAGGCCTCAAGAAAAACTAGCTGAGCCCCAAGTGAAGGAGGCAAGACTTTGAAAGAGACAATAAAGGATTTTGACTTTAATACCTGGCTTCATTTGGGGTGATTACTCTGAACTGAAATAAAGGCTGCTTCCAGAACCCCCCAAGAAACCTGCTTCCAGAGAACAATATATTTTAGGGAAGAACATTACACTTAAGAATTTTCACTTAATTTCAAGGAACTATAAACTATACATAATTTCCAGCTATTCGATTAATGAAAATGTTCTATTTATATTCATTTTAATAATTTTTAGGACTTCTGAATCAGTATATTGAAGATATAGATTGCTCTTTTCCCAATCTGGTGATCTTATTTTTTTCATTGCATTAATTATTCTATTGGTTTGAGACTAGAACAACACATTATGCGAAATAAGCCATGAATGCTTATATAAGTTTAATGTTTATATATGTTTATATAAGTTTCTGAAGAACATAATTCACGTCAGTTCCAATTGTCCCATCTTTTCTCCAGGTCTGTTTTTCATATTTTCTTGTCATAAATACTATTTTTTTTCCATTTAAAAACAACAGCAGCAACACTGTTTTCCAGCCACTATTTTTCTTCAGAATGTTTTTCCTCATAACCTTGTGACTTATTAGCAGTAGGTTTGATAATCATTTTTTTAAAGAACAGCCACACACAAAGTCAAAGCTTTCTTTATATTAACATAATATGGAATTTTCTCCCAAGATGATTGATCCTGAGATTAAAAAATAAAAGTCCTTATGAAGAAGGTGACTCATTTTCTCTGCTTACTTACTGTGTTGGAGATTAAGATATTCTTTCTTCCAAAGCCATAAGATGGCATTTAGATTTAGCTTTATGTTAAGCTTTGCTCATTACCTAACTTCTCATATAGAGGTCATTTTAGAGATAGGGCTTACAAATTTCAGTGATTTTCTGTAACTCTGGAAATATTCTTCAAAGCTTTTATTATAGCTTATACCTTAGTCTCTTCCCAAGCGTTTCCTATTCCTACTATGGAGATAATAACCATTTTTTCACATAGAGGTATCTTGGTAACACCTTCTTGTAATGTTCTTTTCTCTAAAGTATATTGTTCTCTGGGAGCAGGTTTTTTGGGGGGGCATCTGGAGGCAGCCTTAGTTTCAGTTCAGTGTAATAATCACCTCAAATGCAGCCAGAAGTTAAAGTCCAGATCCTTTATTGTCTCCTTCAAAATAGCCTAGTTAGCTTTCTTAAAGGTCTATCTCTCACCTTGGTTCCGAGAGCTCTTGCTAGTCCTTTGTCTCTTCCAGCTTCTGCCTCCAGCTCCTTGTGAATCCAAAGCCTCCAGCCAGCACAAAGGTGGAAAGTGGAATGAATCTGACTCTGCCTCTGAGAGGATGGGCTTGTGGGCTTCTGTGGGTTTGTGCGAGCTCTCCTTATATATGCTCTCTTAAAGGTATAAACTCTAATAAGTACTAAGTACATAAGCATTGTCTCTATCAGTTCTAGTGATTTAGCACCTTGTTTCAAGTTCTGGCTCATAACATCTTCTCTCTCTTGTTCAGTGCTCCAAGAAACAACTAAAAAGGGTGAAATAAAATAGAGAAGTTATGTCAAAAATTTGAAGTAACAACTGTAGATTTCTTTGGTGGAATAATAATAAGCCAGAGGGCTAGGGCAACAATGAAATTTGCTTGATACTAAGGAGAGACCCATCTTTTAATTTTTATCTTCCAGTTGTTTTTGGAATGGCCAATCAACAGATTAATAACTGTCCTTAAAACATGTATCTCTCATAAACTCTGGGTGTCCTATCTTACTTCATGTTCATATACATGAGTCACTTCCCCAGAATAAGGCTACAATTTTCCCTTCAGGGGTCTTGGGATACTCTTGAGGAATTGAGAGATGATCCTCTAATGCTTTTGGCGTGAGCTCTTATTCTGTGCCCTAACCAATGTTAGCCACCATTGATAAGTGCCCCCGTTTTTATTTAATTAATTTCAATTAGCTTTTGCAAACAGGTATTCACTTCAGTGTAATAGCCAAAAAGCAGTTACAAAACTTTACTTCCCTTTCCCAACTATGGAGGAACATGGCAATGAAGAAAAGCACACACTTCTCATCTATTATTCTTTGGGGAAATGGGTTTACCCTTAAAATATTTGCTACAAGGCATGGGTCCCACGAAATCCATTTCTGAATTTGGAATGGCCAGTGAACCAAATCTTTTCCTTGCTCTAGAGCCCAACATCTTGAATGCAGGAGTCAATACATTATGGGACTGAGTTGTTACTCACATAACACAGTACATATAATCTTTCCGAGCTAATAAAAAATTGCTCTCCAGAAAAAACTTTCACCAGAGTAATAACACCCACATTTTAACCCTTTTTTTTTCCTGCAAAGAGCTTATGATCAATTTCTTTTTTACATACCTTTCCTGCTTTACTGATGATAGTTTCTTTATGTGCTTTCCTTATCTATAACTGTTTCTGAAACTTTTTTCTAAGCACTTTTCTCCTTTCTCATTAATAATTTATAATTTCTCATTTGGTACTCTTATAAATTCTTATGGTTCAATTGTTTATTTACATAGATGATTCCTAGAGCTGTGTATTCAGCCCTAGTCCCACTCCTGACCATTAGTCACATATCCAACAGCTTATTGGACATTTCTAACTAGATGTTCTCTAAGAATCTCAAAGTAATCATGTCCAATACATAACTCATTCTCTTTTCCCCCCAAAAAAACCAAACCTCTATCGAACTTTCCTATTATTATCAAGGGCATCACCATCCTTTCAAATCATCTAGGTTCACAGCCTTGCTATTATTCTCCCTCCATCCCCTGCCCCCCCCCCTTTCTTTCTCTCTCTCTCTCTCTCTCATATTGACCTAACACATCTAGTGAAATTGCTGAATCTTGTACAATTATCCTTCCCCATTTCAACCTTCTCCATTGCAGTTTTTAATCCATCATGAGTCAGCATAAGAAATTAAATAAGAATTTTTTAAAAGTTTTGAGAAAGCAGCAATTGGACATGCAAAGATAAGCTGATGACACAGACCTGTGACCAAATACTTAACCCAAATTTTCCAGTAAAGTATTTATAAACATCTCATAAAAGAAAGAGAAAAAAAATTCATGTTTCTTCTGTGGTACAATGGGAAGGCCAAAAAATTTTGCATGGATTTTCCAGAGCATGAGGGTGCTATGCCTCTAATCTTCACAAGGTAGAAGAGATAACTAGTATTTTTTCTTCGGCTTTAGGTCCACATCAATTTTTTCCCTGGACTATTATAATAACCTTTTGTTTGTTTGTTTGTTTAAATGGCCCATAGACTTCTTTTTTTTTTAATTAAATTTTATTTTCAAAAAAATATAGGCTTTCTTCCTTTCCCACTTACCTATTCCTCTCCATCTTGAAATTGCAAAAAAAAAAAAATAACAATAATGAAAAACCAACCATAACCTCTATTATACACATATATAGTCATACAAAATTACTAATTGGCTATGTCTAAAAAAATTATGTCTCAATCTACTCCCTTAGTTCTTTACCTCTGTTAGTTGATGGAAAACATGTTTTATCATGAGTCATCAGGAATTGTCATTGAACATTGTATAGATCAGAGTTTCTAAGTTTTAATCAGCCAAGATCACCCTCCCATTCATCCACTGAGAATACAAGTAAAATAAAATCCATTATACACAGTCAATCAAAATGAATTTCCCTTTTGACCCTGTCATATAAAATATTTGTCTCATTCTGCATTCTGAATCTTTTATCTATCATGAGATGGGCAGCATGTTTCATTAGTCATTTGGAATCCTGGTTGGTTGTTATGCTAATGAGTGTTAATTACAATAATATTATATCAAATTTATATACCATAGCTTATTTATTCATTCTCTGATTTATGGGCACCTCCTCAGATTCCCATTCTTTGCCACCTTAAAAAGAGTTAATTTTATATTTTTGTGTATCCTAAGAACTTGTTTTGCAGAATTAGTTCCTCCCTTCATCTATTCTCTCCTTATTTCCCCCTTTCCCTTCTTTCCTTTCCCTCCCATTTTTCTATTGAATGAAGAGTATTTCTCTATCCAACTCTCTGTGTATTCCTTATTTGATTAGTTCCAATGAGAGCAAAGTTCAGATGTCAACCATTGTTCTCCCTCCCCATGACCTCTTCCTTATTTGTATAGATTATCTACTTATATAACATTTTTATATAAGGTAATTTTCTCTGTCCTGATGGGGACAGAGGTTGCAAGGGACATCTCCCCATAATTGAGCGTAAGCAGTTTATCTTTTTTTAATCTATTATCATTGTTTATTCATATTTAGCCTCTTATGGTTCTCTTCACTCCTGTGTTTACTTCAAAGTTTCTCCATTGTTCTAGACTTTTTCATCAGGAGTGCTTGAAAGTCCTCAATTTCATTACAGATCCATTTTCCTACTGAAATATTTTGCTCAGTTTTTCCGGGTAAGTTTTTCTTGGCTGTGAGAACATATATTTTGCCTTCTGGAAAATCACATTCCAAATTCTCCATTCCTTTATAATAGTGGAAGCTAAATTGTGTCTGATCCTGACTATGGCTCTTTAGTACTTGAATTTTTTTTTTTTTTTCTGTCTGCTTGGGACTTTTTTTCCTGTGATCTGAAAGCTCTAGATTTTGGTTGTGATATTCCTGGGAGTTTTCATTTCGGGGTTCTTTTCAGGAAGTAATTGGTAGATTCTTGCTTTTTCTGTTCTGCCCTCTGGTTCTAAGAGATCTAGGCAGTTTTCTTTTAACTTTTCTTGAAATAGGATATCTAGGCTCTTTTTCGGGTCATGACATTCAAATAGTTCAATGATTCTTTCATTTTTTTTCTCTGTAAGCTCTTTTCTAGGTTATTTGTTTTCTGGAAGATACTCTTATATTTTTTAGATCTCTTATATTTTCTAATATTTTTTCAACCTTTTAACTTTGTTTAATCTTTGATTCCTTATGGAGTTATTGGATCCTATCTGGTTTATTCTAAATATCAAGGAGTTTTGTTGCTTTGGATAAGGTTTTGTTTCTCTTGAGCCAAGCAGCTAGTTCTCTTTTCATTGTTTTCTTTGATAACTCTCTTTTCCAATTTTTCCTCAGTCTCATTCCTAATTTATAAAAATTTTTAACTCTTTTTAAAAATTGTATTATCTTTTCTATAAATTTCAGTTGAATTTGTGCCCAAACTGTATTTTTATTTGAGGCAATGCTTGTAAATATTTTGAATTCATTCTCTTAGGCCTTTTTATTTTGAACATCCCTGCCATCATAATGGATTTTGGGGGGAGTGGTGGGGTTACCATTCTTCTAGCCTACTTCCTGATTTATACTTCATATTAGGACTGTGCTCTATATGTGCTCTGGCAGACAACCCAGGCTAGCTGACATAGTATGGCACCCTGAGAGAGAGGTAAGAGGTGGAATGTACCAATAAAACCAAACTTTCCACTACCATTTTGAACACTACCTCTCTTTACACTACAATGGAGACAGCCTAGAAGTCTGAGCCCAAGAGACAAATAAAGCATCACCTTGCCAGACTACTGATCCTGCTTTCACCTCCTCTCCTACAGCTATCAACTAGGGAACCAACCATTGTGGAGGTACAACCTGTCTTCACTTCTGCAAGTTCTTTAGCCTATAGCTCCTTGGCAGCCATACCTATTGAAGACCTGAAAGAGAAAATTCTTATCATCAAAGTGATGATTTAACCCCATAAATGGATATAATTTTATCAGTAAAAATGACATTAAAGATGTTTCTATCTGCTTATCATTATAGTCTAAGGATCATAAGACCTTTCCATCTGATTTGTAACTTAAATTTCTTATATATGTTACTTCCTCCTATTAAAATGAAAGCTTCCTGAAAACAGAGACTATCTTGCTTTTCTAGTTGTACATCCAGCTTTTAGCACAGATCACTACACAAAGTATGCACATAATAAATGTTTTTTGTTATTTTATTTGTTCATGTGTCTAGTCATATTTGATCTAGGTATATTTGTTCTTTCTTCCATCAGAATATAGACTCCTTGAGAATAAGGTCTGATTTTATTATTATTTTTTGGACCCTAGAACAGAATAAGCACTTAAAATGTTTATCAATTTCTTGATTAATTTGTTTATGTCTTTCCCTTTCATAACTTGGTTGTTCACTTTTCAGATTACTAGCATCTGTATAGCACCTTACAGTGCTATCACTAGTTGGGATAGTCAAATCATGAGTGAATAACCTATTTTTCTCCATATCCTTTTATAATTTGGAAGAAAAAGACCTACCAACAGACACTATTAGTGTTTGCCCTTTGTTCAGAAAAAAAGAAGAAATAAAGAGACTTTATCACCAAATGCATTCCTGAAAATTTATGTAAATTGAATTTTGGTAAATCAAACTCTATTTCATTATTGATATTAATAATAGAAATGTTTTAATTTCATTTCAGATGCTTATCTGTTAGGCACATGTTCCTATTACAGTGCTTAGTTAATCTGCTTCTAGTATCTGTCATATTTTTCTAAAGACATGCTTTAGACGTGCGCTAAAGGAATAACCTTGAGCAGAGCCACAAGAAGATTATACATAGTAACAGCAGCATTGTACGATGAACAACTATGAATGACTTGTCTTGGATCATTCTATTGCTTAGCACAGTTATTTCCAAAGGATTCCTGATGAAAAATACTATTTACATACAGAAAAAGAACGATACAAAGTCAGAATGCAGATTGAAGCATATCATTTGTGTGTGTGTGTGTGTGTGTGTGTGTGTGTGTGTGTGTGTGTGTGTGTAAAGAGGTGTTTTGGGTTTCTCTGTTCTTTCACAACTTGACTAATATAAAAATGCATTTTACATGACTGTACATGTATAACCTATATCAAATTACTTACCATCTTGGGGGTGGGGGGATGTAAGAGAGGAAGACAGAAAATTCAAAACTCAGAATTTTAAAAAACTAAATGTTAAAATTTATCTTTATAGGTAATTGTAAAATATAAAATACTTTTAAAAACTAAAGAAAACTGCTACAAAAAAATAACTTCAGATCACATTCACCTTTTTGGTTATTAAATCCTTTTGTTGCTTCCTCCGCCTTTTAAAAGCATGAACATATCGAGAAAATCAAGTATTTCTTAGCTGTTGTACCTTAATAGAGAATGATTTACAATAGATTTTTGGATAGTTGAAGTGCCACGTTGCTATTATGTCTTACCTCTGGGACAGCTTCATCATATCTTTCTAGAGCTCATCAGTCAAATTCTTTACTCTAAGTCTAGAATATACTCTTCCCACTATATCCTTATTGTTTATCTCTCTATTTGTCCTCACCTAAATATTTCAAGGGATTTCATGTTGGAGAAGGATTAGACATGTTCTGTTTGGCCCCAGAAGGCCAAATCATTTAGCCTTTATATCAGGAAAACCTGCTTAACAACTTGAGTTTTCCAAAATTAGAATGATCACAGAAAGAAATGGATTTGTATAATCAGAAGTCTTTAAAGGATTCTGGACAATCATTGTCAGGGATATGAGTGTGTGTCTATATGTCTATATATGTGTGTGTTTATATGTGTGCATATACACATATCTTTGTTATTTAGCTTATTATTTATATGTAAGTTTTTTTTTAATCTTCCTACATTTTCAATTTTAAAACTTCTTGATCAGATTTAGAATGTTCTATATAGAGCAGTTAAGTGGCCAAGTGGACAGAATTCCTGGCCTGGAGACAAGACAATTTGTGTTCAAATAGAGCCTTATACTAGCTGTGCGACCTTAGCCAAGTCACTTAACCCATTTGCCTCAGATTCCTCATTTGTAAAATGAGCTGGAGAAGGAAATGGCAAACCACTTCAGTAACTCTTGCCAAGAAAACCCCAAATGGGATCACAAAGAGTTGGACGTGATTAAAATAACTAAACAACAAGACATACACACACACATACATCATCTACACCATTACTGCCCTGCTTCTTATCACCAATCTGACAAAGATTAGCTATGTGTCCTTGGAAAATTAACTTTATTTCTCTAAGCCTCGGTTTCCTATGCTTGAAAATAAAAGATTTGGACTAAATGACTTCTAAGATTCCTTTATAATTGTTAGATTCTGTAATTTTTAAATTGCTGCTTTAGGTTTATGAAGAAATACATTTCATGGATGAAGTGTTTGGTAGATGAATGAAAGTATGAGATCCAACTGGGAAGTTCTTCTTACAAGACTGTGATCTGGCATAGACGGAATATTTATTATGTCAGGCACTGTCCTAAGACAAGCAAGCAACATAGTCCCTGCCCTCAGGGAGGTTAGGTTCTATTGAAGGAAAATAACACATAAAATGGAGACTTTGGGGAAAGGTTACCCAAGCCAGGGGAAAGTATCAGACAGGGACATAGAAGAAAGTTCTGGGTCTAGAGAGTTAAGTTGAGCTAATAGTGGTGTGATCATGACCGAAACCCTTTATGAAATGATAGTCTATGCTTAGTGCTCTATCTCAGCAACAGAGGCTTCTCAGAAAATGGTTAGGAAAGAAGGTAGATAAATCTAAAGCATGAATTGAGTCAGGAGTGTAGAATGGGAGTCTTTCTTATAGAGACTAAATAATAAAGATCAGGCATTCCTCTATAAAAGTAGCTTTTGATCCTTTAACTAAACAACTTTTGTGGTTCCCAATGCATTTTTCTGTTGATATCAAGTTATCTGTAATTGCATATCAACATATTGGTATAAGTGAAAATAGCTTTAGTATAATGAATTATGCTGACAATAGATGAGGCCATATCTGTTCACAAACAGTTACCTTGAAAAGGCGCTCAAGGATACTTCGATATAAAATTAGAATAAAGTGTATATGTTCTGAAAATTTTAAAGAAATTCTTTCCTTATCTAATATTTCTAAAAACTTTTTTCCGATAAATTTTCAAAATTGAGTCTCCATGAAGTAAGTAGCTTGGTGGACAAGAGGCTAATTTTGAAGACTGATGAGATGCTATGCTTTTATGATTCTGAATACAGAAACAAATTGGCCTTCAAAGTAATTATAGGAAAAAGAAAAAGAAAGCCTGTCTGTCAGATGTTTAATCAAGTAAAGGATACACAGTCATTTGGTTCATAGAATTACTGTTATACTAAGTACTAGTAATTTTTCTTGGAAAATGATTCCTTTGCTTTTCACTTTTATTTGAAAAATACCATTCAGTAGAAAGAAAATTACATTTAGTAGTAGGCAGCTAGGTGACACAGTGAATAGAGTGCCATAACTGGAATCAGGAGGAATCAGGGTTCAAATCTGCCCTTAGTTACTAAATTGCTGTGTGGCTTTGGGCAAATCACTGAACACTGTTTGCTTAAGTTTCCTCATCTCTGAAATGAACTAGAGAAGGAAATCACCATTTCAGTCTCTTTGAATACTGTTTGCTTAAATTTCCTCATGTCTGAAATGAACTAGAGAAGGAAATCATCACTTCAGTCTCTTTGCCGAGACTATGAAGAATCAGACATGAAATGACTGAACAATAATAAAATATAGAGGAGTATCAGAAGCATCATCATTATTATTATTATTTTGAAAATCATCTAAACTAACATATCCTATCAGTCCTCTTGCTTATTATAGAAGTATTCATTTTTTTTCAGAATGAGTGCTTATATGGCATCATAAATTGATTTCCAAAATGGTAACTCATTGCTCTTTAGAGCATAATGCCTGATATATCTTAGTATTCATGAACAGATCAGAAACTTTTTGCATTACTACAGAATTTTAGTGTATTCAGCTTAGAGATTTAAAGCCATTTATCCATATCTATTGCCATTTGGTGCAGATGTTCACATCAGTATAGCCATACATTTATGAGATTATTTTTCTTTCCTTTTTTTCTTAGAGTGACCTAAAACAAGTTGGAATCATGAGAAAACATTTGCCTTTTTTTCTTTATTGCCAATAAAAGGGGATTAAAATGAAACAAAAAACCATGACAGATAATTGGGGAGGAGGGGATAGGGAGAGAATGGTTTTGTACTTAATGGTTTTATAAAATTATAACTCAAGATAACCCATAGACAAAAAGGTTAACTCCCACTTCTATCACCCACTTCTGCAAAAAGTTATACGTAACATTCATCTAGTGAAAACCAATATACTCTCTCCCTTGAAATCCATCCAAGTTTTTCCAAGACAACCTTTAGACACCTTATTGTCCTGAAATGTCCTCAAAAGGCTCTGTCAATGATTAGATGACAAGATAACCCCTTGTCCAAAGTCTGTTCAAATAGAGAGAAAAAGAATGGGGAGAAATTATTCACATTTCATCTTCTATCCTAGTGGCTTGTCATCTCCTCCTTCTCCTCCTCCTCAAACTGCCTATAAATTACCTCGACCTCTAAAATTTCCTTGATTTCTACTATCAAAGCTGTCTTGGACTCCTCTACTGCCTTAGCCACTGAAGCCACCACATCCACCAATGCCCCTCCAAAACATTGGGCTTAGCCCATTTTTCACAGCTTTAGCATCTTCTGAATTTAAATCTATGAACCTGAACTCTTTAGATGATCTTGTTTCCCAATCTATGACTATCCTGGCATCAAGAGAGCCATACAGTGAAGCATTCATTGTTTTTTCTGTCATGTCTTCAGACAGATCTTTGAAGAACAAAGTTTTGTAAGACGGTTCCTTGGTGCTGCATTCTATATGGTTAAAAGAATCCAAAGCTTCTTTTGTATTTTCCACAGAGTGAAACTTAACGAATATCTTTAGATCAGCCTTGAAAATTTGGGCCAAGCTGACCAACATTGCTTCCTCAAACACATCCTATAGACTTTCTTCAGTGGTGCTGTAGATGAGTTATTTAGTACTGATGTTTTTAAATGTCAGTTTGCCATATTCTTACTGCAAGAGTTCTTCTCACCTTTTAAATTTTCTTGTCCTTGACTTTTCAAGTTTCATTTCAGAGTTCCAGAGCTTTTCTATAGATTCAACTGATCCAAATCCCATGTAGTGAAACTTCCTGGTAACACCAATGGGGATACATCTATAACTGCAAGATCCTTTTTTTTTTTTTTGCAAAGAAGTCAGTGCTGTTCTTTTTAGCTTTAAAGCATTTTTGTTAAAGTGCAGGTTGCCAGTGAAGAGAATGAAATTTATAAACACTTTAGCTTCTAATTTCTTTCTCAATTTTGAAAGCGTTCTTTTTGCTCATTTCCTTTTTTCTCTTCCCTGGTGCTTTTTTGTGACACTTTGTTTTCTTCCTTAACATCTTTCTTTTTTGGTTCCTTGGCTTTCTCAGCTTTCCCAGGGGCAGCTTTCACAAAGCAATTTTCCCTTTGCCAGGTGTGATATAAATAGCTTCTTAAGAGTCATTCCTCATCTTTTTTATATTCATCACCATCATCTTCCTCCTCATCCTTAGAGTCTTGTTTGGCCAGAGTTGTTCCCATTTTTGTGGTTTTAAGTGGTTCCAATTCATCTTCCTATCTTTTTTGTCCTCTTCTTTAGATTCACCATCCCCTCTCTTCTCATTCTTCCCAGTCTTTCCATTCTTCCCCTTTGGTTGAGAGAAGCTGCTACTTTAACTGGGGTGGCTGTTGCTTATTAACAGCAGAGAAGTGGCTCCCTTCTTTTTTGGCAGGACCACTTTTTTGGGAGGACCACAATTGCCTTCTTACTAGGAGTCTTGGCTGCTTTCTTGATGGTTATGGTAGTAACCACTTTTTTGGCTATGGAACCTTCTTGGTGCAGCAGTAGCCTTCTTGCCCTTGTCAAGAACCATAATCTCTTCACTTTCTTCTTCATCTTCTGACATGTCTTCATTCTTACTGTCTTCTTCCTCTTTTTAGGGGAGGAGCCATTTTCTCTGACTTAGATTTATTTTTAGTTGCCTTTCTGACCTTTTCCTTAGTGTCTCATTTTTCCAATGGGCAGTGGGTTCACATCTATCAGCAGAAGTTCAGGCAACAATGCCAGAGAGGAGTCCCTCCAGGAACAGCCCTTTGCTGACAGAGATTGGCAAGAAAGACTCCAGACTTCTTTTCTTATAAAATGTCAAAGTCTGTGGTTCTCAAGGTCAAGATAGTCACAAGAGGCAGAGGAATAATAAAGATATAGAACTTCTGGTATTCTTAAGATTTTAAAGTTAGACATTTGTGATTCCTTCATTCTTGCATAGCTTAAATTTACTTTAGCTTCCAAATAATTTCACCCTGATTTTGTCTCACTGAAGAAATGATCCCTTTTCTCCCTCCTCCCCAGTCCATTTCTCTCCTATTTTGATTTTTAAATCCTTTCAAAGTATCCAAAAATATCTAAGATAAGATTGTCAATTTTCTGTATGTCATGTATGTTTCAATTTGTTTGTTCATTTTGAATTGTGGTGAAGAAAAATGTAACAGAGGTAAACTGAGGCAAGATAACAGTTTATTAATAGTAATGTGTATAAACTGTTATGAAAAATAGGTCAAACTCTTCTCTCCTCAGTAGGTCAGTGATCAGAATGGAACTGAAAAGATCGTTTTTATTGAGACCCCAAAGGAAAAGGGAGTAAGAAGTGGAATAGAATAGTAGAAAAGCCTTTAGCTGCAGTTAGTGAACTGGTCTTCAGGTATGTCTGATCACATCTCTCTGACAATTAAGGAATCCTAATGAGACTCTAGAGTTTCTAGTAATTTGGATAGAAATAAAGATCCGTAATCATAACTATGAATATGAATGGGATGAGATCTCCCATAAAAAGGAAGCATATAGCAGAGTGGATTAAAAAAGAGAATCCTACAATATGTTGTTTACAAGAATACAATTGACACAGAGACACATACAAAGTAAAGTCAACAGTCTGGAGCAAAATTTATTATACTTCAGCTGAAGTATAATGAAGTAAAAAAAAAAACAGATAAAGCAAAAATAAAAATATATCTTATTAAAAAGAGATAAGAATGGAAAGTACATCTTGATAAAGGGTACCATGAAAAATGAAGTAGAAAAACAAACCACCCTAGTCAGAGTTCCGGCTTTCCTCTTAAAAAATCAAATCACCTCCAACTTTCAGTAGGAAAGGAAAGAACTGGAGAGTCTTCTTTATGGGAGAGATCTGTCCAAAAAAACAGAAGTAAAGATCCCACTTTAAATTGGTTATTGAGCAAATGCCCTAGGGACTAGGAGTGATCACATTCTTTAACCTTATCTTTATTTTGGTCTGAAAGAGATTTTTTTCAGTTAGGCTAAAAAATGCTTTTGACAAAATGGGGAATAAGATGTATTACAGCATAATTTTGGTTATTAAATAATATAACAATACTAATTTTCTTTAGGATGTATAGTAATTTTATATTTATGGTTCAGCAGACACTACCATTTTGCTACATATAATCCCACTTCTGTTTGGTCATTGTTTGTATTCTTGGACTACTAGTTGACAATAATAACCTTTTGAAGCATGTTGTGTTAAATTTTTATACCCTTGTTCACTTTTGAATTAACAACTTCCTCTAATTCCAGGAATTAGGATGGGATGGAATTGCTCTAAGAAGCATTGATTATTCCATTTTCAAGAGGTTTACAAGCAAATCTATATGTTGGGGAGTCTGTAGGTGGTATTGCTATTTAAATACAGTTTTAAGTGGATAACTTCTAAAGTCTGAGATATAGATATAGAAAATGGGGGAGGTCTTAGGAAACCAATGAAATATGTGTTTATGTGTAAATGTACATGCATATAGCTATTTCTATATAGGTGTGAGATGGCACATTACAGGTTTTTTTTTTTTAAGTTGTACTTCTCTAATCACTAGTGATTTAGAGCATTTTTTCATATGACTATTGGTAACTTTGATATATTCTTTTGAAAACCACATGTTCATATCCACTGATTATCAGTTGGGGAATAGCTCTCATTTTTACAAATTCAGCCCTTTTTCCTAAATATTTGAGAAATAAGGCCTTTATTTAGAGAAACTTAGCAAAAATATTTTCCCCACTTTCTTAATTTCTACTAATTTTGGAACTTTAGTTTTGTTTGTACAAAATCTTTTATGTAATCAAAATTATTCATTATACTTCCCATGATCGTCTCTGTCTCTTATGTGGTCAAAAACTCTTCTTCTATCCATAAATTTTATAGAAAATTTTCTGTGATCTCATAGTTTGCTTTTGATATTACCTCTTATTTCTAAGTCATGTACCCATTTTATGCTTATCTTGGTATACAGTATAAGAGAGTGAATTATGCTTAGTTTCTGCCAAACTTCTCTCTAGTTTTCCCAGCAACTTTTGTTGTCTTCAAAACTTGGATCTTTGGATTTATCAAACACTACATTAATATGGTAATTTCCTATTGTGTAACATGTATCTAATCTATTCTACCAATCTAGTGTTCTATTTTTTCATAACTCATCTTCTTTTGGTTGTATAATTCTTTGATGAAATACCTTATTCTAGTTCCTTTTCATTCTTTTGAGGGTATATGATTTTATGACTCATAGCTATTCACCGATACCTAGAAAGAGAAGGTATTACAAAGACAGACCTTAGAGAAAATTTTGTAGTTATTAAAGGAACTATGCACTCACTTAAAGACATTCTAAGCCTCCTCGTTATCAGTTTGAAATATCTATTCTACACATACAGATATACATATATACATAAACATAAGCTAAGCCCTATAGGTGGTCCACTTAAATGTTTATCAAAATCTAGATAACAAGCATTCTCTATCCTCATGATTTTTCCTGTATAGTTATTCCAGAATTTTTGAGCGATGTAAAAAATTGTCCAGGAGATTTTTCAGTGTTCTGGATCTTAATTCAATCAGTACAGTGTAATACACACAAAAAAGTATCTCTAGAGGACCGGATGAGCTACAGAGCTCTCTTTTCAATCTGGACTCTCATGCATCTTCTCCAGGGCATGGGAGATGCCCTGGTGTTTTGTTCTCTTGAATTATTAACACAATTGTTTTTGTCTTCCAGTCAGTAAAAAGATCTTTTTCATACTAGTTTTCAATTGATGGTACTATGTAGTTGGAATTTAAGAAATAATTCAATCACTATAAACTTAAAAATAAGTAACATGTAAAGACATTGTGGCATAATGGATAAAGAGCTGGTCTTGGAATTAGAAAGCTCTGGGTTCAAGTCACATTTCTGACACATACTGATTAGGAAAGCTTGGACAACTTGGACAAGTCCCTTCTTCTCTCAATGATCTAGGTACTTCTCTAAGACTTTAGAGAATGTTCCAGCCTACATTTGTAGAATAAATTTTCTTAGGAGACTTTGGGTGTTGAAATGTCATGAAAACACGAGACCAAGCATGTTCCCTATATCATAAAAACACTGTTGCTCTTATTTAGAAAACAATGAAGACTATGGTGGGTGTTGTGCAATCTATATGACATAACACAAGAACTAGAGTAAAGGATGTCATCACAAAAATGCATGAGCAAAAAATAAGATAGGCTTTATCTCATAGTAAAAGTGAGGGCTGCCCATGTGCTTCACTATCATCCTTGCAATATGAAGAAAGGGCAAAGAGGGGCTCCCAGAATATTCCCCTCAAGAGAAATTTCTCGAGAAAATGAAGAAGAGTTCCACAGAATGGGCAAGCATAAATAGGTTTTGATCTGCATCACTGAAGAGAAACCCATATGTATGAGATAATAGATCCATTAAAGTATTTTGTTTTTTAGAACTTGCAAGCTCTGAGCCAAGGGAAAAGAAAAAGAAAAAAAAAAAAAAAGAACATAGATATCTTCACTAATGTCATGTTGTCATGTTGGGTTGATACATGTAAGCCTATCTATTACCATTAAAGAAATGGCCTGATACTTCAAGTCCAATTTACCTGGAGAAAAATAAGAGAGGAAATAGGCATAAAATAGTGGGAAGTCAGAGTCTAGAAGATATTTATGGAACAAAGAATTTTTCTTTGTGTAAAGTTTTCTCATCTCACTCTTTGTGATTTTATTTTATTTTATTACGTATTTTATTTTTTCCTTCTTTCTTTTCTTTTTTTTTTTTTTTTTTTTTTTTTTTTTTGCTGAGACAGGGTTAAGTAACTCGTCCAGAGTCATATAGCTAGGAACTATTAAGTGTCTGAGACTGTTATGGGCCAGAACTCTGAACTCAAAACGAGGATTCTTATGAGATGCTAAGTCAGTGGAATTGATAAAGACAATGATTATCTAGTTTAGCATGGGGCTTAATAGTTCTCTAAGTTCAGTATGATTGATTTAATCTTACAACAAATAATAGTTTCCTAGTGATATAATGATTTATACTCTGTATTGGCATATAATCTGGGACTCAGAGCCAGAGACAGACTCAGAAGGGCTCAGAGACCCAGAGACAGATTCATTCCATCTTTATCAGCCTCATGGTGACTGGCCTATCCTCCTGCATTACTCCACAGAGACCAAGGCCAGTCTGAAAGATTCTCCAGAAATCTAGGCAAGGAAACTAGAGTGTGAAGGAGATAATAAAGGGTTTGGACTTTAACACCTGGCTATTCTTGTGGTGATTACTCAGTTGAAAGGAAGGGTGCTCCAAGACCTTCAGAAAAACAAACAGAATATTACATGAGACTAGATTGGAACTCCAGTCCTCCTGACTTCAAGGCTGGTATTCTATCCACTGTGCAATCTAGCTGCCTCACCCTCTGTGATTTTAGACTTTGAAAGGGGCTATTTTCCATCTAGGCATCTAATATAACCAAACTTGTATTTATCATCTTCTTGAACAGGGAAGAGGGCATAGCAGGCTCTACAACATATTCTCTCTGCCTCTGAAATATAGAAATGCTATATGTTAGGTATGAATAACAGTTATATTATGTTTATATAAACAGCATAGGGATCTTATAATATGATGCTCTCTTGCTCTTTTATTCCAGATACACTTGGGACAGCCTTTACATAATAGTCTTAGGCCAAAAGACTTAGTATTGGTTGAATGAAGAGAGTAGAGAGGCTTATGAGATATAGCTCGGGTTAGAGGCTACATAGGGATGAGTTAATCCAAACTACCGAGCAGAAATCCACAAAAGGAAAGGAAATAATGTTTCATTTGGGAATTTTACACAAAAAATAACTTTCTGAGAAAGATTTTTCCATATATCCTGACTTCTAGCTCACTCATCTCAATAGATGTACGAGCTGGGAGCTGTATAGAAATTGAAACCCCAAACCTTAGAATCAAATTAAACTTTGCTTTAGTCAAGTGAGCTAATGTGCTCCCAAACTATGATTTAGGGCTTTTTGTTTTGTTTGTTTAGGAATGAATTCAGAAGTCATTGTTCAAAAGATGGCAAAGGAGTGCACCTGCAGAGAAATATGTACACTGTTGCCCAACACACTTAGAAATTAGAATTCTTAAATATGTCATGGGGTTCAAAATTACCGCAGTGGAAAGTATAGAGCTTATTAAGCAGTTGTCTCCTCCAAAGTATATGGAAGAAACTAGTATTTTTATTTGTCAGACTTAATTAAAGTCTGTGACTTTGCTTGCATAAGGAAATAAAGTAAATGTAGGTAAAATGTCAAGCCTTGTAGGTTTGAATTAGTTCCAAGCATGACTAGTTTAAAGTTGAACACAGATCATAACCTTTTGGGAATTTCTCAGAGAAAATCACCAAGTTTCATGAGTAAACTGCTCAGAACCATGTTCACTGTTCTCCATATTATTTAATCAATGTTGAACAGTCAATTACTCTTCCTGCTATGCTTCTTTGAACCACAGCCCGAAGGTCAAATTTATCTTGGAATCCTCAGTGACTTTTGGAGCTAATGAGCAGTCCCAATCAGCTATCAGAATTGGTTCAGATGGTGAAACAGGGCTTCATCTGGAACAGAGTCCCCACGATTAACTGCTAAGATAGAGTGACTTCCCTGAATTCAACAAACACTAAAAAGTACCTACTGTGTGCAAAGCATGAGTATGTCACCTAATCTCTCAGGGTTCCCAAACAATTCTCAAAGATATGTTACAGATAAGTTGTTGATCTGTTTTACTAGACAGTTTCTAGTCTAGGAGTTGCCTGTCCCAATGAAATTAAAAGATTCAAAGGAAAAAAATGTGCAAGGCATTCTTCCAAGTAGTGGAGAATATTTGCTAAAGGAATTTTATACCTCTCTGAACCTTCTTTCACTCTGACCCAGCACTTGCCAAACCCTCCTTAAAAAGCAATGCTTTAGTCTTAATGTGACTGGTAATAACCAAAAATACTATAGAGAATTTTAGGAACTCTTAAATGTAAGACACTTAGGCACCACTGACAGTCCAGTTAAACACCTTTATAATATTTAACAATTCTTTTAAAGCTTCTGGAATTCTCATAGTAATACACACTTTAAAATTACAGAATAAAAACAAAAATTATTCCAAATTTAAACTTCTTCATAATGACCTAAATTCCCAACTCCTGCTTAAATATTTTACAGGGTGGAGTAGGGGAGATAGTTGAAAAAGAATTTTACTCCGAATAAATTATAGATTTCTATTGTAAAAGGGAGTTTTGCTACCAGGAATTCCTTACATGTCTGAAAACCTCTTTCAAGGTGGAGGAAAAAACAGGTCAAAGGACATCAGAGGAAGGGAGGTGGCAGAGTACTTCAGGCTTGAGATGCTCAGATGCCAAATTTTTGACTATAAGATTCCAAGCATAGAATTACAAGTAATTCAAAGCATTATCTTAATGCAGGATTTATGAAATTTGTATTTAGCATAGAGCTGAGTGGAATTCTTCATGTCAGAACATTTCTTTGAAAATATAGAGTATTTGTAGCATGTAACTAATATTATTAATTTTATTGTAGAATCTCAGAAACTTTGAAAAATGTCCTTAGAGGTCAAACCAGAATAATCATGGGAAAAATTAGTATTTCCTTGCCTTAGAATCCTTAAAGAAAATTTTTCCAGTCCTGTTCAAATCTTCATGATCCTGTTGAAACTTTCTTGGCAGAGATGTTGGAATCTGTCATTTCTTTCTTTCTTCAGCTCATTTTACAAATGAGGAAAGTGAGATAAATAGGGTTAAGTGACTTACCCAGGGTCACACAATTAATAAAGTGAGACTAGATTTGAATTCTGGAAGATGAGCCTTCCTGATTCTAGGCCTAGCACTGTATCCAATGTGCCATCTAGCTATTCACAATTATATTAATACTCCTTAATAAAATATTCTAAAGAATAAATTATATAATAAATATTTAATAGAATATTTTAAAGAATAAATTCTTTAAGTTAAGAATGATGCATTAAGTTAAGTTTGATTACGTAATGGAATAGTAATGTGATGTAGGGAAGAAAAAAGAATTGGATTTGAGACTCAATTTCTACAATTTTTACCTAGGTGACTATGAATAATTAATTTCACTTCTCTGATTTCTGTTTCTTCATTAGTAAAATGGGGGGAGAGGGAATGTGCATATTATTTAACTCAAAGAACTATTGTCATAAAAAAATCACTCAACTATAAAACTGCATTTAGAATGTTTATATGTGTGCATGTATATATTAAAATATCTTAAGACACTATGTATTTGTGTATCTATCTGTCTGTGTGAACATAAATTTATGGAATCAAGACCACAATTTATATTATAGCAATAACGTTGTAAAAATGAACAATTTTGAAAGACTTCAGAATGAAATAATGCCAAAGATCAGCTCCCATCCAGAATACCTAATTTTGATGCTGCCATCCTCCTAACTAAACATACAGAGTGAGACATAAGTTTTGGGACATAGCAATGTAGGGATTTGTTTTCCTTGACTTTGTGCATTTGTTGCAGAAGGTTTAGTTTTTCCCCAGTTCAGGAGAGGAGACAGGGAGATAGACAGACAGATAGACAAAGAGAAACACAGAGAGAGAGAGAGAAGATGCTTGTGAAGTGAAAAAAAATAAAATTTAATTTGAAAAAGAGAAAAAGAAACCTCCTCAAATCCAATTCATTGTTTGGCAAGAGTGAAGAGTGGGAGCAGATAAACAAGGTAATGTGCAGTGGAGACTTCTGAATCCTGGAACCTCTAAGGTTACTGTGATATCCTTGCAAGAATCCAGAAATACCTATAGTTTAAAAGTGATGGCACTAATGGGAGAGGACAGAGGCAAAACAGCCTAGTATCTGATGGATATAGAATCAATGACTGATGCATGCATACATAAATATATGCATGTATTCACACATATTTATTTGTGAACACGTATATATTCACATGTGGTGCAGTGTGAGAAAGCAGGTCCTGAGAAACCTTAATGCTTCCTGGCCTTGGGAGAACCACAAACAAATCTGGTGAATCTGTTTGTTGGTCAGTAAGCTGTAGAATTCAGTGTTGGGAACTACCCCACCCCTACTACTCTTTACTTTTACCTCTACACCATAATATTAGCATATCAGCCTAATCTTTGTTTCTCTTTCTATAAAATTATCTTTTAGATTCTGATTCTGCTAAAAGTCCTTTGGAACTTTAGTCCATTATCCAGCAGTACAATGTCTTCTTGTTTCTTGCTTTTTGCTGGATTCCCTTGGAATGTTAGCCTGCTTCAATTGGGGTCACAATTATCTTCTTGATCCTGACTTTTTGCTAAATTCCCCTGGAAATTAGCCCATTGTCAAGCATTGTATTAAATTTTTGCCTCTTGGAGACTAAGTGTGTGAATACTCTGGCCAAACCCACAACACCGATTAGGGGGACCCTAATCTTGTTGGGATGTCTTTCTCCTCAACATTTTTGGCACTCAACGTGAGGCTTGAACCCATGACCCTGAGATTAAGAGTCTCATGCTCTACCAACTAATACTTCACCTGCCAAAATAATAAAAATAAAAGTTGGACCAAAACCAAAGCAAATAATAAGCAAATAACATTCTGTTAATATAATAAACAAAAGAACAGTTATATCTAGGAAGGCAACTGAAAGTAGGTTCTCTACAAGACTGGCAAATAATGGGTCCAGATAGGGCCTCAAATACTTCACAATGAATCATAAATGGTTAGCATAGTAGAACTAGCATTTTACTAGTTTCTTCTATAAAGCAAACTTGATCTCATATCTTAACAGATGGCATCACATAATTATTACCAAAAGATGAAAATAACAGTGACCCTCCTATATTTGGAGGGTTTCTGTATTTTATTCCAAGCATTCACAGCTTGTATGACTCAAAAAAACTTCTATAAACATTAATAAGAAAACAGTGAAGAAACAAAAAGGGTATACCAGAAATTCCTATGGGTATATAAAGAGCAAATTAGTATTGATTTTGTGAACAAGCAATCTAAAAGTGCCATAATTTACACTACTTTTATCGATTATTGCAAAACTTTTGCCTCTGTTCTTATGTTTTATCCATGTGCATAAACATATAAAATAAATCCAGAAGTAGTAACAGTAATAGAATATTTGATAGCCACATTAAAAAAAAATTCTCTGCTTAAAATACCAACACAATAATTAATTAAGTAGGAGGTGTTTATTAAAGGCTTAATAAAATTAAGAGAAATTGACATAAAATGTGGTGTTTTCAATGAAAGTAGTTTAATTCCACTATAGTTCTTCCTCACTTAAATCCATTTTTACACTCCTAAATTTCAAGTCAAAAGAATTATATCTAAATATCACATTAGTGACTTAATGCACCTGGGTGACATCAAATTGTATATAATTCCACTGAAAAGCACATTAAACTGCTGCTTTGTATAATGGAAACTTTTTCCAATTATATCAAAATGTTACTTGGACATTACAAGTAAAATATTTTGTGCACCACAGAAGAATAGATACTGAAGAATTTGAGTTTGAATGTGGCAGTCAAATCAAACCAATAAATGAAAATGATAGTTCAAACCAAGAAAGACTGAGCATAATGCTACCTAGGAAAAAGCTGAGGCTTCTTATATAAGACTGTCATCCTAAAATAATAGCTTAAAAGAAAAAAAAAAACATTTAAAAGTATTTACTATCTCCACAATACCAATCAATGTATACTTTTAATATGGTAAAATCAGAGTATATCACCAAGCAAAAATTTGAATGATATTAATGAAATACAGAGCTCATCACCCCAAGGCAGCTAGAAAAAGATTAGCAATCCCTTGACAAAAAGGAGAAAGAGGATTAGCAGACCTTAGAGCATATGATAAACAAGTTAAAAATAACAAACATACTTTTGGAGCAAATAGACCTCTCTTTACAAAGCAACAGTAAAGGTTAATAATAGGATTTGTCAAATATATGTCAAAGTAGGTTTATCTCTGGATGGAACCTATGAAATGGCTAAGATCCAAGAAGGGAATTAAAAGACCCTCCATGAGAAAGATCCACATGTATTCAGCCAAAAATATGTCAACAAATAAGCATTAAAAATCAGCTACACTGATTTATATAAACATACAGACTTATGATATTTCAGAAGCAGGTCATTACCACAAGAAATTATATAAAAGGTTTTACTAAAAAAAAAAAAATCCAAAGTTATTAATCAGGATAGATTGTAAAATGAAGCAATAAAAACTGCATATATAACTTCAGATTGGGGTGAGGATATCTACTGGAAATTTTAAAATATATGATAAGGTAACTAGAATCCTATGCTAAGAATTTGGTACCTTTAAAAAAAAATAACATAACAAAGATAAACTTCAAATACAGGCGTCATTTTAATACTTTAGAATTCAACAGATAAACTGCTCTAGAACCAGAGCATCACTGTAGACAGAACTGTTTGTTGTCCAGACAGTATGATTCTGAAACATAAAAATTCAAGAATAGTGTATTTAATATTAATAAATTTAATAATTTAATACTAAATGTACTATTTCTGTATTGAATTTTCATAAACTTATAAATTTCATAAAATAAAAAATATTACTATATTGATGTCACTGTAGTGATTTTTCATAAAATACAAACTACATGAAATTAGAAACTTTAAAAAATATAGAGAACTAATGAAAGAACTTGAAACCACATGAGAATAAGGCAGGTCATCTTTGTCTTCCATCTTTCAATAGTGTCCTAAAGATGTTTTAAATGACTCTAGAAAAGAAAAACAAACATACAATACTCTTATCTAATCTAATCTAATATTTTGTCTACCTGCATGAGAGCCCACAAAACTATAAATATAAAAGAATTATAGCAGGTCAGCAACTTATTCTCAGACTATTTCTAAATAAAACTCATCAAAAAAAAAATAAGAAGAAGAATGAGATAAGTAAGAATAATAATACATTTGTTGGTGTTAAGATTGCAAAATGCCCTCTTCATAGCCATTTTGTTGAGTACACATTATATATGTTATCATTACTCTTTAGAGATAAGAATATTCTTCTAAGAAAACTCTCTTTAAACCAACCTCTGAGAAATTGAGTTGCTCAGTGTCAGCAGCTAAACTAAAACACAGGATTGCTAACTCAAAAATCCAGTGTTCCTTTATGCTACTGGTACTAGACATTTATAGCACAATAGTTTTTAGCATTTTTATTCAGTCATAACATTTTAGTACTTATGCACTTTTATTTCTTAGAATTTGTTTTTTTAGTTGGGCTTAGCCAGGAACTTTAATTACTTATTGGACATCTTGAACTAGATGTTCCACAGGAATTTTAAGCTCAGTATATTAAAAATTGAATTTGTATCTTTTCCTCCCCAAATGTTCCCCTCTTCCTACCTTCCCTGCTGTTGTCAAGAGCACTTCTAAAATCTAGGTATGAGCTTTACTCACTTTCTCTCAGCCTCCATATCTAATGAATAACTAAGTCCTATAATTTTACCTTTGTAGTATTCCTGATAGTCTCCTTCTGACACTGCTACCAGTTTTATGTTCTGACTATTATAGTAGCCTTTTGATTTGGCCTCCCTACTTAAAGTCTATCCCTAACCTAGTACATCGTCCACTTAACTATCAAATTGCTGTTCCTAACGTGCTAGTTTGATGGTGTCTACCTTCTATTCAACAATCTCCAATGACATCCTCATGAATGCCTGTGCCTTCTTTCTGTTGATTTTCTCCAACTTAATCTATATGTATGTGCATAGACGTCTGCATGTTATCTTCTCATTAGATTGTGAATTCTTTGAGAGGAGGGACTGGTTTTTTTTCTTTCTTTTAACCCCTGTACATGACACATAATAAACATTTGTTAAATGCTTATTAGCTTGACTTACAGTACTTAGTAACTATAGTTAGTATAGTCACATACTTATCATGAATATGAGATGGTTTAACTTTGTTCTTGGTGATCTGAAATTAGGCTTAAAACAAGTATCAATAGTATTTTCTTTTTTTTTTTCTTTTTTAAATAACTTTTTATTGACAGAACCCATGCCAGGGTAATTTTTTACAGCATTATCCCTTGCACTCACTTCTGTTCTGATTTTTCCCCTTCTTCTCTCTACCCCCTCCCCCAGATGGCAAGCAGTCCTATGCATGTTAAATAGGTTACAGTATATCCTAGATACAATATATGTGTGCAGAACCAAACAGTTTCTTGTTGCACAGGGAGAATTGGATTCAGAAGGTATAAATAACCCGGGAAGAAAAACAAAAATGCAAGCAGTTTACATTCATTTCCCAGTGTTCTTTCTTTGGGTGTAGCTGCTTCTATCCATCCTTGATCATTAATAGTACTTTCAAGACATCCTCACAAGTCATGATTTTTAAAAAATTTATTAAAAGGCCCTTTACTTGATTTTTATCTTAGTCATTTTCTCCTGTTTGTTTTCTTCCAGCTACTTTGACAAGCTATTCTGAAAATGTGGAACGGACAAAGTATGGTGGGGAAAGCAGTAAAGAACTAGGATCTGGAGGAAACCTGAAACCTTGGCAGTCTCAAAAATCCAGCATGGATTCTTGTTTATACCGAGTAGATGAAAACATGACAGCTTCTACCTATAGTCTTAATAAAATTCCAGAAAGGAATCTGGAAACAGTTCTGTCCCAATCAGTACAATCTATTCCACTTTACCTGATGCCACGGCCAAATTCAGTAGCAGGTAAGTTTGTTTATTTGTTTTAAATCTGGTTTCTGTTGTATAGATTCATTAAAAATAAACTATACTATCATTATATATATTTTTATATCCATTTTGGGAGTTCAGATGTATGTGCACATATGTGTATATTTGTATGCACATAAGTACATTTGTGTATATATTTTGCATCTCTTTTAAAAAGCATCATCTTCCTAAGATGACCTACCTTTAACTACAAAAACAGTGAAAACAATTATCAGAAACAATACTTGTCCAGGTCCAAATCTGAAGATCAGGTTATAAAATGTTTTAAATGCCAAAAAAGATTTTATATTTTATTGTAGAGGTGGTAAAAAGCCACTAGAATTTATCAAATAAGAGGATGCCATGGTCAGTCCTGTGTTTTGGGAACACGTTTTAACACCTCTGGAAGATGAACTGGATTGGGAAAGACTTGGTATGGAGAGAATGACCAAAAGTGTATTGAAATAGTTCAGGCATGAGGTGATGAGGAACTGTATCAGGGTGGTGACAATATCAGAAGAGAAAAGGGACATGAGGGAGAGATGTTATAAAGTTAAAATGAACAAGACTTGACAAGACTTAGAAGATCAGAGAAAATGAAGAGAAACATACATTTCAAGACTGGATGACTGAGAGGACGGTGGTACCTTCAAGAGTAATAGGGAAATTCAGAATAAAGGAGCTTTTGACAAACTGAGTTAGTGTTTACAGGACATGCGGTTTAGTCTAGCTGGCAGTTTGAGATGCAAGATTGAGGGCAGGAAAGTAGATTTGAGAAACATCAACATAGAGATGATAAAGGAATCCATGAGAGCTCATAAAATCAAGTAAAATGATATATAGAAAGAAGAGAACAGCAATCAAGATAGAGCCCTAAGGATGATTCCCCCTTTAGCAGGAGTGATTTGGATGAAGATCCAGCAAAGAAAACTGAGAAGGATCATTAAGTCAGGTAGAAAGAGAACCCAGAAACAAGTAATGCCATGAAAACTTAGAAGAAAAAAAAACAAGGAAAAGAAGGGGATAGTGTGCAAGCTGCAGAGAGATTAAGATAAAGATTTTTTAAAAGCCTTTCAATATGACAAGTCAGAAATCATTGCTAACTTTGAAGAGAATAGTTTCAGTCTAATGATCAAATAAGAAACTAGATTGCGAGAATTAATGGGAAAAGAAAATAGTGTATACAGCTTTCTCAAGATGTAGCCACAAAAAGGAGAAGAGATAATAGGATAATAGCTAACAAGTAGGGAAAGATCAAATGATAGGAAAGAAGCTTGTAGATAGAGAGTGAATAAAAATATATGAGAGAGTGGGGATGCAGATAGAAGGGTTTGCCTTTGAAAGGAGGGCCACCTCTTCATGTGAGATGGGCTAAAGGAAAAGAAAGGAAGAATGAAGTGGAAAGAACTTGGCCCTGGAGTTTTAAGTTTGTCTTATGGTTCTTCCAGTTATTGAATTTGGTCATTTAACCTCTGTGTACCTCAGTTTCCTCATCTGTAAAATGAGAATAATATAGCACCTGTTGTTGTGAAGATTGAATGGGATTAAGTATAAAACACTGGTCACATTATTTGGCAAAAGTAAGTGCTATGTAAATGTTAGTTATTGTGATGATGACAATGATGATGACATAGGACAAATAACTTTCCCTCTTTGGACCTAAGTTTTTTTACTTGTAAAATTAATATATTGGACTCATCAAGTTATTTCTAAGGCCTTTTCCAACTCTTGAATCTCTTTTTCATAAAACTGTGATTTAAACCTGAAGGAGCATATACTTAGGACTTTTTTTTAGAGGAGATTCAGAAATGTATTTGAAGCAGCTATTTGGAGGTAGAGATAGTTGAGGGAGAGATCTTTTTAGCAAGATTTGCTTTACCAAAAATTATTGCTCACTGCTGAGGAAAACATCCAACTTACTGCTCTAGCATCCCAGAATCCTGAGATTTTCAGCATGTTTTTGCCATCTAATTAGGGAGAAATCAAAAGGTGCCTCCATGTCTAAGTGGAACATAAATGCTACTGCCAATCCTTGTTATGGAATAATGGTAGAGAAAATTAAATGGTTAGTATCATTATCCTTTAGCACACAAACAAATTTGCTATCAGCAATGATGCCAGGAATATTTGGGCATGCTGACATATTTAAAATACACAATGGAACAGTAGATTATACAATCATAGTCAGGTTTTTCTCCTATGTTCATCAGGGAAATGCCTGAGTAGGTTTATCTCACTGATTGAGGATATAAAGTGCGGAGGGAAACACTCTTTTACTCTTGTCAGTACTTTTTATTTCCAAAGGCTAATTGTGAATGATATACAGATGGCTTAGTAATGCTACTCTTCTATTTCTTTAACTTTCCTAACCTTTCCAAATCATCACTTTCTGTTATGACCTCATGAAGACCAATCATCCTTTGTCCTCATTCCTAAGGTTGGGAACAAGTACTCAGTAAATTCAGTTATTGCAGAGTAACTACCCACTTTAAGAAGGATTTATTGTTATATGGAGACAAGCTCTTTCTTTAGTATCTCTAAAGACCCAGGAATAGTAGCAAATTAGTGGAAATCAATTCAATAAGCAATTACTGAGCAAGTATTTTTCACCAGGCTAGTGCTAAATACTCAGGATACAAAGACAAAAATAAAGTAATTCCTATCCTTAAAGAATTGGAGTGAAATAGCATGTACACGTAATGATATGTAAATTCTGTACAAAGTAAATGCAAAGCAACTTTGATGAGATCAAGCCTCTTGTACAAAGTAGGCTTTGAATTGTGCTTTAAAGAAAAATAGGATTTGGGGTAAGAAAAGGAGAACAAGAAGAGAGAACATTCCAGGCATGGACTCTGAAAATGTTATAAATCCATAGTATCCTTTTGGAATACGGGCATATAGATCTCTCCTGACAACTAATTTGGGCATGATTGGTATCAGCCTGAATCTTAAAGATGGATTAATTTTCTTTCTATCTAACCTGTTATGAAAGTAAAAGAAAACTCAGATCATGCGATTTTAGACAACAATAAGCATTCTGTAGAAGAAAGCCGGCTTTATACAAGGATTGAATAGTCAGTCTAGTTGTAGGATCGGAGACTTAGAGCTAAAAAGAAATTTAAAGGTAAAATAGTCCAAACCCTTCACTTTTAGGTGAGGAAACTAAGACCCAGAAGTATCAAACAAATTTCCTAAAGTCAGTTAGGTAGCAAATAGAAGATCTGCATTTCAAATCTTAATCTTCTAACGTTGATCCAGCATTCTTTCCGTTGACTGTGCTGGATCTCATTGAGGATATCATGTGCATCAGTTCTTATGAGCCAGTTACTAGTATGAAAACACATCTTAGACTCACCAGTCTTTTTAGTCTCCCCCTTTTCTTTTCATTATATTTTCCCTACACCCCTGTCCAACTCCTTCTCTGATTCCCACATAGTCAAAGACTCCACTTCAGCTATTTGGCTGATGCTCCTTCTTTTCTGTACAACCTTCAGGTTACTGAATTTGATATATTTGGTATATATGGTAAACAGTTACCACTAGAGTGTCTTTCCATTGCCCTTCAGGTCACCTGTAATTTTTATTCTTCTGTAATTGTGCTGTTCAATGATTCATAGCCTAGCCTATTACCAAGAGAATATTGAAATTAAAAATATGGACCTTGGTTGTATGAACAGCTTGACTTCCCTGAAAGTATTGCATAATTTTTCAGACATGGCACAAGCAATTCTGTACTCCTTTAAATCTTGGCCAAACTCTCTATTTCCATTGTATATCCAAAATATAATAGAGTGACTTCCCATCTAATTTCATGTGATGATATAATCTGGACAACATATATTCTTTATCCACTTGTTTTTTGTTGTTTTTGTTTTGGTTGCTAGGTTGATTTTTTTGAATGCCTCTAAATCTCATTGAGAAGCTCCTATGTAGTATTGATGTAGTCAGCATCATGTCATTTGCAAATACTTGGAACTTCATTATCTGTAGAGAATCTCTTTTCGATTTAGCATTTGTGCAAGATGTCTACTGTGGCACAGGTCACTGCCTTTGGATGAGCATGTCTCTCTGTTTTATACCTCATTTAAGTAGCTATCAGAGGTGACCATAAAAAGAAACTTTACCTCTACTCTTAAGCAATTTTTTTTTTTTACTTTTGAGTTTTTTTTTTTTTGCCAAAATGCATATTCAAAAATCATTGACTAAAAGTATTTAGGATATTATGGGATTATTATTTTAACAGAAAAGTATACTTGAAACATGATTTCATAGAAAACTAAAGCTGCCAGATCATTGGACAATTTAACCAATTAACAATGATCTTCCTTTAAAAATTGAACACAAATAGTGCATTATGTCATTTCATAAAATAAAACTTCATTGAACTTAACTTTGCAAAGGGAATAATTTTCAATGCATCCCAAAGTCTCTAGATGGATCATAATAAGACAACTCTAAAACACTTGAACTGTTCAATTCAGCTGTTCACTCTCTTTAATAAAGCTCCCTTCCACTTGTTTCACAATGAATTCTTAAGTTCCAGTGCTTTTATTCTTCCTTTTTTCCTTTTCATTATATTTTCCCTGTATCAGTGTGCATCTCCTTCTCTGATTCCCACTTAACCAAAGATTTGTATTCTATTTCTGCTACTTGGCTGATTCTTCTTCCTTTCTATTCCATCTTCAGGTAAGTGAATTTGATATATTAGTCAACAGTTGCTAGCATAAAAAATGAGCTGGAGATTCAAGCTTGACTTTTCTCTTCTATGAGATCAGAAAGCATTATAGTAAGAGAGAGTGGTCCAGGGACATATTGCAGAAGTAGGCCGAAATGCCAACTTTGCCATCCAGACCCACACATTTGGAAGTTAGTCTGTAGGATCATTGTTGTTCATCCTTTGTTCTTGAAGAAGACCTTGACTTTAGGGATTCTATGACATGCAAGTGAATTGGATTTAAGTAAGGGAGGGCTGTGCAAAGTCACCTGCCTCACTTTCTCTTCCAGAGCCATCTGGATCCAATTCAGGCTTTTTCTCCTTTGCCCTATCACTTATTTGAACCCTTAAATCATCCCAAGTATATTCACAGCTCCAAGTCTACTTTAGAAGTGAAAGATTTATAATTGGAGATTGCTCTGGAGTAAGCCTGACCTCCTGAATTCTCTTTGCTTCCATCTTATACATTCAGAGTTAAACCAACAACTGAACCAACCTCAGGTTAAAGGAGGTAGGAGAACATGATAACTTCTTGGCAGGTAAAGAAATTTGTAGACTCACGCTGATCCTCATAGAACCACAATCACTAATAACTCATATGGTAACCTTGTAGGCAAAAATTATGCTCCTCTGTTCTCACCACAGTCTTTCTCTTTAAAATAATCTGGTTTGCCTAGCAAATAGCAAATTGCTTCTCTACTTCCACCATGTAGGTCACTCAGTTCAGGTGTAGTAAAAATGGGAATTATTTTTACGCTAGTGTGACCCACAGAGGACAGTGATCCTGGCTTTTATTATTAATATAAAATGGTGATCTTTATCTCACAATTAACTGAAAGAAAAAGAGAATATGTAAGATCTCTTTATATTTATTTGTTGCTTACCCCCCCCCCCAAAGTAAAGTTTTCTTTCATACCTCCTTTATCAATTCTTATCTCATTCAGCATAGAGACTTTCCTAATTCACCCTTCCTCAACGATTTTCCATTCCTACCATCCCCATCCCCAACCAAGAACTTTGCCTTATAATTACCTGAAAAAAATTTTGAGGTCATTTACCAAGAATTTCCATTTCTCCCTTCTTCATTTCTCATGTCTCAGATGTCTTCTTCTCCATCCTCTTTCATCCCTATCTCACACGAAAAGGTAGTACTTCTTTTATTATTTTTTTTCTGGTTATACATATATACTAATCTTTCACATTTCTTATGAATCATGTTGGCAGAGAAAAATCAGAACAAAAGGGGAAAAACCACAGGAGAGAAAAAAAAAAAGAACAGAAAAAGAAATGAACCAAGCATGTGTTTATTTTCATTCAATCTCTATAATTCTTTTTCTGGATGCAGATGGCATTTTCTATCCAAAGTTTATTGGGATTGCCTTGGATCACTGAAATATAGAGAAGAACAAAGTCTTTTATAATTAATCATTGCACAGTCTTGCTGTATGTACAACAAGTATGTACAGTGTATTCCTGATTTTGCTTGTTTTGCTCAGCATCAGTTCATGTCAATCTTTCCAGGCCTTTCTAAAATCTGCTTGTTCATCATTTTTTAATAGAACAATAATATTCCATTTACCTTCATATACCACAACTTATTCAGCCACTCTCCAATTGATGGGCATCTACTTCTTTTCCATTTCTCTCTATGATAGCACTTCTTGCCAAAGACAAGATCCCATTCCATCATATTTTCTCCAAGAAATTACCCATAGTTGCAAAAGAAATAGAAAGAATCAGCTGGATTGCTTTGAGGAAATTTCAGATCTCCTTTCCTAACCCCAAGCTTCTCATGAAATTTATTGATATTTATCAAAATGGCAGGAAAACAGGAAATTCTATTGTCTCCAAAAACAAAAATAGTACAAAGTAATGTTGGGTATGATAAAGTTGTAATATATAACTGCAAAAAAAAAAAAAAAAAGAAAAGAAAAGAAAAGAAAAGAAAAAAGAAATTCCAAAAAAGAATAGAAGAAAAAGACCTCATCAAGTAATTTTATGATAAAAAGATAATGACAAGAATTCATGACAAGAATGAAATAGCAAACAGACAACCAGAATATTCTAATTGGTAAATGTCACAAAAATGAAAACATGAAAGACTTCTAGCACCATGGGTGGACTCCTTGGAGAACTTTGGGGAGGGCATGGCATATAATTGTCAAACACATATGTATTGAAATCTGTATTACTGGAACAAATTCAAATCAATGAAATCAGAGTTCTGTTTTAATTATGATGATGAAAATTTACATGTAAATATCATTGTCAGGCTGGCAAAGTACTTTACATAAATTACTTCATTTGATCCTCACAATACCCCTCTGAAGCAGTTGCTATTATTTTCTTATTTTTATAAATGAAGAAAACTGAAGTGCAGAGGATTGTGATTTGCCCCAAGTTGTCTAACTGCTAAGTGGCAGACACAGAATTTAAATCCAGATCATAGGACCCAGTAGTCCAGTATTCTTTCTGTTTACTCCATACTATCTCAATTTTCTGCAGATATTAAAATCTACAGAGCTCTGTAGTTTTGGGAAACTACAAACTGTATTTACCATTATTGAGTAATATTTCCATGTTTAGACTTGTCAGGCCTTTCACTCAATCAGAAATACAGTGTGGTTTCTTTTAAAAATGAAAATCTTAAGGAACTTTCTCTGTAAATTCTTACTGTGAAGCTAAATCTATTTGACTGAATAACTAGATTGTAAATCCCATGTATGAAGAGAAATTGTTTCACACTTTTATGCAAGACCAGTTGTGGAAACAATCCTGTACTATATTTTATATTGGCTCTTGAGGAACCTATGATGACTCTGCACAGAGAATGAAAAATGAATAAGTAATTCTGGGGTACAGTTGGGTAAGACAATAAACTGATTAGCTAGAAATTAAAAGAAAGGAATAGAAGTTAAGGTTTGTTCTTCAGTTGTCATACCTCACAATATTAGCTTTGTATATGTGCATTTAGTTAAGACCATCTGCATGGTGTGGTGTAGACACAATGTATCTAGTAGATCAAGCATTTGTGAGATTGAGATTCTTTAGTTAGAGAAATTGTATCGTGACCGTGGAGACATCTCTTAATATTTTTGTGCTATTTTCTTTTGACTACTTTCTAAAAAGATTATACAGTGTCCTGTGTTACTTGAGCAGTTGCTGTTTATAAAGATCCATTGTCTTACCCCCATCAAGATGCCAACTTGATGGCTTGTAAGGAGTTGCATAGAATGCAATTATTATCAAATTAGGTTCTTTCCTCACTACTCTTCATTCTCACCATGCTCATGGCTTTCCAAAAACTGTACAAGATTAATGATAGACCAGCAATTCTCTAGAAGTTTAATGATTCTCTCTCTTTCCCTTCCCTTCATTATCCTGGATTTGGTAAGGTAACAAAAAAATTTACAGTTCTCTAAACTAATATTCCCTGTTTTTTCACTCTAAAACCTTCCTTTTGTGGGTGTACCATAGGCTCATGGAACAGAGAAAAAATGCTGCCCTTCTTCCCTTTCCCTCCACCCAGTTAAGCTGACTGGAGATATGCTGGTGGAGGAAAGGTAGACTTTCGAAATACATAATCAAGACTGTGTGTATAGCTGAGAATATGGAGCAAATGAGGGCTTTCCTTTCTTTCCCCAATTCTGGCTCCTGCCAGCCCATTTGTGCTGAATTCCAGAAGCAAGGACAAAGGCCACATATTTATAGTAGGAAGAAACCAGGTGAGAGCAAAGATAATATTATCTTCATATTCTGTGGTCTGGGTCAGGTGCACTTTGATAGACTATATCAGAGATCTGAGAAACAGCCTTACTCATAAATTTTTCTGTCCCTTAGTTTATAAGCAAGTTCTGTACAGTTCTTATCTTCCACATTACCAATTACTGTATTGTGAAACATTCTGTGAAAGAGAAACCTACCCCCTGGCTCCACTGTGTACAGATCTCAAGCTAGCTGAGGTCCAGAATTGAACTGTGTGAACACTAGTGAGAACACTAATGAGAAAATTAATACAGATTACAACTAAACAAACAACTAAAGCTAAGAACAGAGAAATTCAGAAATGGGCAGGCAGTTGGGAACTGTCTGGATCCTAGTAACAATAATATTACTTGTAACCATAACCAAAGCAACATTAGAATAGAAAGCAGCTTCCGTGTTTGTTCTTTGCTTCATAGGAAATTTTGGGGTAAAAATCACTGCTCTACCGTTTGTGTGTGTGTGTGCATAATTTGTTTTTCCTCACCTGCAACCAGCCTTCCTATGACTAATTTAGTGACTGAGGTTAAGAGAAAATGTCCCCCAATGGGATAGAGAATTTATCTTCTCTTTAAATGTATTTCTTACACTCAACTTATTGTCCAGATTTAATTCCTCATCCTACATATAATTCTTTTAACTGTGTGCCTGGTCAAATCACTTAAGCATTTGTCCTCAGTTTCCTCATCCATAAACTGAAGATATTTATGAAATGGTCTCTTCTAACTCGGTTTCCAGGAATTTGAGTCTTGGCTTATGGCTTAATGACCAAACACAAAGAAATGTGAGAATAAAAGTGACTTTTTTTTTTCCAATTCAGTTCTGATTTCCCTTCTTCTTTCATCCAGTAAGCATTTAAGGATCTGCTGTGTTCCAGACACCATACTAGGCAATAGGAATAGAAAAATAGAACATCCTGCATTCAAAGAGCTTACATTCTAATAGGGGAAAGTAGTGAGTACACTAAGGAAATACAAAATAATTTCACTGGAAATGAGAGGATAAGAATAAGTTTTGTGTAGCAAATAGGTTCTACAAAGCATAAATAAGGAGGAAGTATAGTTAGGTGAGGGAAATAGTTTGGCAGGATCTCAGAGTATGTGGAGAATGATGTGCAACAGCTTTGGAAAGGAAGGCTGTAGTCAGATTTTATCACGCCACTATTCAGAAAACTCCAGACATTTCTTATCACTCCCAGGATGAAATACGAAATCCTCTGTTTGACTTTCAAAACCCTTCAAGACCTGCTTTTCTCAACCTCCCAGTCTTCCTATACCTTATAACTACCCTCTCAAATATTTTGTGACACAAAGCACTGGTCTCCTTGTAGTTGTTCCTAGAACCAGACACTCCTGTCTTCTGCCTTTGGTATTTTTATTATTTGCCTCCCAGCCTGTAACCCTCTTCCTCATCTCTGCCTCATGGCATTCCTGGTTTCCTTTAAGAACTAATTAAAATCCTACCTTCAGCATGAAGCTTTTCCCTGATCTCCCTTAATTTTAATTACATCCCTTTGTTGATTATTTTCAATCTGTCATATACAGAGCTTGTTTGTACGTAGTTTGAATGTTGTTTTCCTGTTTAGGTTCCCTGAAAGCAAGCCTTTCTTTGTATCCCCAATATTTAGCATAGTGCCTGACATGTCATAAGAACCTAATAATATTTGAGGGGCTTTAAATACCAAATAGAACTGTTTATGAGCAAAACTTCTTTGAATATTGACTTTGTTGAACATTCTATTACTTTAAAAATTTGTTATTTGACTACTTCTTTATGCTGCATTCTTTCTATAATTAATGATAGTGGTGCTCATCAAGAATATTGCTAGGATCTCTGCCATGTGCCGGTTTTGGTTTGTTGTTTGTTTGTTTGTTTATTTTAAGATTAATATCAGGTAAACTATTATTAGTGCTTTCAGAAAAACAGTATACAAAACAAATAACCAGAATGACTAGAAATATCAAATGTTGGTTAAAGTACTAAACTGGAATTACGGAAATCTGAATTTTAGTTCAGACTCTCTCCACTTTACTACTCTTATTTTATTTTAGTATGTGGCTATAGAGAGATTATCTATGTTCTAACTTTTAAGCTTGATGAATTTATGATTGATTATGTATAAACAAGCATTTCTCAGACCTTGAGGTTCCATGAAGGAAAAAAAAACCAGTAATGGCAAACAAGTATCATCTCCTTTTAAACTGTCTCCATGCTGCCATCACTGAAGAACTCTCCCCTGAGGTTCACTCTATCTACTCAGTTCAGATAGTTTTGATAGATACTTGCCTTCTGGGCTTTCTCCCTCTTTCGGGAAATTTAATAATCACAGTTTTCCTCAAACTCTACCCTTATATTAAAGGATTTAAATATGTGTATCATACAACTTTTGTTTTTTGTCTTACCAATTTCCTTACCACCCATCACAGGCATTTTTATTCTACATGATCATAACATAACCCATCACACAAAACAATCATCTCCATGACCCAGAAGCCCAAAAATTCTCTTTCTCAGCATAAATTCCTATCTTTCTATACCTCCTTCTGTTTCACTCCTTTCAAAACTAATTATTTCACTTCACTGTGATGTCAGGTCTCTTTGTTGTTAAGTTATTTCAGTCATGACTGACTCTTCATGACTTCATTTGGAGTTTTCTTGCCAAAGATCCTGTAATAGTTTGCCATTTCCATCTTCAGCCCATTTTACATATTGGGAAAATGAGGCAGACGGGATTAAATACCTTGATCATACAGACAGTTTGTCTGAGGCAAAATTTGTGTTTCTGATTCCAGACCTGCCACTCTGGGTACTGAGGTGCCACCTACCTGCCCTCTTCCCCTAGTCCTCTCAATCAACCGACACCTCTCTCTCTCAGTCTCATTGTCTTTTTCTCATAACCTTAAAAGGAACTAATTCCACTAACTACTATCTTCCATCCTAGAATTCCTTGCTACCTTTTTCTTTCTACACTAACTCCTCAAACTCCAACTCTGTGATTCCTACCTGTACCTTTCTCATTATTTAACATTAAAAAAAAAAAAAAAAAGAGTAACCTGGCAAACTGAATCTGCTACAGATGATTATTATTTAATGTAAAATGGACTCTCATTTCTGATGACAATGCTATCATTCTTCCCCAATTCAATCCTTTAAGCAGCATTTGTTAAGTACCTCCAGCCTGCCAAATGCAATGCTTAGCTCTGCTGATATAAAAAGAGACCAAAAAATATTCCCTGCCCTCTACAAACTTACAAGCTATAGGAGAAGACAAATGTACAAACAGATATAATCCAAGCAAGTTATAGAGGGGTAAATAGGAGATAAATAACAAAGGGAAGGCTTTGAAATTTGGAGGGGTTAAGGAGAGCTTCCTACAGAAGGTAAGATTTTAGTTAGGACATAGAGGAAATTGAGGAAATGAGTAGGGGAAGTAGAGGAGGAAGAGCAAAGAAATGGAGTGTCTTGTTCATGAAACCCACCTATTAATGGATCAGTATATGTATTGAGGGATAAGCCTTAAGAACACAGCAAAGGTAAGAGGGGGCTAGGTTATGAAGAGCTTTGAAAGGCAAATAGAGCATTTTGTATTTGATCTTGGAGGCAAGAGGGAACCACTAGAATTTGAGTAGGAGGTTACATGATTGGATCCTTACTTGAAGAAATCACTTTATGTGGCTGAGTGGAGAATAGATTATATTGGGGGAAAGAGCCTCTTTTCTCCTCTAAATCACCATTCTTCTCAGCAAGACAGCATTTACTGGGATTAAAAAGAGACATTGTCTCTAATGTCCTCTTTGTGCTGTTCCTTACTTCAAAACCCTTCTACAATCCTTCATTCTCTCTTCCACTCTATTCTTTTAAAGAAATGTCCCTTCTCCTTTGCAAATATTATCAACCTTTGCATATCGCTACTCTCAGGACTTTTCTTTGTGGATTCTTTCCTTCTTGTCTTTCCCTGTGTCCTGATCTCATCCCTTTTAGTTCCTTCCTTGTCACCTACAAACATCCCTAGGTTTCCCCTATATTTAAAATTTTTTTACTTGATTTTACAATCCTCTCAAGTTATTTTATAGCTTTTTCCTTTAACACCTAAATTTCTAAACAGGAATATCTATATTCAGTTGCCTGGATTATTTACTTAATTATTTCTGATTATCTATTTTCTAGTTTATTACATTGCTCCACTTTTTTTATTTTTAACTGGTATCCAATAATTTTGATGATTAATAATTTAGTACAGATTGAAGCCTTAACATACTCTTGTTTCTTCATTTCTATTTTTTCATTTTTCCCTTGATATTTTAGGTATTTTTCCCTCTACGTAATTTTGTTTAACTAGTTCTGTTTTCATTAGTATATCACTAAATCTATCAATTTAGTTTGATAGTTTTGTCAGCTTTATGTTAAGATGGCCCAGCCATAAGTCAAAATATTCCTTCAGTTATTTAAGTTCTGGATTTTTAAGAGAGAGTTTTTAACTGAATCATTACAAAAATTGAGTATGTTTGGATAAATTAACTCCCAGTTGTTTTATGCAATATGTTATTTTGAATGAGATTTCCCCTTTGACTATTGCCTCCTGAATTTTATTACTGATGTATAGATATAAATATATTATTGATTTTGTGGGCTCATTTTGTAATTTGCTACTTTACTATTGGTATTGTCTCTGTCTTTTTTGATACTTCATTAGGATTTTGTAAGTACACTATGATTTCATCAGCCAGCTAATTTGTTCGGAAAATTTTAGCCTCTGTCATTTAGCTTTTTTGGAACAGTTTCCATAAATATATGTATATGTAATGAGGGCCTGGAATACTTGGCCTCTTAAATCTATCTTTTATCTGTCCATGATTGCAAGCCAGTCACTGCCAGCCTTTCTTGACTTCCAACTTTTCAAATAATGACCCATACTTAAGAAATGTTAGGATCATTCCTTTATCTCAAATCAACTATGATAATAAGTTAGATAAAAAGTAAGAAATTGTAAAAAAACAAAAACAAAAAAACACAGATAAGGTTTACATTTAACATCTGATCTCCTGGTAAAGAGAAAAAAAAAGTGGGAGGTTTGTCAAATCCTTTGTCTTAAGTCCCTAGGAACCAGTTATGTAAATATTAGTCTACTTTATTCACATCCCTTCTCCAATTCCCTTAGTAGATCTGCCACCTCTCCTCTGTCCCAGTCTCTAGACTCAAATTCCTAAGTAAAAAATGCCCCTAGAAGATGTTCTCATTCCAAAATGAAATTTGTGCTCAGCAAATTTCCCCTGTCTTGGAATTCCAGTGCAAATATCCTTGTACTAGCAAGCCCCAATAAGTCCCAGTCCAACCTTCAGAACTTCATCCCCCCACATGCAATTTCTTATCAGGAAATATATTATAGTTTACACTGAAATTAATAATTTGATCTCATCAATTGACAAGGGGAGCTTGAAACTGAAGGGGGACCCCAAAACTCTCTCTCTGAAACTCCATGAAGGAGAAATTCTCTTTGAATTCTGGCCTCTGTAAAAGACCCCGCCCAGAGAAACGGGATAAACAGCTTCATTCTGTTATTCTGAGAGGGGTACCACCCCCATTGATAACACTGACTACTGATTAAGCTCCCTATTGAGGTGAAGATTAGCCCAGAGATCCTCATTCAATTTCAGGATTCTCTATTTTGATTCCAACTCAATGCACCCAGTCCCTATCAAGAGCAACCCCCAGTTTCTAGTCATAAAATAAGCCAACTTGGGGCTCAGTCCTTGCAAAGGACCTAACATGCTATGCTATGCCAAGCAATTTCTCTCTCCTTGGCATAGCAGCAGCCCTCTGCCCACTGAAATGATATTCTCTTTCAGCATTACCCTCTCTTTATCTCTCTCACCTATTTCCCTAACAAGACTTTATACCTCTTTGTCAAGATTTCTCTGCTAGAAACTTTACTTCTCTGTCAGGACCTTGCCACCAAAGAATTCAGTCTTTCTATTCATGCTTAGCAAAGGCTGACTTCCCAATGCCGATAATAAACTTCTTTTACCAATCTAGCTTTTTGGGTTCGTAAATTCCTTTATGAAGGACCTCTGTGCCACCAGAAGGGTTTCCCACAACTCCCTATCCTGCACCGAATCCTAGGGGAATGAAAGGGACCCTCCGCTGAACCGCATCATTTGGGACACAACCCTGAACCTCTTTATCTAACTCCTTGACCTCCAGGAACCCTAAACCTCTGGTTCCCTGAGCCCCAAACCTGCCACTAACCTCATCACAATGAGATAGATAATGGACTTTTCCCATTTTATGAAAAAGGAAACTGAGTTATCACATATCAGTAAATTGGATTTTTTAAAACTATATAGGGATATATGTGTTCCATTGTATATTATCTGAGTAATGAAGAAGTTAAGATGATGGTATTGAATTTATTTTAAAATCAAATTGTAGAAATAATTTCCAGGAACATAAATGTATTATGCTTGCATGCGAGTGAGCACATGCACACACACATGCATGCACACACACACACAGAGTCTTAACATCTGTCTTAACATCTATCTTAACATCTTAATATTAACCTAAAGTTCTATTTCTTTTCCCTAGTGAAAAAGATGGACATTGAAGTATGGAGGAAAAAATCAAACTATTCATTTCTTCTGACATCCAAAGCAAGATTTACCTTCTTAACCAATATGCAATGTTGTATCTGTCTATTTCAGCTATTGGTTAGCTTTCTATATTCTTCATTGAGAGACCCATGATGTTTGCCTACTTGCCCTATTAAATTGTTATAACAAGGCTAATTATGATTCACCAAAAGACTGGTTCAAAAAATAAACTGGAACAATTTGTCTTATGAAAAGATTATTGTAATTAGCCCAAGGCATAGAATTTTATCTTTGAGCTAAAGATGATTTCTGGTCAGTTTTTAATTAAACAGGACACTAACAGAATTCTTAACAGAGCTAGTTTGGTCAGAGACCAGTTTGCTTCATACTGTTTTTGTCTCTGTAGTCAGGGAAAACAAGCCACAATCAAAGTAGTTCAGTTTAATAATATGTATTCCCCAAAAAAATTTAAGTTAGGGAAAAATATGTATATACATATAAATATAAATGTGTATAAATGTTTGACAGTTATAGCTTTGTAGTTTAAATTAAACTTTATCTACTTTTTTTAATGTCCATTTTTGCATCTTAGCTTCATATAGCTTTATTGCTCTTTGAATTCAAATTATAACTTCCAGAGTAGTTCATTTCAAATGCACATTTCCTTGATGAGGAGGTATAAGTGAAGATTACAAATTGGAATTAGAGTAAAATATGAAAGAGCAATATTGGGCTTCTGAAATTTTTCTCATATCCTCTTTTCATATCCTCTAAAAACGTCCCCATCAGGTACTTTATTATGGAGTATGAAAGACCCTATATTCAAAAATACTATCAATCAGCCACTCAATAAGAATATACTAAGCATCTCCTATGTGCCATGTACTGTGCTAGGCAGTACCAGTATACCAGCAAAGAAGGAAACAAACTCTGCACTTAAGGAGCCTGCATTCTTTCAGAGGAAACATCATAGATATATATAACTCTATACAGAATATAATGCAGAAAACAAAATAAAATGTAAAACCAAGGAAGATTAAATACAAAATATTTAAATAGAAGTTCCTAGGACTCTGGGGGTGAGAAAAGGATGTAGAAGGTGATAATTGAACTACATGTTGAAGGAAAAGAGAGATGTTTTTGAAATAGAGATGAACAGGGTATACCTTTTAGATCTGAGGAACAATCAGGGCAAAAAAATCTGGAGATGGGAGGTGCAAAGCTATTTGTGAGAAGGCCTTCCCAATTAAGATGTTATTGTAATAACCCAGATAAGATGTAGTGAAAATCTGAACTGAAGTGATGACTATGTATATATAGAAAAAGGAGTATTATTCAAGAAGTCTGGAAGGACACATGGTAAAATTTTGCAACTGATTGGCTATATGGGAGAATAAGAATTTGAGGACAACACCAAGGTTATAACACCAGGAAACTTGAAGATTGGTGGTACCTTTAGCAGAAATATAAAAGGTAGGGAATGGGGGAAAGGTGGGTTTGAAAGAAAGATAATGAATTCCATTTTGGTTACATTTCATTTATATCTAGGCTATCTAGTTTGAAATGTCCAGTAAGAAATTAGGAATTCAAAACTGAAGTTCAAAGAAAAGACTGGGACTATAAATACATAGATAAATGAATGATCTCTATTGAGGTGATAATTAAACCTAGGGAAGTGAATGTTACCAAGAGTAAAATTGTTGAGTGCATATTATGTGCTAGGCACAATATCTAGTATTTTATAATTATTATTTCATTTAGTCCTCTCAGCCAGACCTATAGGATAGTTGCTATTATAATTCCCATTTTGCAGATTAAAAAAATGAAGACAGACAGAAGTTGAATGACTTGCAGAGAGTCACACAGCTAAAATGTGCCTGAACCTGGTTTGCATTCAACCCTTTTTGATTCCAAACCCAGTGCTCTATCCGCTGTGTCACCTAACCATCTCTACCTGATAACCCCCAAAGTATCCAGAGATAGATTTCAGGGTGTCCATGAAATTAGATGAGGAAAAAAAAATATTTTCACTGATCTTTAAACTGCATTAGGGATGCAAATATTGAGAATAAAGAATAAAGTCCCTCTGAAGGGACTTACTTTGTATCAGGAACATATAATCTATCAAATAAACAGAAAGCTTGAAAAGAGCAGGTTTGAAATAATTTGAAATGAATGAGGGAAGAATTTTCTCTGGGCAATGAGAACATAGTTCTACTTTGCCTCTACAGCCCTGCCTATTTCAGCTGCACAGAAAAAGAATCCCCAGCCACGCCAAGTACCCCCTAGTGTCCTTTCCCTCCTCAACCACTTTTCTACTGACATTTGTATTATTTCCTCCAATTAGACTATAGATTCCTTGAAATTAGGGGCTGTCTTTCTTTTTATTAATTGTACTTTTTTTTAAAAAAATCAATTATTAAAAGTGCTTAGCACAGTGTCTGGCACATAGTAGGTACTTAATAAATGTTTGTTTATTGGATTGGAATAGAATAAGGGCCTAGTTAAAGTTAGATAAAATAAATTTGTCATGTTCTCAGTACTTTTATAACTTACTCCATATCTGAAGACATCACAATTTTTAAGGTTCAGTTTTGTCAAGAGATGAAGGAGATAGAATGGGGAGTTGAAGGGTCTGAGAGTAAAAAATGATTTGGTGAGTTTTGGTTAAGTTTAGTTTTGGAAGGGAAATTAAGTCAAAGTGCAGTAATGATCTGAGAAAGTACTAAAGTGGGGAGCAATTGGAAGTCACAGTGAGAATAGAGAATAGACTTAGAAGGAGTGAAGCTTAGGGAGCGATGGAATAATAGGAGGTTATGGTCAAAGAAAAGTCAGAATTTTTTTTTTTTTATCATGGGATAATTGTAGATAATGTTGACATTCTGTATGTGGTCATCTCTGTGTGGCTAAAGTTGAGTGAGAGAGTATATTATGCCAGTTAGTGCTTCCAGCATGTTACAAATTCTGACTAGTTATATTGTTTTTGTTCACTCATTTCAATCCTATATGACTCTTCACGACCCCATTTGAGGCTTTCTTGACAAAGATACTACAGTGATTTGCCATTTCTCTCTCCAGCTCATTTTACAGATAAGGAAACTGAGGCAAACCAGGATTAAGTAACTTGCCCAGAGTCTCACAAATAGTAAGTCTGTGAGGTCAGATTTGAACTCAGATCTTCCTAATCCTAGTTCCAGCACTCCATCCACTGTGCCATCCACCTGTCTATTTGTATCATGCTGGAAAGCTTTAGAGCACACCTCTGGCAACAATGTGTCATAGGAACTGTCCTAGCTATCTGATCATGAAATCTTTTGGCTTCAAGAAGTATGAAAATCAGGAGAGTGGGGGGGGGGGGTTGTAAGTCTGTTGCTGTGAAGGGAATACTCGCATCACTGTAATCCTGGATCTTTTGAAGTATTATTGAGGAGGAAGCACGAATTGCAGGCAAAAATGACAAGTGCTAGCCAAAATGGGTCATGTGTCTAGTTTTCATTTCAGTTCAACTCAACAGTTACTAAGTTTTTATTTTGTATAAAACACACTAGCCTAACCATCAGTCACATAAAGATAAAAAACAAATCCCTGTACCCAAATGACTGACTTCTGCTGGGTAGGGGGGAAATAAAAGACACAAACATAAGGAAATACACGATCATTTGAAGATGGAGAGAATGCCAGCAACCTATGAGGTTCATGTAAGAAGTGGCACTTGAACTGAAAGTCAAATGAAGATAAGGGTTCTAGGACAGAAGAATTTGAAAGCTAGAAGACAGGAGAATGGAAAGCCATTTTGGCGAGATCATAAAGTACATTAAAGGGAGCATAATAATTGTCTAAAATTTCTAGGCAGGTTTAAATCAGCTGTCCTGAACTGTTTTTTATTTGTTTTAGCAGATCTGTGATATCATCAGTATAGGATGGTCTTGATAAAGAATATCCCCTTTCAATGTGTATCAGCACTTCTTTGCAATGAGTAGTTTTAGAAAGTTCTTCTATCTGTGTGTGTGTGTGTGTGTGTGTGTGTGTGTGTGTACAGACAGACAGACACTTGGGGCGGGGAAAGGAAGGAAATGAGAATAGAAGAGGAAAAGAAATCACACATACAAAAAATACTCATAATTACATGGAATAAGAATATGACTGTAACCAAAGAGTAGAAATCCAAAGGCAAGATTTCATGAACCAAGCTTGGCACAGATGTACACGACAGTAGTTTAGTATTCCTGGAGTAAGCTTGAATATTTCAGTATCATTTTATTTTTCCACAGATACAAAAATGAAAAGTTTTTATCACATTCATGAATGTATAGCTGTTTTCTCCTAAAATGTTTGTGCATATTATTAAAGTCTGCAGTGCCAGAAAGAGTACTTTCTGGATTTGTAGTAGTAGCAAGGCAGATGTTTCCAGAAAATGGACTGTCTATGGTCATCCTCAGTGGCTTCAAATGAGATTGGCAAAGACTCAATAGGGTGGAGAACAGGAAATGTTTGCTATGCTGCAGCTGTTGTCAGCACTTTGTATGAGAATGAATTGTCTATCAGGGAAGCACACTAAACAACAGAATTCATTTAAAACTGTCTACCTGAAAATGTTTGGAGCTGCACATTTTCCATAAGAAACAGAAGCTTAATAATCAGGTAATTGTAAAATGGGAATAAGGAGGGATGTAAGTGAATCTGACCAGAAAATGATCTGAGGGTAATTAGAGAAATTAAAATAGGTGCGCTTTTTTTTTTGCCAAAAACAAACAAATAAACAAAATAATTATATGTATCAAGAGGATATAGAAAGTATGACATGGTATAGTGGAAAGTGCACTGAATTAGGCTAAAAAGACTTAGGTTTTAGACTCTGGTACCAGCTTTTTCTGGAGTTTGGAATACCCTCCCTGAACCTTAGTTTCCTCATATAAAAAATTGGAAATATTGGTATTTGTGCTCCCTGCCTCACAAGGTTGTTATGAAGAGGAAGAGGGGGGGAAAACAAAACAAACCTTTGTAAACCTTAAAGTGCTATGTAAATATGAACTGTTATTATTATTATAGCAGGAGACATTACTCCAATTACATACATACTCACTGCTTAAATCAACCAGAATAGCAACATCTGTTGGTTAATCTAGTTAAATTAGTGCAAGTGATATAAGGAAGAGATTATTTTAAGTATGAGCATCCTTTTCTCCAGAGTACTTATTCCCACATATACATACATTTGACTTAAATCTTGTTGTCCACACTCAATATAAGTAATCATTTCTGGGTGATTATCCCCATATTTTATATATTACATGGCTGTCTTTGCTTATGAATTAATATCTACGTACTTATGGTGTGAAAATAAGTTTCTTAATTGGAAAAAAAAAGGTCATCACTGACTATGAAAAATAGCCATTCTTAGACATCCTGCTCTTATACTTCATTGTCTCAGGACACTGATTTTTAATGTCAGATATTTTTATGGGGTTTCTTCTTCTAGGCTTGTTTTTTTTAAATATATAAATACCTGGTGTTTTTTAAAATATCCTTTTCGATAATTTTTGTGCTCTCAATTTTGATGACTTGTCTGACCATATTATCCTCAGAATTGTTGTTTATCTCAATTACCTAAATGACAATTATAACAACACAAGCAATTTTTGTCTTCAATTCCTAATGTACTTAAAGTTTCAGATTTAAGGCACCTGCCAAACCTGGTGGCTTTTTGCACTTTGGAGGATTTGAAAGTTTAGGATGCCAAATAAAACATTTTAAGTATTTATTCATTGATCATTTTGCTTTTTTTGGCTTTGTGAGAAGAAGAGTTAGGAATGATTCTACCTACATCTTCAAAAATCTTTTTGCCAACCATGAAAAAGCCATTTAAATGTATTAAAGTTTAGTGCATAAAATTTTTTTTATCAAAATAGAGACTTTCAACTTTGAAAACTGATTTGTGTTATCATACCATTAAATTTTGAAATGTAATCAGGTCATATGACTGAATTTTGTATCATTAAAATACTCTACTTACTAAAGGATCATACTACATGTACTCTAAAGCTTATGAAACTTAAAAACTAGCTGGATAGCAAATAATACTGTGTACCTTAAATTTATGTTCAGCTTTAGAGGCTGATGTGAATCAGGAAGGAGTAGTAAGTTCTATCATCTGGGAACTGGAGTTTTCCTATAACCACTATTGCTGTTCTGGTTTGTTTCTTTATAGAAAATTTACACAGTTATCCATATTTTACACTGCCTGCGGGTATAATCATGTTCTCCTGAGATAAGAGGACTGCCTAAAATTACAATCTACATTAAATTCACAACTACTATTATTATTACTCAGTCCCTTTCCCTTGAGTGTCTCAAAGAACTTTGTTTACACTGTTCCATTCTCAAGTCAGGTGGGTTTATCCTATGAAGTGGATTTATCAAATTCTGTAATATTCTCAATAATATTTTGTATATATGAGTCTGGTACACAAGATATTGTGTGTCAATGTAGATATAATAATATGAAAATTAATACAGAAAATTACAAATTCACTAATTATTTTCATTTTGGCTAAATTCAGTACATATAAGTACACTGGACATTATAATAATATGATAATATCATTGAATATTCCCTAACTAAGCAGTCAGGGAAAAAGGAAATAGCAATATGGAATGAAAGGTAAATTCAGAGATTTTTTTGAAAGACGCAAGATCCATGGTTCAACAAAGAATATGGAGAAAGACTTTATCATTGTAGGAAATTACTTGAATAATGACTTTTAAGTGGGAGGGAATAAAATTAATAAGTAGGGCAATGAAATATAAAAACACACAAAAGAAAGGAAGAGGAAGTTCATAAGAGGACATAAATGAGCAGAGAAATCTTTGTACTACCAACTTAGATTTGACATATACTTTTAAAATTCTGTTCATGAAAGAAATTCATAGTGTCATATACAATTCTCTTTTCTATTCTTTCTATAAGGCATTGCTTTTATTTGTTGAAATTATTAAATTCATAATGATAAAAAGGGAAAAATGTTTTATAGAAATGAATAAGTAGGTATGCCTAGGTCTTGCTAGATTTCAAGCCTTATGTTTTATTTTTTTATAGTACATCTTATTGTTCTTCAATAAGGGGCAGGAAGTTTAAAACTGATAAAGATTTTTTTTAAGAGACAGAAGGAAAAATGATTTATACTTTATTAACTGCCTGCTATATATACAACATTCTCCTAGGTATTGGATTATATTATGAAAATAACAGTAAAGAAAATGATAGGAATAAAGGCTTTGGATTATTATCCAGACTAAAGTAATAATTTAGACAGTAATTATTTTTAAAGAGACTGTAGAGGTAGAGGAGTGTCATATGACATTCAAGTTGGTAGAATAGTTGTTTTAATGAAACTTCTATATTAAAAAAACATCAGAAATGGAAATTATATGCCTCATATACAGTAATCAAATCTTAATCCATTAAATAAAGATATAGAAGTGCCACACAAGGTTTTTTAAAAATGAAGTATCATTGGAGAACTTAAATACTTAGAGCTTTCATTTAGCATCTTCATCTTACTCCAACCTACTTTATACATTAGATACATTGAGCTGAAGCAATTTCAAAGGTTTGTGGAATATAACAGGATTCAGAATTTAGAAGACATAATAGATAATATTTTCAGAGATATTGAGAATCCAGAAGAGAATGAATAACAGATCTTGAGCACAAATATTCACAAATAGAAGGCAATTTGACAGAGAAGAAGCAAAAGGAAACAACTTTGAAAGACCATGGGAATTCAGTATAAGCCAGAGTGACTGACCTCGAAGACTAAATACGGAAAAAAATAACTTTAAAATTATAGGCTGCCCTGAAAAACATGACAAATCATGAATATCATACTGCAAGAAATAATACAGGAAAACTGCCCACAGCTCCTTAATACAAATAAGAAAGTATGATAAACTGAATCCTCAAATCACCCCCAAAGCAAAAGCTTACACTTGAAACTCCTAAGGCATGTAGTGGTTAAATTTGACAATTTAAATAGCAGATAACAAAATTTTCTAAGCAACCAAAAGAAACATTCAAATATGGGGAGGAAAAAACACTGTTTTGAACAACCCATGATTATTTCACAATCATGAAAAATGGAAGAAAGTGAGACCCAAAATAAAATAACCTTGTAAAACTGAACCTAATTATCAGTGGAAAAAGATGGACTTTCAGCAAAAAAAAGAAAAAAGAAAAAAAACTTATTTAAAGGCATTCCTCAAAGGGGAAAACTCTGAATAGAATATTCTCCCTTATATGCTGAAAACCAGAGAAACATACAAAAGGTAAATAAGTCATGTTATCAAGAAAAGATGAATAATAAAATTAATTCTTATTAAGGAAGCATAAGAATCTGGAGAAGAAACGAAGGAAGAGTTGAATTAATGCCCCAAGGATTTTCTGTAAGTGAATCATTATCCTGTGGGAGTAACAACATTGTGGGAAGATGCACGCAGACAGGAAGGAAGAGGAGACATCAGAAACAGAAGCTAGAATCATCAATCTATAGATGAACTGAACAGAGAAGGATTAGGAGCTGTAGGAGAATAAGAAAAAAGTCATACATGACAATGACATTGAAGGAGTTAAAAGGGTTCCATTCCCACTCCAGAAGGGCAAAGGAAAGGATACCAGTGAAAAACACTCCTGTGAGGGCTGGCAGGGAGAGAGTATGTTTATGAGAAAAGATAACTTTATAATGTGTTTTTTGTTGGGGGAGGGGACAAGACAAGGAAGAGGAAAATGAATACGATAAATAAGAAAACTGACCTTAAGATAGAAAGTGATTGTGATAAGGGGAAGGAATAGGACCAAGCCTCTTGAGTCAGGACAGAGTGACTCTCATCATATGAAACTGCCGCCACTCAATATTATTTCCTTCATGAATTGATATATTTTTTATAGCTTTTTATTTACAAGACATATGCATGGGTAGTTTTTCAGCATTAACCCTTGCAAAACCTTCTGTTCCAACTTTTCCCCTCCTTCCCCCCAATCCCCTCCCCTAGATGGCAGGTAGACCAATATATGTGAAATATGTTAAAGTATATGTTAAATACAGTATATGTATACATATTTATACAGTTATTTTGCTTCACAAGAAAAATCGGATTTAGAAATAAGGTAAAAATAACTCGAGAAGGAAAACAAAAATGGAAACAGACAAAAACAGGAGTGGAAATGCTATGTTGTGATCCACACTCATTTCCCATACTTCTTTCACTGGGTGTAGCTGGTTATCTTCATTATTGAACAATTGAAACTGATTTGGTTCATCTCATTGTTGAAAGGGCCATGACCTTCAGAATTGCTCATCATATAGTATTGTTGTTAAAATGTATGATGATCTCCTGATTCTGCTCATTTCACTCAGCATCAGATCATGTAAGTCTTTCCAGGGCCTTCTGAAATCATCCTGCTAGTCATTTCTCATAGAACAATAATAAAGAATTGATATTTCTTTATGGGGGAAGGAGGCGGGGGAAGAAAGATGGCATAAGACTTTAAAATGTAGTAACAGGGGAAAAAAAAAAAGATATAGTAACGAATGGAGAGAATTTGATGACCCTAATGAGGGTTTTAGGGTAAAGAAGGAACAAATATTAGGCATGTATAGCCTTTAATTTCTAGAGTAAAATTCAAGTAGTAGAAAAGAAATAAAGAGGATAAAAGAAAGGAAGAGATCATGAAAGATAAATAAGTATTGCTAGGAGATTGGAGTGGGAAGAAATAATTTGAACCATTGACTTAGCTAGAGGAAGAAGAGGCAGGGAATAGTCAAAACGGGATAAACATAAGTAAATTTAAAAGAATTGAAAATAAATTAACAATTTAAGTAAAATTTAAGAATTTTTACTAAGACAGGTAAAAAGGAACTATTGTGGAGCAACATTTAGAGTGATGGGAGACTTATAGTCTTAGAGAGTTGCCTAGGACACCAAAAAATTAAATGATTTGCCCAAGAAAAGTCTAACAGCCTGCAGTGATAGAGAAGTTTCTATGTAGAAGCCTTGCTTGTTCCTTTCTCATGGCTAAATAAAACTCATAGAAATATAAAGAAACCAGAACTGGGTCATAATATTGAAGTTAGGTCAGAAAAGCCTATATTGTTTTATGAATGAGAATATCAAAAAATATTCACATTTCTAAACACTAGAATAGCTTTCTAAAAATTGACCATATGTTAGAAATTATAAATAAATGCAAAAAAAGTCAGAAATACTAAACACATCATTTAGAGACTATAAAGAAAAAATTAATTAATGCAAGGAACACTGAAAAGTTTTGAGCATCTGTACCACTTGCATCAGAGACAAGAGAGGAGAGAGGTAGATGCTAAGCACTCAACAGAGCAATATGTCCAGCAGAGACATTATATAATGTTTAAAAAAATTTCAAAAATTAATTGTTGCATAATTATAACAACCAAGCTTGACCCTGCAGCAGAGCTGGAAAAATGCACTATAGAAGTGGGGAAAATAAGCATAAAATATTGCATATACCATCAGATGTAGTGTTGTGAGATATATGGATATATTGTCAAATATAAAGTTGGTTAGTTTTACTGATTTGCTTTTTCCTCTTTGCTTTTAAATCTTGATTTTTAAAAAGAATAGCTCACTAGGGAGTAAAGTCAGAAATTCTCATTTTATATATATATATATATATATTTTATATATAAAACTTTTCATAGAGGACATGTTATGATTCATAGTTGCATAGTTCATGTGAACATAATGAACACTCCTAGTTCATTATTTCATTGCAGTATCTGAATGAAGTATTTAAGGATCCTTCAGTCCTGATTCCTTATTCCTCAGCCAAGACTCTCGATTCAAGAAGTAGCTTGAGACCCCTGTCTTGGCTGCAGATATTGTTCTGTTGTTCAGCAATGCTGCTGCTTCTTAGTTCATCCAGTCTATCAATATTGTAGTCCGTGAATAAAATAATCAGGCAAAAATAGTGATAAAAAGCATTTCTTTTTATCTAATATATTGAAACTGCCCGCAAATTGTGGTATAAACTTATTCCAAATATTATTTGCTGTATTTTTATATCCCATGGGGTAGATTGATGAGGAAGATAGAAAATTGATGCTAGTTTTCTTAAGAGTTGCTAGAAATTTTCCAGTTTCATTGGAAAAGTTTAGTTCACACTAAAGAATTTTCCTTCATTTTAAATAAAAGAAAATAGTTATTGATTGAATATAAAATGCCATTATTAGTGATTGACTGAATGAAACCAAATCTATAATAGCCAGAAGACTTTTTTTGAATAAGAATAGATTTTTCAATACATCTACAGTGTTTGGTTTATATTTTAAACCAAACCAGAATCTCATTTGTTTTCCTTCATTGTTAATCAGAAATATAGATTTCCTTATTTTAATCTCTACCATGAAAAAGAATCAACATGTATTTTCTCAATGCCTACTATGTGCCAAGCACTTTGCTAGTTCCTGGGGATACAAATACAATGAATAAAACAATCCCTATTTAAAGAGAGTTTATATTCTAACAAGAAAAACAAGAAAGTATGTATATGTACACATAAATAATTCAGAAAAAATATAAAGAAAATAAGTATAAAATGGTTAATAATAATAGCTGACATTTATATAAAGTGCTTTATCAATATTATCTTATTTGATTCTCACAGCAACCCTGGAAGATTGGCACTATTATTATTTAGATGAGAAAACAGAGGCAATCAGGTTAAGTGATTGGCCCAGGATCACACAGCTAGTGAGTATTTATACCTGGATTTGAACTCAGTGATTCCAGGCTCAGTGTATTAGCCACTATGCTATCTAGATATTTGAGGTTAAATACATGCAGTTTGAGTTGAGAATATCAGGAAAGGCTTCATGTAAAAGGTAATGCTTAAGCTATATCCTAAAGGAATAGAAAATTTTTTTGAAATGGAGATGAGGAGAAAGCACATTCCAGGCATTAGGGACAGCCAGAGCATAATGTCATTGTGTAAGAGAAATAAAGAGAAAGCCAGTTTGGCTGGATCACAGAGTGGAAATGGGAATAATGTCCTTTGAAGCTAGAAAGATAGACTGGGGCTGATTGTAAATAACTTTATAAACTAACCTAGAGTAATTTCTATTTTATTCCAGCAAGAATTGGGAGCCATTTGAGTTTATTAAGTAGAAGAATGATATGATGAGATTTTCTCCTAAAAAAATCACTTTGGCAGCTAATTGGAAGATGAATTGGAGTGGGGAGAGACTAGTAGCGAAACTAATCAGAAAGCTATTGTAATCCATTCAAAAGATGATGAGGACTTGTTCTAGTATCTACTGTATCAATAGAGGGTCTATTAGGGAAAACTTCTTGAACTCATTTTCTCATTAATCAACATATTCCCACCTAGTCACACTCTCCCTTTCCCAATGATTCTAAACTCTTTACTATCTATAATACAAACTATCTTTCCCACTGCCAACCCCTTATTCCTTCATGAAAAGTTTCAGTCGCCATCCCTTCCACTGTACTTTCTAGAGTGCCTACCCCATAGGTAACAAATTTTATTTCATCTTCAACTTTTTCCTTTTTCACTGCTTCCATCTCCAAGTACTCACATTGAGACCTGGCTCTCTTCTAATGACAGAGCATTCCTGGCACCTTTTTTAGCACTGGGTTTACTCATCCCTTGACTTACTAGTTGTAGAATACTCCTTGTACCCCCTGCCACTTCCAGACTTTCCCTTTCTCACCATTACTCAACAAGTTCTCTTTCTTTGAAATTCATTCAGTTTTTACTTATCGATTTAACATCCAATCAAGATTCTACAAGGTGTTATCCACTGATTCCCAGGATATTATCCTTCTATTCTCAATTAGTTCAATGTCTAGGTGATTGTCTCTTTCCATTCCAACTCTTGCCCTTATACTAAGGGACTTTAATATAAATATTGATATTCCTTTAAGCCCCTTAACTTCCAGTTCCTTAATCAGTTCAACTCTTATAATCTACCTGTACATCCCACTTTAGCTAAACACAGAAATGGTCTTAAGCCTTGATCTCACCAATATCTCACCAATGTCTCCCTTTCATATTTATAAATTCTTAAGTTCCTTTATCTGATTGTAAATTTTTTATATTATTTTCTGCCTTACAGCCCTGACCCTATTCTTGATTTTCACAGTGACTTCCAATCCCTTCACTCCTAAGTATTTTCTCAGACAGTCACCACAGCACTAATTATACTTGTCTTCCTTCCCCATCTTTACTCTTCAGGAACCAATTTAACTGTACTCTGTCCTCCATTTTTGGATAATAAGAGAAGGACAGAAGTGGTATTTATTTAGCACTCACTATGTTCTAGAAACTGTACAAATATTAATTCATTTGATCCTTACAGCAACTCTGTGTGATAGGTGCTATTATTTTTCCTCATTTTACAAATGAGGATCTTGACACAGAGAACTCATACAAGACTAGATTATTAAGATAGAATTTGAACTCAGATTTTCTAGATTCTAGACCTAATGCTCTGCTACCTTCCTGCCTCCCTATCCTATCACCAGCTTTCTCTTGCCAACTCTTCTCTTATTCACTTGCTGCTAACTGAAACTTCTCTAGAAAATGAAAAAACTGTGAAGACTCTGTTCATTAGAACAAAAACTTCTTAAGTTGTGGGATATTGTAACTGATTGTGAAGGTTGTAAAATTGACTTATTATTCAGTATCATTATCTTATATAACTTTACACTTGGGGTCATATAAAGATTTTTCAAACAAAAAGGGATCACAAGTAGAATTTTTATTACATAGTCTCAACTGGACCCTTACTACAGCTAGGCAATCCTTTTATTTCTCTAATCTTCATTTCCTGCCAAGTTGTATTCCTCTACACATCTCCATCATGCCCCAGGAATTGCTTCATCCTGGAAGATCTTTGCTTACTCTACTATCTTTCACCCAACTATCAAGGTGATCTTCGAAAAATGCAGATGTGACCATGTCACTCCACTATGTGACAAACTAAAATGACTTTGTATTACTTCTAATATCTAGAAGTAATCTAATATCTACTTCTAACAACCTCTGCTTGGCTTTTAAACCCATTATAATCTTTCCCTTTCCTACCTTTCTAGTCTTCTTACTCTCACTCCTCTCCACATATTCTATAATATAGTGACACTGGTCTCTTGCTCTTTGTCACACAAGACATTCCAACTTCTAACTTTTGTACTTTCCATTGGCTATTCCCACACCTGGAATTCTGTCTCTCCTTAATTTCAGTATTTCACTTCTTTGGCTTCCTTAAAGTTTTAGCTAAAATCTCATTTTCTACAAAAAGCTTTTCCCTTAAGCTAACACCTTCCCTTTGAGATTATCTCCACTGGTCCTATACATATCCCATTTGTACATAGTTGTTTACATTTTATATTTTCCCAATAGATTTTGAGTTCTTTGAACTCTGGGACAATTTTTACCTCTATATTTCCGGTATTTAGTGCAATGTTTGACACATAAGCAAACTGGAAATGTATGTAAAGGTTGTTATGAAGGTAAGAAACAGATTAACAACAGATTGAATCTATTGAGTGAGTGGGAACAAAAAGTCACAGATGACACCAAAATTGCGAGTCTATGTGAATGAGAAAGTGGTGGTTCTCTCAATAGTAAGAGGAAAATTGGGGGGGGAAGGGAAGCAAGGTTTTGGGGGGGAACTATAATGTATTATATGTTAGATATGTTAAGTTTGAGATGCCTGAAAAGGTTTGGAAATGATAAATTTAGAGATAGAAAAAGTATAATTTTGAAAGCTCATTTGTATATTTATCACCTCCCTCATGAGAGTGAAGAGTTGAGGATAACACTAAGGTTATAAACCTAGGAATTTAGACAATTGATGATGTCTTTCACAGAAATAGTCAAGCACGGAAGAGGTGTGAGTATGGGGTAAAGATAATGAATTGTAAAATTGAGGATTTTATATTTGATTCTGGAGGTAATGGAGAGCCAGTGGAGTTTGTTGAATAGGGTGGTGAAAATGATCAGACCTGGACTTTAACAAGAGTGCTTTAACAATGAAGTGGAGGATGAACTGGATTAGAGAGAGACATATAACAGCAGAATAACCAGCAAACTATTGCAGTAGTGTAGGGATGAGGTTATAAGGTTCCCCATCAGGGTAATGGCAACATCATGAAGGTGAAATCAGCAAGCCTTGGCAAAAGCTTGAAAATAAGAAATAGTAAGAAATTGAGAATGAAGCCTAAGCTGACAGCCTAAAAATTTGGGACAATAATGGTGACCTTGACAGTAATGGAAAAGTTGGGAAAGATAATGAAACAGTTTTGGACATGTTGAGTTTATACTTTTTTTATAGGACATTCAGTTCAACATCTCTAATACATAATGTAAGTGAAAGACCAGAGATCAACAAAATAGTTAGGGCTGAATAAGTAGATTTGAAAATTAGCATAGAAATGATCTTTAAACATAGTAGACTGACCAATAGAAATTGACCATAGAAAAGACCATGGTGTCTGATGAGATTGAAATAGTGAAAAAGAAGACTCAGCTCAGAGAACTGTTGGATAGATATTATAGGTAAACAGGTATATATTGGATAAAAATCCAGAAAAGAACCCTGAGAAGAAACAGTCAGGTGAGAGAACCAGGAAAAGATAGGGTCCCCCCCAAAAGAGAAGACAATATAAAGGAAATAGGAGTGATTGACAGTGTCAAAGACTGTAGAGAATTGAATAAGGGTTAAAATTGAGAAAAGGCAATTGAATTTGGCAATTAAGAGATTGTAAATTTGGCAAAAGAAGTTTTAGTTGAATTTGGCAATTAAGAGAAATTTTAGTTAAATAAAAAAAATAGAAGCTTTGATTGCAGAGTTAGGAGAGTAAGAGGAGAGGAAGTGGAAGGCTTTCTTAAGAAGTTTAGCCATAGAATTCAGGAGATGTGGGACTATAGCAGGGAAAGATGAATCAAGGGAGAAGTTTTTTGGAGGATGGGGTTTCATAGGCATAATTGTAGGCAATATAGAAGCAGCTAGTAGATAGGGAAAGACTAAAACTAAACTAGAGTATGGATGTGATAAAGTAGCCAATTTTGGTATTGTTAAGAGTTTAAATTATTTTTATAAAGTGACACATTCAAAAATAAGTAATATTATTCAGTCGTATTAAATTATATGTTTGTCACATCTATTTTTTGTTTCAATACTGATATTCTCCTCACCCCATTTTGCAGATCCTCATTTTCTCATACCCAGATTATTGCAATAGTATGTTTATCTGCTTCACATAAGTCTCTCCACACTGCATTCCATTCTTCACTCTTATCATTCCCTTCTTCCCCAAAACACAGGTCAGAAATATGCATTAAGAAAATGTGGAGTACTAGTTAAGCATAGAGTGTTTTAAAATTTCTCAGTAAATATCAATCCAAGTTGGGTTTTCTATTTTTATGACGTATTTTTATTAAAGATTTTATTTTTCAAAATATGCATCGATAATTCTTTGACATGAATCCTTGCAAAATCTTGTGTTCCAATTTCCCCCCATTCCCCGACTCCCTTCCCTAAATGGCAAGTAGTCCAATATTTGTTAAACTTGGTAGAAATATATGCTAAATCCATTATATATGCATATATATTTATGCAATTATCTTGCTGCACAGGAAAAGTCAAATCAACCAGAAAAAAAAATGAGAAAGAAAGTATTGCAAGTAAATAACAAAAATAGTGAAAATGTTATGTTGTGAACCCCACTCAGTTCCCATAGTCTTCTCTCTGGATGTAGATGGCTCTCTTCATCACAAGACCATTGGAACTGGTCTAAATCATCTCATTGTTGAAGAGAGCTCCATCCGTCAGAATTGATCGTCATGTAATCTTGTTGATGTCATGTACAATGATCTCCTGGTTCTGCTTATTTCACTTAGCATTGTTCATGTAAGTCTCTCCAGGCCTTTCTAAAATCATTCTGCTGATCATTTCTTATAGAACAATAATATCCCATAGCATTCATAAATCACAATTTATTTAGCCATTTTCCAATTGATGGGCTTCCATTCAATTTCCAGTTTCTTGCCACTACAAAGAGGGCTGCCACAAACATTTTTTCATTTGTGGTTCCCTTTCCCTCCTTTAAGATCTCTTTGGGATATAAGCCCAGTAGAAACGCTGCTAGGTCAAAGGGTTTGCACATTTTGATAACTTTTTGAACATAGTTCCAAATTGTTCTCCAGAATGGTTGGATCTTATGAAGTATTTTTATTCTACTCCATGCACTACCTTCCATGTATGGAATATATATAGTATTGTAGCATCATATGTCTAATTCACATGGGCAAATTCAATTATATGGAGTAATCTAGAGTGATGGACTGCTTGGGCCCAGGGCCACTAAACACTGATGTGGTTCTCTCCTTTCTGTAACCTGGGCACAACAATTTATTCCTTTGAATTCAGTCATTTAGTGAAAGCTTCTAGGATTTTATGTGCTCCTATTTCTTTTTTTTCCTTTCTTTTTCCTTTCAAACTTCTCCCTGATCTCTGGGCATACTCACACCTCAGATACTACTACCAATTTTAGAGACAACTACACTGGCAAATCTTATTATTGTAGCTATGGCTAGAGACTTTATGATAAGGGGAAATGCTAAGTTTTGATCTTAATGAACCAAAGTATCTTTAGTAAGAGGAAGCTTTTAATTCTCCTCAATACAGCTTTGGAGTTATAAGGGAATACTTTCCCCTTTAATAGGGAGAAATAAATGGCATTTCTAGCTAATTAAAAGTGGTCAAACCATTAGTGAAGAACAAAAAAGCATTAACTTCAGTACTGGAAGACATGAACCATAAATTGCAGCATCACATTCCAAATAGTTAAGCCTCCCATATGTCTGAAGAATATCTGTATATGTGTGTTATCATATACTATTTTAATCAATAGTCTTGTTAACTAAACACAGGGATTTTTAAAAAATATCATTAGATTTCTACAATACTTGGAATGTATGTCCAGTGCTAGATCTAAATGTGCTCTTCTGCTTATTAAGAAATGCTTAATAAAAGGTCATCTTGTCTTGAATAATTTTTACTAATTAAGTAAAGCAGTATGATGATTTGACATTATAACCAAATTATAACTTAAGAAAAATCTGTCAAGAAAAGAAGTTTGTCATCTTTTATGTTAGCTAAACCAAAGTCATGAAAAATGTCAAAAATGCATCACATTTGATAATTTAAGCTTTGTTCACTTATTTTAAAAAAAATTTTAAGCTCTTTTTTTGAGTTTAAGACCTGTTTTGCTGAGTCTCACTAAAAGCTCTAACATTTATTAGTTGCTTTTTAATTTTTCACTCTGATCACAGTTTCCATCTCATTAATTCTCCCCTGTAATGAAAGACTCCTTGAAAAGTGTGCTAGATTTTGAGTGACAGGATTTGTGGTGAAATTCCAATTCTGATACTGTGTCTTCTTTTCTCCTTTCTTTTGAATTCTTCTGTTGTGAGGGAAAGATAGCCACCCACTTAGGATCATAAACCTAGTATATATTAGAGATAACATAACTTATATCTACAAGAAACTTGGAATTTGCTAATGAAAAAGTTCACCTTTTAGTAACTATCTTTGTGTTGCTTTTGTCAAATAGAGATATACTTTCTCTTTTTAAAAAAAAATATTGTTGCTGAAAAGATTAAATAAAATAGTTATGTGAAACATTTTATAAATGCTAGCTGCTATTATTACTTGCAATCATATGGTTATAAACATACATATCCTCCATTTAAGAAGAAAAAAAGATTCTTTGGTGCCCTCACAAAGACTTGTCAAACAGCCCATGATAATTCAGTTGCATGAACTATTGCAAGGTTTGGGATTTTGTTTTGAGTTCTCTTGTTTCAGTAATTATAGAAGTCTCCCAGGGCAAAGAATTCTTTTCTAAGCTACATTTCCCATTCACTTACTCTCAGCCAACTTAATACTAACAAACTCCATTCCCTTTCTTCCTCTGCCTTTACTTTCCATTGTGCTCTCTTTGACTCCTATTCAGTTGTTTAAAAACAAATTGCTCCACCTTTTCTTTTTATATTCTCTCTCCTTTTGCATTTATGAAAATCTGCCTCTCAGTGTTATCACTTCCTTAGTCATGCTTCTCCTTTTCTCATATTCTTTGACATTATGCACCAAGAAAAAGAGTTGTCATACTCCTTGCTTCTTAAGAAGCTGCCACTTCCAGACTCCTTCTCTGTCACTGTCTTTCGGAAGCGTCTCTCCTTTGAGTTTTACCAACTCATTTATTTGTCATACTGTCTATGTTCTCACTGCTGTAATCAGTCATTGAATAAGCATTTATTAAGTGTTCGGAATACATAGTATTAGAAATACAGAGAATACAAAGTATTAGGAATACAAAGTACTAGGAATACAAAGACAAAAATTAATCTATCTCCCAAAAGTTGACATCCTCTTATGGGGAGAAAAATTTCATATATACATATAAGTTAATACAAACTATTTTCAAAATACAAGATAATTTCAGAGCAATGCAATGCAATTGGATGGAGTGGGGTTTGGAGAAGATTAGGGATGGTCTTATGTAGGAAGTTTCACTTTAACTGCATTTTAAAGCAGTCTGGGATGCCTAAGAAACAGAAGTGAGAAAGGAATATGATTTAGATGTGAGGAAAGCCTCTGTAAAAGTTAAAAAAAGAAAAAAAGAAACATCCTATTTGAAGGACAACAAGAAGACCAGTTTGGATGGACTATTGTATTTATGATAGAAAAATTAACGTGTAATAAACTTAGAGGGAAAGCTTAGAAGCAGATAAAGTACTTTAAATGACAAGCAGAGTTAGATTTTTTTGAAAAGGGGAATGACATAGTTTAAGCTCTTTGTATTATTTCTTTGGCATCTACATGAAGGATAGATTGGAGAGAAGTGATAGTGAAACCAATTGGGAAACTATTCAGTAGTCTAGGAAAGATATAAGAGCTTGAATTAAAGTGGTGATCTTATGATGGGCAGAAGGGCTGAAATGTGAGAGTTATAGAGGCAAAACAGTTTTTTCATGCAGTTTGGTTAGGAAGAAGAGAACACAATACCTTGAGGAGATGCTAGTTATGCTAATGAATTTTTTTTTTCATAGGATGAGAAACACAGGCGAGAGAGAGAGAGAGAGAGAGAGAGAGAGAGAGAGAGAGAGAGTGTGAGTGTGTGTGTGTGTGTGTGTGTGTTGAAGATCTGGTGAGGAAGGGATGAGGAAGGATGCAATCTGTTGGAGAGACAGAAGGGAATCAAGATTATATGTTGTGAGCTTCACTTTGGGAAGGAGAAAGACCATATCCTTATCAGAGATAGGGAGGAAAAAAGAGAGAGAAAGATTTTATTAAGAAATTTTGAGGTGAAGATAAAGGAAAAAGAGAGAACTCACATTGACGGGACTTAACTTTTTAGTAAAACTTCTCACCTCAGGGAAATAGGGGAAAGTTTGAGAAGGGAAGAGCAGGTTAAGTTTCAATTAGCTTCAGTGAATAATGAAATTGGGAAGCAAGGAGGAATAAAAAGACTGCATACAGTGAGGTCCCAATTAAGTCTGGATAACTTAAATTTATAATTATTTAGGTAGCATAGTTGTAAGATTTCTTCCAGCTGCATTTAAATGGATGAGCAAAAATGTAGTAATCAGGTGGTGGAAATAATCTATATATAATAGATCTACAGGCAATAGGACAAGCAGCAAGTGGTTCAAGAACAGAAGAGAGTGTAGAATTGAAGTGGCTATTAGGTTGAGATTGAAGTAGGGAGAAGGAGAGAGAGAAATAAACATGGAATCAGAGCCATGATAATGACCTGCAAAAATATTGAGAGGAGAAGAGGCTTGAGAGTCTTGCTGAGAGCAAAGATTAGTTATGGGAAGAAGAGAATCATAGGAAGAAGTAAAAATGATAAAGGATTATAATCAAATAAGGAAATTTAAGAGTTCGTAATCAGGAAGTAGAACATTTATAGGTAAAGGTAAGATCTAATATGTGACTATGCCTGTGTGTATAAGATGGAAGAAGAACTAAATAATATAATTTAAGAAAGCTGAGGAATTGGGAAATTAGGAAGTTTACAATATCTCTTTAGATGTTAATTTCCTTAACATAAAGTAGGAGCTTGTTAAAAGAGAAAGAATGTATTGAACTCCCTGGGAAAAAAAGAAGAGTGACCTAAGAGTCAATAAATTGGTTTTGTTCATTTAGGTATTGTGCCAAGCTTTCTGAAAATTTGTTTCTCTTTTCAACTACTTCTCAATATATTATAAAGCATACTGCTTATACTCTTCTACTATCCTGAGTAGCATCTTCTTCAGTTTTATACTCTAAATCTATATTGCTCTTGGCTACTTGGCAACAATGTTTGTTGACTTAAGACTTTCTAGACTTTGCTGGTCTCAGTACCAAGATTGATTTATATCCATTAAGCTTACTTTTCAGGGAATAGTTTTTATTAATATCATATCCATTTCTTATTTTCTGCAATCAGCAACTTGTTTAAATAGATTGGGTGGAGTTGCTTTAATTATGTGTAATATATTGTCATTTTAATTCTTTGGTTTGCTATTTTAATTTTGATTTTTGCTCTAATAAGTCAGTATTCTGATACTACCCAGCTGATTCAGAAATAACTCCCACATTGGTAAGGGCCATTTCTTGTGTGTTAATTCAATAAAATTCAACAATAATTTATTTAATGTCTAATACTTGCAAATATTGTTCATGTAGAACAAACTCCAAAATATGAAATAATTTTTTAAAAATTTAAATTCATTTATTTGGTAATTTGGCAGAAGAGAATGAGCTGGAAAGGCTCTGAAAGATTTACATTATATAGGTTTTAGATAAAGACAGTTTGAAAGCAAGGTAGATTGAGATGGATATCCATAAATAAAATTTGGACAAAGCCAGAAGACAAGAAAACTCCACATTCAAGCTGAGGTAGACTCAAAACAAGACCTGGAAGTGAGTACCCTAAGTGAGGTGAGTGGAGGTTAGATCCAGGACTTGGGAAAACCCAAAACTCCTTGTAGACATCTCTGGTATTCCTAAAGAGATACTGAGGTCAGAGCAGCATTTAGGGTCCAAAGACTCTCTAGACATATAAAAATAAATTCAGACAGTATTAACAAGTGATAAGTAATCATCCACACAAGGCCCTATCTAGTGTGCTTCTGGTCTCTTTTTTTAATCCTTCCCTTAATAGCTGTTATCTTTGAGACACAGATATAATCATGTCACTACACTATAAGAAGCATTGGTGGTTCCCAGTTACTTTTAAGTTAAAACACAATATTCTGAACCTAAACTGTCTATCCACTCACACACCTATCTTGTTGAGAAGTTGATTTTTGAGCTTAAGTATTTTTACATTTATCCCTAACAAATTTCATAAAATTCAGTCCATTGTTCTAACCTCTCACAATCTTTTTTAATCCAAATTCTATCATCCAATACTTTAGCTTTTTCTTCCAGCTTTTTATCATCTGTAAATTTGATAAGCTTGCCATCCATGCCTTTATGCAAGTCATTAATAAAAAGATTAACTATCAAAAAGCTAACCACATATCTTTGAAACACTCTGCTGGAAAACATTCAAGCTAATGTCAGGCCATTAATAAGTTTTTTTTAATTGATCATTAAGAACAGAATATCCCCCTTGAGAATCCTGGGATCTTCAAGAGTCACAGAATTAAAAGCAAACTTGAGACCTGGTATAATCTTATTTTCTTTTGTTGGTATTGAGAGGAAAGAAAAGGGAAATATAGGGATACTAATATATTGTTGGTATGCCTGTGAAGTAGGCATTCTAGAAAGTAATTTGGAACCACACTCATAAAGACACCATACATGCATAAAAAGAAAGAAGAAAAGGAATATAAGGATAAAAATATTTATAGAGGCACATTTGTTATGGCAAAAAAAAAAATTGGAAACAAAGTGGGCACGAATTAACTGGGGGAATGGCTGAACAAATAATGGTATACAAATGAAATGAAATAGTATGTTGTAAGGAGATGACAGAAGGGACAGATTGAGGGAAATCTGGGAAAACTTTAATGAACTGGTGTAGAGTGAAATAAGCAAAACAATGTGAATGATTTGTACAGTGGCTGTAATAAACATAGTCAAAGAAAACTGACATGAAGGATTTTAGAAATTTCATCAATACAGTGCCCATTTATGACAGTAGAAGACTAATGGTCATTTCATGCTTCCTACTTCTTGTTAGAATGATGATGAATTACCGAATCAGCTCTACATTTTCAAACATAACCAATATGTGAGGTTTTAAAATATTTTTTGTCACAAGAAAGGGCTTTTCTTTTTCTTTTTTCTTTTGGAAGTAGAGGGAGAAATGAGGAGGTAGTTATATCAGTACTAAACAAAAGAAGACAAAAAGAAAAGAACAGTGAATCATTTTAAAAATAAACAGAAGAGAGCGAAAAAAAATTTTAAAGGACCATAAATCAACAGTGTAGTATGGTAATCTGTATTAAATTTTGAATTTATTTAAAGGGACAAGTCACATATAGAGATTCATGGGTTCATGTGCAGACTTCTTTTTCTATTCTCTGTATAAGGAATATTCATTTTTTATGTTTGTCTCATTCATTATAATAAGGAATAGAAAGCAAAAAGAAAATAAGTTAGTTTCTGGTAGCAAGCTAGAAACGGTAATTCTCAGTCACTGATAAGACTAACCAATATTCTTGTCACTGAAAGTCTCTCATTTGGTAGGATGTGGCTCCCTTTTAATTTATCATCAGTTAAAGAAATTCATTTTCTGTTTCCTTTGGAAGCATAAAGAGTCTTCTGTTGCCTTCACTGAAAACATAAAATCTATTCTTTTATCCTAGAACAAACTTTTATTTTCAGCTAAGGAATAAGCAAAGAAGTTTTTAGAATTTTTGTCTTTTTGCTCCTCTGTGTTAAACATGTAATCTGTGTATTTATCTGCATATTTTATGAAGTAAGGGCTTTGGATTTGAAAAGAAACGAACAGTAAACACTGTGTAGTTCTCCTACCTGTCCATGAAATCACAGAACCTCCAATTGAAATATGATTACTTAGATTAAAATAAAAAAATAAAGTACTGTATGGAATAAATAGCATAAAGATCTTCTTTGATTTAATTCAGATTTTTAATTTCTTCTTTTTTATTTTGACATATTCCTATTTCAATTTGCTTTTCTATTTATAAATCAATTTTTCTGAGCTATAAACTGTAATATCTCAATGAATTCACAAGTTATTTTTGAAGAAATTTTTTGACATCTTCTTTAAGTGATCAGTTAAATCCATAACAGGTACCCATTAGGAATTCATTTCTATATATCTAAGTTATAAAACTTATAAGGAGAAATTTAGTTATTGTCTGTATAGCTATTTCTTCAGGAGTGTTGGAACTAAGTTCAAAACTAGATTCTTTGTATCTGCTAGTCACTTAACTTCTTAACTTCCTTATGTATAAAATAGAGGATAGTAGTATTTGAACTATTTACTTCTCTAGGTTGTTAGTTTTATGTATTCTGTATTTATGTATTCTGAATAATGATGATAGCTAACATTTATATAGCACTTACTCTATGACAGACACTTTGCTAGGCATTTTGCAAAATGTATCATTTGTAAATGAAGCCTGTGGCTGCTACTTAAGAAGCAATTAAATATTGAGACTGAGCAAAAAATATCTACTTGTTTTCAGCCATTTTTTCTTCTCTCCCCCGCTGCCCAAGTCTTCTTTATAATTCTTAACAAACTTGACAGTTTTATAGAGCAGACCCACTGGTTCTCCACATTTGGGGCAATTTACAAACTCTACCTAAATAGCTTCCCTTGACTTCTTATGCCCCAAATCCAGCCATGTAGTTAGAGAAAATAGGCATTAATTTCTCTGTTTCACAAGTTATCAGATATTATTTTGGAGTTAGTATCCATAGGTCATTCCCCATAAGTCCTAGAAACTATTTGTTATGCATCTGGCAACCTCACTATTTTTCCCAGGTACACATACAATAGAAAAATCTATTCTTATTTTTAATCATTTTAACATTTTTAAAGAAAAGAATGTTAAAAAATAATTAGGTGATTTTCCTTTACATATTCAAGTTGACAAAAGCTTCTCCAATGCAGACAGTTGACTTAATATTAGCTCACATTTGTATATGACTTTAATATTTATAAATTGCATGCTACAAACTAATATTATTTTCCAGCCTTCTACATTGATTGAATTATTTTACCTTGTCAGCTACCAGCTCTGCCCATTTGGAGGACCTTGCTTACCTGGATGAACAAAGACATACTCCCTTGAGAACTTCTCTCCGAATGCCAAGGCAGAGTATGGGTGGTGCTCGTACACAGCAGGACTTGAGAGGTAAGAAAACCAGAAGAACCCAAAGTAAAAGGAGATGTGTATCAAGAATCAGATGATTTGTATTATATTCTTATGCTTACTACAATATGATGGTAGATAAAATGATCTACTTAATCTGGAATCTGTTCTTATAATGTCTGTCCTAGAAAACAAAGATAATGTAAAGTTATTGCACTAAATGTTATTGCATAAAATGGAATAATTTCCAACTGTCAGGAGAATTGAGTTCTCCAAATATCATAAAAAACGATGAAGGAACTGTCTGGTATAGAGGGAAAATTGCTAATTATGATGTCAGAGGACCTGGAGTCAACCCTGCCATTTATTTGAGACCCAGGACCTTGATCTATAAAATAAAGGGTTTAGATCCATTCCAACTCAAATTCTGTGGTCCTATGATCTTATATAATAAGTAGGAAAAATACCCTTCCTAAGATGCTGGATTTCACCAGTAATTATTGACAAAATTAAAGCTGTATTACACTATAACTATACCTAGTTTTACTTCATTTAATCCACAAATATTTATTAAGTGTTTATCTCACCTACAACTCTAGACATAGAGCTAATAAGCTTTGGAGATACAAAGAAAATCAGCCCTCAGGTGCCTTATATTTGAATGGGAAAGGTAACATGTATATAAAAAGATATATACAGAACATAATAAATGGAAGATCATTGTAAAAGGGAAGGCATTAGTAACTGGGAAGACAAGGAAAGGCTTCCTGCAAAAGGCAGTACTTGTACTAAACTTTTAAGGATTCCAAAAGGCAGAATTGGGAAACAGTAGCATTACAAGAGTAAAGGCTCATTGCAAAGACATGGAGAGAAGAGGTGGAATATCATTGGTTTTTTATTATTTTTAATAACTTTTTATTTTCAAAATATATGCAAAAATAGTTTTCAACATTCACCCTTGCAAAACCTTGTGTCCAAAATTTTTCTCCCCTTCCCTCTTCCTTCTCCCCGAGATACGAAGTGATTAAATGTATGTTAAACATGTGTAATTTTTCTATATATGTTTCCACGATTATCATGCTGCACAAGAAAAATCAGATCCAAAAGCAAAGAGAGAGGTGGGGGAAGGCAGGAAGGGAGGGAGAGAGGGAGAGAAAGAGAGAGAACAAAAAGCAAGCAAACAACAAAAAACGGTAAAGGTACTGTGTTGTAATTCACATTCAGTCTCTGTAGTCCTCTTTCTGGATGCAAATGGCTCTGTCCATCACAAGTCTATTGGAATTGGCCTGAATCACCTTATTGTTGAAAAGGCCATGTATAGCAGAATTGATCATCACATAATTTTGTTGTTCCCATGTGCAACATTTTCTTGGGTCTATTCATTTCACTTAGCAGAAGTTCTTGTAAGTCTCTCCAGGCCTTTCTGAAATCATTCTGTTGATCGTTTCTTATAGAACAATAATATTCCATAACATTCATATACCATAACTTATTCAACCATTATCCAGCTGATGAGCATTCACCCAGTTTCCAGTTACTTGCCATTATAAAAAGACTGCTACATTTTTGTACATGTGGTTTCTTTTCCTTTTTGTGTGATCTCTTTGGGATATAAGTCACACAGCTGTCTCAAAGTGTTTGCACAGTTTGAATTTCTTTGGTCATAGTTCCATATTCTCCAGAATGGTTGGACAGTTCACAACTAAGTGGCGTATCATTGTGAGGAACAGCAAACAGACCAATATAGCTATATCATAGAGTATACTAAATAAAGTAATGTATAAAAGATTAGAAAAGTAGGAAGGGGCTAGGTGTTGAAACACTTGAAATGACAAACAGGAAAGTTTATATTTGATCCTATAGGTAATAGAGAGCCACAAGAGCTTATGGAGTTGGAGGATAAATGTAGTCAGACATATGCTTTAATAGCTATTTGGGGAACAAATAGAAATTGGGAGAGATTTTAGACAGGGAGAATAGGTAAGATGCTTTGTCCAGTCAAGAGGTATAGAAAGTCTGAACTTGGAGAATGGTCCTTTGAGTGGAAAAAATGCAGCATTATGCAGTTGTATAGCCTTGGGCAATTAATCAACAAGCATTTATTTCTTAGGTGCCTACTTTTATGCCACACACTGAACTAGGAACTAGAGGAATAAAGGACAAAAATAATAGTAATGTCCTAGAAGGGACTTGATTTATGGAGTTCAGACCACATTGATTGGCCAACAATAGGTCCCAAGCCAAGCCCCAATTGGTCATTATTTGGGTCCTGATTGAATCAGAGTTAATGTAAATAGCAGTTATTTCTATTTTGACCAGAAATCCTGAAGAGCTTCCTAAACCAGATTTTTTTTTTTTTTGACTAGGTGAAAGAAGCCATTCTTTGCCACAATTGCTAGCTAGCCTTAATAACCAAATGGGTGTGGCCTTAGTCAAACTGAGACCTGTTAAAGACCTAAGCATAAAAATGCCAAGGTCTCCCACTGCATCCAGAGCCATATTCAGTCACAATGATCTATATCTGGCCACTGGACCCAGGTAGCTCTGGAGGAAAGTACCGGTGATCTTGCACAGCCCTCCCTTATTTAAATCCAATTCACTTGCATGTCATGTTATCACCTCCTTGAAGTTATGGTCCTTTTCCAGAGTGAAGGACAAATACATAAATAAAAAAATATGTCTATTTAGGCTTGGATAGTTTACTTTCCTGAGACTCAATTTTGTCATTTGTAAAATGAAGTTGGGCCGAAAAACTCTTAGGTTTCTTCCAACTCTTCATCTAAGATCCTATGAAAAAAAAGCAGAAAGAATGGTGAGCCATCTGGAGTGAATTTGCAGCTTCAGGCCATCTCCAAGTCAATTAACTAATGTTCATTCTAATTTGGTGGTCATCATTATCCTCTTTTGATAGCCTGAGGAGTTGATACCTATAATTTAATCTCCAGATTGTATAAGATAATAGTGAGTGTTGGTACAGGTTAATTCTGTCTCTAAAAAACAATTGCTTAGAGTCAGCTTGCTCCTCACTGGGGCCTACTCAGATCCTGGGTTGTTCCTAGGGATGTGATCTTTTGCTGGAGTCCATTTACCCCATCATTTCCCCTCATACAAATGAGGCCCAAAATCTTTTGGGGTACAAGGTAATAGTCTTGTCTTCTAAAGCTCCTTCCTGATGGAGTTGTCCCTACTTTACAGTGTACCACTCAAAGAGGTGATGAGCTCAAAGGTACAGAAGCCAGTTAAAGCAGTGTCCAGTGGGTGCTGAGTCTCAAGATCACAAACAGGATGGATCCTGTTGACTAACATTTAAAGGTGAATCAGCTGTAAACCATGCATATACTTTCACCTACAATATACTAGTAGGTCTATATATGCCAAAAAGAGACCAAAAAATAAGGAAAAGGAGCTACATGTATGTAAATATTTATAGCAGCTCATTTTGTGGTACCAAAGAATTAGAAATTGAAAATCTAAGCAAAATCAATTCAGATAAGACTTTTTACTGCAGGAGTGCATTCATTCCATCAATAGTTATAGTATGGAAAGAGGAGGAGAAGGCAATAAAAGCTTGGAGGACCAGGGAAGGCTTCCTCAAATTGAACTCTGAAGAATTCTAAGAAGCAAACATAAGGAAGGAAGGAAGTATCTTCCAGGCCAGGGGGAAAAGATGATGCAAAATCATAAAAGCAGGAAATAGAATATGGTGTGTAAGTTACAATAATATGTAGATAAATTTGGCTGGATTGTAAAATATGGAAAAAGCAGGACTTTGTAATAAGGGTTTTTTAAAATAGACTGGAACCAGATGGTATTTGAGAGGATGCTAACATGATACACCTCTAAACACTTGAAAATAGCTATTGTGTCCTCCTGAGTCTTTTCTTCACATTAAACCTCTACATTTCTTTTAACTGCTCTTCCCATACTGTGGACTCAAATTCCTCCAGCATCCTGGTCTCCTCTGGACACTTTCCATCTCAGAAATATCCTTTCTAAACTATGGCTCTCAGAACTGGACAAATGACTTCCATATGTGACCTGGAAGTTCTGCCTCCTTTACTTAGCACAAGATTGCATTTGATTGCATTTGACTTTTTGTCTATCTTTTGTTGATGCCTGTTGATTTTGCAGTGCACTAAAATTCACAGACCTTTAAAAAATACCTTTAGGTATTAGCAAATACCTAAATTTGCTGTCTAATGATTTTGTAATAACTAAGCCTAAAAGCAAAACATTACCATGATCTCCATTAAGTTTCATCCCAGTGGTCTATCTTATTGAGATCTTTTTAGATGCTATTACCCAGTGTTAATTATTCTTTGAAATTTTGTGTCACCTGAATATTTGATAAGGAAACAACTTATGCTTTTATGCAGATAATTGATTTGTATTAAATAACACAGGGTTAAACAGAGATCCTTGTGACAATATTCTAAATATATTTCCCCAAATTATATAAAACCTCTTGTGTCTATCCATTCAACCAGTTCCAAATCCATCTACAACATGTTTTTCCTTTTCTTTCCACCAAAAATAGCATGAGAAACTTCACCAAATGTTCTGTTACAATCTAGGTAAACTCTAGAATTCTGCTGATCTTACACTTTAATAACCCTATCAGAAAAGGAAATAAGCTGGTCTGGCTTGTTTTTCTTGCTAATGCTAGGCTGTACTTTTCATGATCATGGCTTCATTTTTGAGATCCACAAGCATATCTTTAATAAGATATTCTAGAATTCTGCCAAAAATTGAAATCAAGTTTGCTATCCTATGGTGCATTCTAGTCTTTTCCTTTTTTTTGAAAGTCAGGACAACATTCATTCTTTTAGTCTTGTGGCACTTCAAAATCTTTCAGATATTACTAATAGCAGCTTAGCAATCACAATCATTTTACCATGTCTTTGAGAACTCAAGGATTCAGGTTATTAAGGCCAAATGACTTGAATTGATCATAGTAAGTTAGATTATGTCTTCTTTTATTATCTTCTTAAATTGTTTTTAGCTATTTTTGTCCTTTATAGTCCAAAGGTCATTCTTGGCAAAAAAAAAGATAAAAATAAAATAGTATTGGGTAATCCTTTCTTTTCTGTTATCAGTTATCATCTTGATTCACATTAAGTGATAGTACTGTTTGTGACACTTCTGTTTCAAGTGCTGTACAACAAATATTATTTATTCAGTCATTTTTCAGTCATGTCAGACTGTGATCTCATTTGAGGTTTTCATGGCAAAGATGCTAGAGTGGTTTACTGTTTTCTTCTTTAGCTTGCAGATGAGGAAATTAAGGCCAATATGATTGATTGATTTATCACAAAATTAATATGTGTCTGAAGCTAGATTTCAACTAAGAAGTGAGTCTTCCTGACTCTAACCCCAGCACTCTATTCACTGTACCATTTAGCTGCCCCACATCAGATAGCAAACCTGTTACGTATATAGCACATAGAATAAACTATATTGCATTTCCAAAACGACTTAAGACTTCCCTCCAACAAATATCTAAGCTTTCAGGAACCTCTTCACCTGAATAGTACATCCTAAACTTTGATTCCATCCACCTGGCTCAGAGAGGCTCAGAGAGGCTCCGAGAGGCTCCACTTGCTCATATTAGTACAGATAGAATTTATTGATTAATGGGAGATTGCAAACTTCCTTCCAAATGTCTTTTTTCTTTAGGAGTTATCCATCAAATGGTTTAGACAAGGAGAATACTGTTTAAGTATTGATGCATGAGAGAACAATTTTTTGTAGTTAGCATTACAGAATTGATATCTTTTCATTCAAAGCTCTATATTTAAAGAAAATGCTCTTCCCTCAAGAAGTAATATAGTATCATCTTAATTACTGTTCACAAGGGAATAATATTGTAATAGAATTCAAAAGGCATTAAAAAGCAGCAAAAACATTTGGCAAACAAAATTTCCATATATTTCTGGTGATCTGCTTGCCAAAATCTTCATCATTTGTGATTTTATCCTAAATATTTAGTATTATTGTTAGAAACAGAATCAAATTCTTTTCCTGGCATGCTTTTTTAAAAGTGTCACATGGTATCCATTCATTTAAACAGCCATACAAAATGCAGTTTTATATTTTTCTCTACTTATGAAAGAGGTAATACATATTTTTAAACTTTTAAGCAATAAAATGATAAGAAGTCTTTTTTTTATTAGAGGAAGTTAGGCTTATCTTTTCTGAGTTAAGCATTTACAAGATTTTACTTGAAACAGTAAACTTTGTTACCCTGATGTAAGCTTTGATTTATAATGGGCTTTAAATCAAATCCTAGCCTCCCAGTTTTCAGAATATGGTGAGGAACTGGCACTGAATGATATATGTTCTCTACAATCCTGTTATGCCCTGGGTGCTTAGTAACTATTTGATAACATGTAGTATTTCTGCCTTTAATGGTAGAGCATGACTATATTTCTGGAGATTTATTTGTTATCTTCTCAAATGAAAATTAATCTATCAATAAACATTTATTAAAATGCCAGATCCTATAGAAGAGGTATAACAGAAATTAAAGATAAAGTTTTTACCTTCAAGAAGCCTGCAATCTAATCACTCAACATAAAGTGGAAAAAAATGAAACAGAAACAGTAGAAACAATTTGGAAATTTATTTGGAAGGTAATAGTGAAAATACAGTTGGCCAGACTGCGCATTTCATTTAATAATTCTCCCTAATCATGATTGTTAGTATTCAAAACACTAGAATAATACAATGTCCTCAGAAATAGAAGTCTGTGGAATTTAGACATTATTTGGACTCTTGCATAGAAAAGCATTAGCAGTACATAAGTCTTAAAGTTTGACTTCTAAAGGTTTTCTTTGTCATGACTGCCCAAACCAGCTATATTTCTGATAGCTCTTCTAGTGAATTTGATACTTCTAGTTAATGGTGATGAGAAATAAGCCACAGGAGTGTACATCAGTATCCCATTTCAGGAAGGAGGTAGCTTGCAATTTGCTATTTGAATTGAATAGTATTGATGATAGCTTTGTACCAATAAAATGATAATAGGAGGATAAGGGCAGATAGGTGGCACAGTAAGTAGACCCTGAAGTCAGGAGGACCTGATTCAAATCCCAGCTCAGATGCTTATTAGCTATGTGATCCTGGACAAGTCACTTTAACCCTGTTTTTCCTAGTTTCCTTATCTGTAAATTGAGCTGGACAAGGAAATGGCAAACAATATTATCTTTGCCACGAAGACCCCAAATGGGGTCATAAAGAGTTAGACATATCTGAAGCAAATCAAAAACAACAAAATCTAACAGTAGCTAGTAACTCTTAACTCACCATAATATTCTCTTCCATCACTAAAGCTTATTAGTAATTATGTCGAAATTTGGTTACCCAGACAACTTCATCAGTATGATACATCAGTTTCATGATGTCATGCTTGCTTGAGTTCTGGATAATAGACAGTACTCTTTACCAATCACCAATGGAGTGAAAAAAGGTTGTGTGCTTGCTCTCATACAATGTTTTCAGCCATGTTGTCAAAACCCTTCGATGAGGAAAAACATGGAATCAAAGTCAGCTACCACAATAATGGCAAATTCTTCAACTTGAAAAGTTGAAAAATTAAAGTGGAGGAGGTATTATTTTTTTTTGTTTGCAGATATTTATGTGTTCAATGCAGCATCTGAAGCTGAAATGTGACAAAAGTGTGGATCAGTTCTCTGCTGCTTTGATTTATAATGGGCTTTGAATCAAATCCTAGCCTCCCAGTTTTCAGAATATGGTGAAGAACTGGCACTGGATGATATATGTTCTCTACAATCCTGTTATGCCCTGGATGCTTAGTAACTATTTGATAACATGTAGTATTTCTGCCTCTAATGGTAGAGTATGACTATTTCTGGAGATTTATTTGTTATCTTCTCAAATAAAAATTAATCTACCAATAAACATTAAGTGCTAATTTTGGCCTAACAATTAAAGCCAAGAAAACATAGTCCTCCATCAGCCAGCAATGTACCATCCATATGTGGAACCATCAGTTACAGAGAATACTGTGGGTAAATTCTCTTACCTTGGCAGTATACTTTCCAGAGATGTCCACATTGAAAATGAGATTGATATACATGTTGCCAGAGTTTGCTCAATGTTTGGGAGGCTCTGAAGGAAAATGTGGGAGAGGAAAGAAATTAGACTGACTTCCAAACTGAAGAGCTACAGACCTTTTATATGTCTGTGAAATCTGGACAGTATACCAGCGCCATACCAGGAAATCACTTTCATTTGAATTGTCTTAGGAAGATTCTAAAGATCACCTGGCAGGATAAGATATCAGATTTTGAGGTCCTTTCTTGGACTAAACTACTAAGCATTCCAACTCTACTGCAGAGTGCACAACTCCATTGGGCTGGCCACATTATTCAAATGCCAAATATATACTTGCCCCCCAAAAATATTTTATGGATAACTCACATTGGGCAAGTGCTCACAAGATGGTCAGAAAAAGCAATTTCAAGGACATTTTCAAGGTATCTCTTATGAACTTTAGAATCAATGATGTGATGTGGCAACATTGGCACAAGACTGCCCAGCATGGTGTGCCTTCATCAGAAAAGGTGCTTTGCTCTATGAGCAAGGCAGAATTGAATTAGCCTAAAAGAAACACAAGATACTCAAAGTTAGAGAATCCACCCCAAATGTTCATATGGACAATTTGTGTCTGACCTGTGGCAGAGTATTCCAAGCTCATTTTAGTCTGATCAGCCAGTTGGACACACTGTAACTCAACTATAATATAGTGATCATTTTAGTTCTCTTCTAGAACAAAGGACAACAACCAACCACCAACTTCCACAAAAATAAGTTTTTAAAAAGTCTTTAATTCAAGAATTTCAAATTAAATTTTGATACTCATTTTGTGCTATACTTTTCTAAATGTAAATATTTTTATGCAGTAATGAGGTGATGAACTGATATAGGAAGCAAATATAAAATATGCCACTCTCACCAACCTAATTAAATGACATATCTGGGTTTCTTTAAAAGTGATTAACAATGTCTTCACTATCTGCACAGGCACTCAAAGTACAATATGGTAACTTGGTATAGAATAGCTTTTATTTCACATACCACAGGAAATAAATGACACAAAAGACTCAGAAGATCTTATAAACAATTTTTTGTGTTTTTTATTCATTTGTTTCAGTCATATCCAACCCTATTTTGGGTATTCTCATCAAAGATACTACCGTGGTTTGCCATTTCCTTCTCCAGTTCAGTTTACAGATGAGGAAACTGGGGCAAACAGGTTAAATGACTTGCCCAAGTTCACATAGCTAGAAAGTGCCTCAGGCAAAAATTGAACTCCTTTACTCTTAAGACAATGCTCTATTCACTTCTCCACTTATGAACAATTCCCCTCTTTGAACATTATAGGATTATAAAAGCACTCTTGCAGTCCATAAGACATTTTAAAATTCCCCCCAGAAGTTAAAGATACTTTGAGGGTTTGCTGTACAAATACTCCCTATTCATCTTGGACCCACACCATCCATGTAACTCATCAATTGTGAGACTAGAAGGATCCAAATTTCATAATCCTCCATGACGAACCCGCCTTTCAGCTGCAAGGCTATTCTCTGCTGAGAATCTTTTCTTAAAAAGCAGCTGTTGATGAATGTTCTTCCCCAAACTCAAAAGTATACAATATTTTGGTAACTTTTAATTTTTATTTAAAAAAAAAAAAACAGGAATAATGTGTAGTCTCTAACTTGCTCTTTTTTTTTAAATTAAAGCTTTTTATTCACAAAGCATATGCAAGGGTAATTTTTCCAACATTTACCCCTGCATAACCCCCTGCCGCAAATTTTCCCCTTCTTCCCTCCATCCCTTCCCCCACTTGGAAGCAGTCTTATATATGCCAAATATGTTGAAATACATGCCAGATCCAATATGTGTATACATATTTGCACAGACATCCTGTTGGCAAGAAAAATCAGATCAAGAAGGAAGAAAAAGAAAAACAGAAAAAAGAAACAAAATGCAAGCAAATAATAACAAAAGGAGTGAGAATGCTATGCAGTGTTTCACCTCTGTTCCCATGGTTCTCTCCGGGTATAGATGGTTCTCTTCATCACTGCACAAGTGGAACTGGTCTGAATCATCTCAATGTCTAACTTGCTCATAAAAAAGAAAAGAAGTCAAAACAAACAAATAAATCACCCAGGAACTCTTCAGCCTGCCTGGGCAAGAATAGACCATTATCTATGTGCTTCTCCTGAAAGTTATCCTTTTTTGCTTGGAGTGAGAGAAAAGAAAAGAAAGCTTTTTATGATAAGAAGAATGCTGGATTTAGAGCCTCAGAATCTGGCCTCAAATTATGGTTCTGCCTGTATGACTTTGGGCATGTCTCGTAATCCTTCTAAGCCTCAATTTCTTTATCTGTAAACTAAAGGGATTGGACTAGCCCTAAATCTATAAAAACCTACCTACCTTCCCCATCACCATCACCTTGCTTCAATCTACAACTCAAATGGAAAGGAAGCAGAGGAAAAGAAGAAGAAAAGGGGAGGGCGAGGGAAGGATCAAGACATTGTACAACTCACTTTCATAGACTACTAAGGAGGTAAGACACAGGATACAACAGAATCAAGATTCAAAAACATTGCTCCACTCTCAATCCACTGAACAAACCATCTCTTCTGGTTTTCTTAAAGAACAATCTTATCTGATACATTGCATCTCTTGAGCTAGAAGCTGTAGCAGTAGCAAATTCACAACAGCTCTTCCAACAAAACCAGTACCTTGAAAATAGGATAACGAGGAGAGTGATACTAAGTATCAGAATACTTTTTGAAAAAACAACCTTATGCCTTTGAAAAAGAGAGTTCATTAAATCATATAATCCTTTTAACAGCTACTTACTTACTGCCCCTTTGGGTCCAGGACTCTTATCTGCTGTCACCTAGCTGTCTACATTCCAGGGTATTGAACAATTAATTCAATTCAGGGTAGGCAAAATACTTTAAAATACTTTTTAAAAGATTCCAGAATCAGTTCAGCTAGATAGCACAGCAACAGAGAACTAGTCCTGAAGTCAGGAGGACTGAGTTCAAATTTGGCCTCAGAAACTTCACACTTACTAGCTGTGTGATCCTGGGCAAGTCACTTAACCCCAACTGCCTCCCCCTCCCTCCTCCAAAAAACATCCCAGACTCTTGAGAAAGATTCCCATCATGACATCCACTTTTTCCAGATAACAGATGACTAAAAATCATGTTTTAAGTTGAGAAGAATGATTAACAAATAAACCTTTTGATAGTTTGATCCAAATTAAGGAGGAAAAGAAAGAGCTTTAAAAGTATCTTTTTTATCATTATTTTCTCTTTTTTCTATCAAAAGTCCCTTGATTTGTTAAGATAACCATAGTATTTATGGAGAGGATGACATGAGCCATTTTGAGAAACACTTGTTAAGTGACTTTTTTCATAAGATTGAAAGAAAAACTTTAAGGCATATATTTGTCTGAAAGAATTTCCTAGAACACTGGTAAAAAGTGAACACACACACACACACACACACACACACACACACACAATCTGACATATGGGACCTCAGCCCTAAGACAGATCAATTTAAGATTTAATGAGTGGTCATTAAATTTGTCATCAACCTAAAAGATCTCTATTGGATTGTCTTAGGGATTTATGCTTGACTCTGTACTATTAAATATTCTGAATACTTTGGGGAAAGGAATAAATAGCATTCTTATCCATTTTACACACAACACAGTTGTCAGGGATAGTTAACATGCTGGATGAAGTCAAAATTTTAAAAAATTCTGATGACTGGGATAAATCTAGGATGAAATGCAATAAGGATTAAATCAGTCTTTTGGGCGGTTCAAAAAAAATTCTTCACAAGTACAAGATGGGAAACAGGTGGTTAGATATCATTCTGTCTGAAAAAGATATGGGAGTTTTAGTGGATTGGAGGCTTAATATGAGTTGACAGTATCATGTGGCAGCCAAAAAACCTAATGCAGTCTAATCCAAAAAGTAATACCTTCCAGGAATAATAAGGACATGAAAAATCCAGGGTACTATGCCTTGATTAGACCACATTTGTGTATTTTGCTCAATTCCTACTCTGAATTGAATTGTTCAGTTCACTGGACGATAGGCAGCTAGGTGCCATAGTAAATTGAGTCCTAGACCTGAAATCAGGAATACCTGAGTTCAAATCAGGCTTCAGATGCTTATTGTTGTGTGACCTTGGACTAGTTACTTAAATTTTTTTTCATTAACTACTGTAATATGGAGATGATAATGATCATGTTGATAAAGTGCCTGGTGCATAGTAGGTGCCATCTAAATGTTAGTCAAACCAGCACTCATTTTAGATTTCATTGGCTTCTTTACCATACCCCTACCTCAGTTACCTCCTGCCTTTTGTAGTTAAACTGAAACCTGAAAAGGTTTGTTTTTCCCTTCAGCAGTATTCTATAGTATGAACTATGAACCTAACCTCTGAAATCTGTGTACAAAGATGAGAACTGGATAATAACTTCAAATTCACAAATAAAAGAAAGTGAAGCAACAAAAAACATACTAGAGTCAAGTTTATAAAAGAACTAGGCAATTCCCTTCCAATGAATTGAGCTACATGAACAGCCACATAGGGTGACTTTTTAGCTTGGCCAAAGAGAGCACTCTGTTGTTATTGTTGTTAATGTCCAACTTGTCATGACCTCATTTGGGATTTTCTTGGGAAAGAAACTAAAGTTATTTCTTTCTCCAGCTCATTTTGCAGATGAGAAAACAGGATTAAGTAACTTTTCTCAGGTTCACACAGCTAAGAAGTGTCCGAGGCTACATTTTGAACTTAGGATGATGACCCTGCCTAACTGCAGACTTAGTTCACCTAGCTGCAAAGGGAACACATAGGAAGTATATTTGGCTCAAGGCGGGGCTGCAGAGTGTATGAAAGAGGTAGAAAATAACCTAAGACAATGACAAAAGCTAAAGTCCAAAATGACTGATAGTAAACGTGTCCTTACTGTCACTAGATGATTTTGTTTTTTGTTTTTGTTTTTTAATCTTTTTTTTTTCTTTTTGTGAGACAATTGGAGTTAAGTAATTTGTCCAGGGTCATACAGCTAGTAAGACACTAGATGACTTTGAAGAGAAATCTGACACAGATGGGTTCTTTCTATCATGTGGTATCACATTGTAACTATTTGCAAATATGCCAAAGATAAAAATTCCAGTTCAATATTCATTTTCTGTACAGTTCTCAAAAGTTGAGTAAATCACCATGGGAGAACTTTAGAATCTGTGTTAGGGCAGCATGGTATAGATGATCAAGACCTAGCTTTGCTGTCAATACATCTTGGGGTTCAAGTCTAATATGCTTCCTATGTGACCCTGCACAAATCACTTAAATTTATGATGCTTCCAAGAAATACTTCTGACTCCTGGATTGCAGAGCACATGCAATTCTGCATTGATAGATAAAGTTCCCTGAGCAAGATTTTCTTATTCCAATGAAACCAAAGGTCCATTCAACTTTGATCCACTCCCATGCCACACCTAAACAAATGAATCAATAAAAGAATCCACTAGATTCCAAAGTATAAAATTAAAATAAAATGCAGTTGTTTTTTATGTTTATGGCTCTAATAAGGGAAAAATGCCAAATAAGTTACTAGCTGCTTCTTAATTGCTGATTATCAACCAATTGTGAAGACAGGTGTCTTCCAAGAGCCCTTTTTAATGCCTTCTATATCAATCATTTAGAAACTGAAATGCAGCCAATGGGTTGTTGTCTTTCTCCATTCATATAACAATGGGTCTTTTTTTTTTTTCCTGTTCCACCTTTTCACTTAAAAGATTGAAAAGTTGTTTTTTGCAAATAGGTTGGTGGAAGCTAGAAGGCAAATTTGACTTGTCATATCCTTATATTAAAGACTAATAGGGACAAATGGAAGTACATTGTTTGCTTAGGGCAGGTCCCTAAGTTTTGCCTACAGCCAGAAATCAGGGGTCTGTAACAACTCTGCCTTAAGATTCAAAACTAAATTCAAGAGAAAATCCTTATCATCACAGCTGAGGGAATGAGAGATAACCTTTATCTGGCAGCAGCCACCTAAAAAATAAAAAATCATATTACATTTGTAAATTTATATTTATTTTAAGGCTATACTCAAAACAATAAGTCAAATTGTGTAGTGTTCTGGTTGTTTTTCTGGAGTTCTCTGGACCAGCCTTCATTTCACTAGAGTAATCACCAGGAGAATAACCAGAGATAAAAATTATCTCCTTCACAATCTGCTTTCCTTGACTGGGTCCTGGGATAGCTTTCTTGAGGTCCTCCAGAATGTGTGTTGATTGTCGGGGAGGCAAGAGGACCACTATCACGGTCTCTGTCTTGAAGTCTATCTCAGTCCGAGAGCTTGTACTCCAGCCTCCAGTCTTCTATCTTCTCTGGTTCTGTCTCCAAGCCCTTTCCAAGTCTGTCTCCAAGCCTTTCTGAGGTTCTCTCTGGCTCTGATGGGCCTTGGTCTCAGTGGAGAAATGAAGGCGACAGGCCTGCCCCATGGTGATATGAGATGGAATGAATCTGTCTGGCTGAGTTTGTCCCAGCTTATATACTCTATTATAATTACATTATCATAGGTGCGAATCTTATAGAATAGGTGTCAATCTTGTAAAACTATATTAAGTACTAAGTACATGTACTGAACTAGAGAACTATTAATCACCATCCTAAACTAGATAACTATTGTCTTATCAATTCCACTGAGTTAGCACCTTGTAAGAATCCTTGTTTTAAGTACAGAGTTCTGGCCCATAACAAAATTGCACATTCCCTCCATGTTTACCAGAACGCCTAAAGGACTAATTTGAAAACTGAGAGGCCAAGAGAGAGCAATAATTGAGACACTTAGCAAACTAGGAGCTCATTTATATGGCAGACAGAAACTAGCACCAATGACCTTTTCAAAAGGATCACATAACATTAATCTGCTCTCAACTACTTCAGTCAGGATTTCAGATGCTGATGACAGTATAAAGCCCTTTCTTAGAAATATGAAATTCATGTTGTTATTAAACACTATTTTCAAGTTGATAAAATTCTCAAGCACCAAATTTAAGATGAAAGTAGAAAGAGCAGTCTCAGATTTTCAGTTCAACATTGGGCTTCAAGTATAAATCTGAAGCAAAGCAAAATTATTGAGTAGACAGATTCTCAAAGGGTAACAGCTGCCCTCTCTCTGTCCATATGCCCATTAACCTTGAGTAAGTCGATAAACAGTCTTTAGTAAAACTCCCAAAGAAAAGAAGGCTGCCTGCTTAATTTCTGTGATACTAGCCTGAGGCGAGGGTATAATGATTTTGCTCATTTCAATATATTTCAGTATATCTGTGATTTCAGAAATGTACTTGTTCCCTCTAAACCACAACTTATCCACAGATTTATCCAAAACAATTCTTGTCCATGGTCTTTCATAGATAATCACAAGAAAACTGACCCAGCATCTTCTTATAAGTCTTCTCTCAGTTCTTTTTTTGCTACCTGTATAGCACTTGATCTGGTTGTCATCACTAGTGCTCTCTACGTGACTGTTGCTAAGAAGAGAGAATTACAAAATTACAATTCAGCAATGGAAACTAGAAGTCTCTTCTTAACTACTTTCTTTTTTTTCCCCAATAGTATGGCAACAAGAACATTTTGAGTTCTTTAACTACCATGGGTGAAGGGAGAAGACCACCATCAATTAATTCTATCAACTTAAATTTGTTGCTCCATATTTATAACATCATAGCACCTTCCTTATTCACATTTTTCCTCTACTTCCTTTTCTGATTGTCCAGCTTCAAATTGGGTCATTCTTTATGCCCTCTGTTTGAATCTGGTCCAGATTCACAGCTTATACAATCATTATACATTGTTGAAGGTTATTTCAGGAATATCATATGTGACTAAAGACTCGATTCCAAATAAACATCCTCAACAAAGAGGAACATTTGGTGAAATTGTGAATTCTGTTTCTGTTTATATTTCTGTTGCCAGGGATAGTTGTATTGGTAAGAGTTTCCATCTTAAATATTTCACAAGTTTCTTCTATAGTATAAAGGGCAAACTAGTGAGATCTCAGCTCTTATGTACAGTTGCAGTGTGCTCAGTCTGACTTTGACAATTTCTCTCATTTACCAAATAATAAGAATAGGGAACTCTCTGGTTGAGAAACTGGGATGGAACAAGTATACACAAGACTCCTAGTCTGGAACTTAAGCCTTTCTTTTTTCTTTTCTTTTCTTTTCTTTTCTTTTTTTGCTAAGATAAAAAGAAGACATGCTATAATTCTCTGGGTAGGGAGATGGACCTTGGGATTTCCCTACTCATACTAACATATGGTATATAGCACCTCTGTGCCTCTTTTGTTTTGGTTCTTTTCTATTTTAGGTGGAATATTAGAGACAACTATGCCTTTGTGAGTTCTGGAAGGTTGAAAGAGTAGCTGTTTATTGATAGAAGTCCATACTGTAGTTTTTATACCAGCCAAGTAATGTGAGGCAATAATCCAGCCCGTAGGAGCAGTTGCTAGCCCAGCCAAGATGCTGCCCACCATAGATTGATTGTAAAGCATAATGATATTGGAACACTAATCACTGATACTGGAGAGTAGTAGTGATGTAAGGAAGACACAAATTGTAGTCAGTTGATATTATGGAGAAAATTGAGCCATGAGTATCATTTAACCAATTAATGCAAAATAGATTTTATAAAAAAAGGTATGTTGATTGAGAAGACATAGCAAGAGCAGAAATATAAATGTTCCCTCCCCAACACCAAAAGGCACATTTTACTTTATATCACTTTAGTCCCGAGGGAGAGTAGGCTCAAATTTAACATTTAGACATTTACGTCATCAGTTTCACTTCCCAGAGAACTAGCAATGTGCTAGCAAATGTTTATATCTGGAGGTAAAAATGTACACAGTTCACGTTTTAAAGTTTAATATGCATTATTGGCATTTTCTCTATCAGTTTCCTAAGTTGAAAAGCAAAGGATTCTATTTTGAGTCTTTCTTGATTAGACAGTCAACACAATAATGAAGCTCTGATTTGTTACATTTGCCATTTTATGAAGAGTAAATTCCCACACTGAAAATTTAACATTTGATCTCAAGAGCTCTTTGGAGCTGGATCCAGCATACACATAAAAATATCACTAAGTGACTAGCAAGGACTCCCATCAGTGAACTCTGTTCCTCTGACCTTCAAAGCTCACAAAGTTATAGCTGTGTCCACTATACTTTCACCTCAAAATAGGAAAATACTAATGCCTAGAGGCAAAACCAGAAGTGCCTATGTAGGCATGAGCCACAGATCAGAAGACCTACCCAGAGATTTATAATATGTCTTTCCTCCATCTCAACCAGAAGAGACTTGAGTTACCTTTCTGGAAGTCTTTCATATGCCTATCCAGCCCCAGAAAGGCAGCCAAATGAAGAAGACTTCTTCTTATACCTAGAAGGGTAAATGTAAGAAATTGCAATCTGTGCAAACTTAAAGTGGGGATTTCATCAGGTCAAACTCACTGCACAGTTCATAAGGTCTGGACCTTCATTAACCAGTTCCCTTTTACATTACATAGGGAGTCAGGGTCTACAAACAACTTTAAATTCTTAAAAGCTGTAATCAAGATGGGTATTACTTTAAATAAAGAGACTTTAGAATTATAAACAGAAATTTGTTCATGAATTTGCTAATTAATTTGTTAGTATTTTTATTAATGTACATGTTATCCATTTATGTTTCCCTCTACACACATTTTCCACAAATAATATATTTTTAAAATTTAAATCCAGAAAATAGTTTTCCTATGTAATTTCCCCCAAGCAACATTTTTATTTTTCTTTTAAAGCGATCAAACAAGATGCTAGCAAATGCCTCTCTAAGAAAGCCTGATTGCAGTATACTTAAGATTAAAATAAAGCAATAGGTTATTGATTTCCTACTGGACAAAAATTGAGAGAAGACATTGGTGAACACTAACTCTTCTGAAAATATCAAGAATTTTCTCTCTTGAAAATTCATGATTGCATGATGCAATTGAATACAGTATGTTAGAAAACACTGTTCAATTGAGAAATATATAAAACTGTAGAACTTAAATTTTAAAAATCTGCTAATTTTGTGTATATCTGATGTAACTTATAACAAATCCTCTTGTTTTCAATACTGATGAGAAAAGAATGCAATTATGATTGATCATATGGGTTAGGATATGAGCTACCTTTCCTAAGAATGTGACTCACTCTAAAGTTAAAAATAAGACTCTCCAGAAACTAATCTATTTGAAGCCTAATTCTTCTAGCAGTAGTAATAAAATTTATAACAAATGTATCTGAAACATTAGATTAGATCCACTTAGATCCAAATGGCTGGACACTATATCCATACCTCTACCATAGTAGAGCAAGCAATTTTTTCTGATTAGAATCTTGGAGGAGCCCAGCTCTAATGAGAAAGGGAAAATGCTCTCTTCTTTGATTCATTTTTTTCATGGCTTGTTAACCTCCATCCCTATATCTTGGAGCAACTTACTTTTAGTTTAGATTGTGGCTTGTGTCTGAATGAGGAGCTAAAGATACTTTACTGAATATAAAGTAGTTATCAGGCATTTATTTTCTATACAAATACTAAAAGATACAAAAGAATCACAGCATACATTGATGAAATAACTTAAAACAGGTGTTGGTAACATCTTCTGTTAGGATCTTTTGAAAAACTAATATTAAAATATGAAATTTTGCAAGACTTCTGATTAGGCATTTTATGTTTCACTTCATCTATAACCTGTGTCCCTCAAAAGTCCATATCTTCTAGCAAACCAGACTTAACTAGAGACAAGAGGAGGAGTCTGACTTCTCCAATCTGGACATTTCTGCTGCTGCCTTTTAACTTCACTCACTAGACCTTAAGTTGCCTCCACATTTAGGCATACCCAATTCAAGAATTATGTTCATTATCCTACTGAGGCAAAGAAAAGCAAAGAGGAAAAGGCAACCAGTGACCCAGAAATCATTCTATGTTCCAAATAGGGAAGAGCCCAACCCATTCTCCTGAGCCCATCCTTCTTTTCTCATCCCCATTTTGGGGAGTTTACAGACAAAACCTACTACTAGCACATGAAAGAGTCAAAGCAAGAGTCTAAGTAAGAATAAGTCTCTCCCATTTAAAGGTCTATTGAGTTATTGACTCCTAGAGCTCAGCAGCCAATGAAGGTGTCTTTGTCATTTCAAAGTTCTCACATTCTTCAGTTGAGTCAGTCACATGTTTAAGTACTCAATTAATCAAGTATTTAGCCAGCACAAATTTTAAGCCAGAACCAGGAAAGGCATCTCTTCTAGTCTTAATGATGTATGGTGTTTGGAAAAATCAGTTTTTATTCAATGAAGTGCCTAAGGTTTTGCCATTTAATACAGTGGTATCAGATTCAAGTAGAAATGAATCCCTGTGAGCTATATATTCACCTAGAAGGGAAAGAGCGTAATAGTATGAGATCTCATAGAAGCATTCAAGTAGGGTTAGTCCATTAATGGAATTTGAAAAGTCAATCAAATAAGTTTTTAGTAGCAGTATATCTAGGTGTATAATGCCTCCAAGAATAAATAAGAAATGTAAATGTGATAATAAAGCATTGTTTTGGGAATCCTCTTTTAAAATGTAAGTATATTATAAGTATATATTTTAAGAAAACTTAGAGCTAACATATAAACTACAATAATTTTAAATATATTTCATAATAGCTTTAATTCAAGTCAATTTAATCTTATGGAAGATTAAATATTTCTATTTTCTGTTTCTTAGGTAGGGAATCATTTATTAAAAAACAACGTACCCCCCTCCAAGTCCCTATGATGTGCAAAATACTCTTCTAGACTTTACGTAATACAAAGGAGATTCAGACACAATCCCTGCTCTCAATGCATTTATACTTTAATAAGACAAAAAATTAACTTAAATGCATTTTATAATGTAAACATACTAATAAGAGAGGTCCAAAATGCAAGGTTAATTCAGAGGAGGCAGGACTTGCTTCTGATTGGGGAACAATAAATATGACTGTTCCATGTCTTGGTACAATATGTAAAGAAGGAAGAAGGTATGAGAGAAGTACTGGATGTATTGATCAAGGATGCAGTTGGTATCTTTAGGTAAATGTCAGGTTTCCAACTTCAGGAAGCTGGAAGGAATATAAGAGGAAGAAATTAAAATAGGATAAAGTTTCTATATCTTTGGATATAGGAAAAGTTGGATAGGGGCCTAGAAGGGAAAAAGTTGGGATGAGGGGGCATAAAAGAAAATAATAGTCAGGTAAGGGATTTTAGATCTGGTAAGTCTATAACTTAAAATCTCAAGTATTGCCCACAAAGCAGTGTATTGTCCTTGATAATGTTTTAAGTATTATTCCCTGAATAAAAGGGGGTGAATAGGACAGGGAAAGGAGAATGGGAATTGGTTAAGTTCTAAATGATATGAAACTCAATCAGGAGCCAGATTGATAAAGAAAGTTGAAGTAAGGAAAGTTTGACTTATTCTTCCCAGGTTGTAGCTCTTCATCACTTCCCTAGATCTGCTAGAAATGTGGTATATCCTTGGCTCTTATCTTATAGGTACTATGTGATATAGAAATGATTTTGACAGAAGCAGATGAGCTGTCTTGACCCCATTATATGTTTGTGACATATGTGTGGTTTTTTTTAAGTTGAAAGGAATGTAACTAACAATGTGAGTTCAGGTGCAAAAATAATTTACAAAGTGAAAAGACTTCACATTGCTACTCTCTGTCTGTCAATAGCCCTTCCACCAGGCTAAACACAGTGAGGTCTTTTCTCTGTCAAAATTATTAAAGGTCGCATTGCTGCTAAGGACTGTTACAACTGACATTGCCAGTGGTTTAAAGCCATGTACAACCAGAGTAACTATCAATTTGTTTTACATTCACTGCAGTTTAATAGAAATAATTGTATTTCATAACATTTTTTCATATCCTTTTTGCTTTGCCCTAGACTCTAAAAGCCTCAATGACCACTTTTCTCAGAAACAATCATTTGGGGACAGCTAGAAGGCCCAATGAATAGAGCACCAACATTGGATTCAGGAGGACCTGAGTTCAAATCTGGCCTTGAGACACTTAACATTTAATAACTCTGTGACCCTGGGCAAGTCACTTGACTCCAAATGCTTCTTAAAAAACAATCCAACCTAGAAAGAGCATTTTAAGCAGGAGAGCTTTCCATGTGTCCTTTGAGTCTAAAGTGCCAAAATTAAAAGGTCAAATATTCTAAGTTTTTGGCATATATTATATAAAAAGAAAATGTATTTGAGTCCAATTTTAAAAATCCAAAAGTAGAAACTAGTGGTGACTAGTCTCATGAAAAGTAATGCTTCCAAGATTTCTGAAATAAATCATTCTTATTCCTTGATTGTGGTCTCTTATCAATTGTAGCACTGAATGATTCCAATCACACCTGCTTTTAGTTTGATGTTCTAATTTAAACAAAACAAAACAAACAAACAAAAAAAAAAGACACCAAAAACTCCATATTTAATTTTCCAAAACAGTTATACAAAACAGAATTATGAATATTTCTTGAAGTATCATGTATTTTGTATGTATTTGCCATGTTTACCATTTACTCTAAGCCCTGTGTTCTATGATTCTTCCTTCTAGTGCGATTTGCGCCTTATAGACCTCCAGACATCTCTCTGAAGCCGCTGCTCTTCGAAGTGCCCAGCATTACCACAGAGTCTGTATTTGTTGGCCGAGACTGGGTTTTTCATGAAATAGATGCTCAACTACAGAGTGAAAATGCCAGCGTGAATCAGGGAGTGGTGATTGTCGGAAACATTGGATTTGGCAAAACTGCTATCATCTCCAGACTGGTGGCTCTCAGTTGTCACGGTACACGAATGAGACAGATCGCCTCAGATAGTCCACATGCTTCTCCTAAGCGTATGTACTTTTGTGTGCAGAACTCCATACTATGTGGCATTCTTATCATCCATGGGTCCTTCTTATTTGATCTGTGAAATCTGACCTCTGTAAGAATGTCCTTAACCCAAAATGAACACAGAGAATGTGGTGTTCAGTTTTTGCATCTAACCAGTATATTCAATAGTTTTCCATGGCCAGGATGCTCCTGCCCATAGTTATTATGTCCCAGCCCTAGGATCACAGGCTCATAGCTACAGTCAGGAGTGAAATGCTGGATGGTCAGCTTCTCTAGCCCTTTCATTTTAAAGATGCAAAAACTGAAGTCTGGAGAGATAACATGGTATTATCTAGGTTATGCAAGTGGAAGCAGAACTGAAATATGCACTCAGGTACACTTTTTCTAACACTAATCCCAAATATACAATAAATAACTTCCCACATTTAGTCTAATTGCAACTGAAAAACCCTGCCTATTTCTTTACCTTGTTGGTTATGTTCTGAACTTTGATAGAGCATAGCAGTTGACTACATGGTCTTTTCACAACTCTGTTTCTCTTTCTGCTTCCTTGCAAGTTTGAAACCTTTGCTCAGTCTGAGATGTTATCTCTGCGTGCTACACAGCAGGGCAATCTTATTTACTACCTTCATTTACTGACTATTGACATGAAGTGTTGCATTGCCTAGGATTGGCCATCATCCTTGAAATTTTTTTTTTGCCTCCCAGGTGAAGAATTGCTATGCTCTTCTCGGTAGTTATTCTTCTTCTATCCCCAGCCTGGCACAGCCAGGGTATGAGAACAATGGAGATACTATGACAGCCTTTAGAAACTCTGGAAAAAGCCAGAATAGCTAATTCTCTGAATAGGTCCAGATAGCACTTCCCTTTCTCCCACTACTCTTGCCTTACTTTGTTATTCCCTGTATTAGCAATTCTGGAAATTAACCTAGAGAAGGTCATACTCATTTTTATGAATTTTGCACTTTAAAATGACTAGGGCCAGGCCGATACATATGTAGTTAAATAAAGATTAAAATCTAAACTGATTGTTCTTTCTGATCCTTTTTTTTTTTTGCACAACTAATTGGAACATCTGTTACATTTGCCACAGTTAAAATGATTGAAAATCCCTGACTTACCAATTTTCCATGTGCTTCTGGGTTTTAAATTTCTTTCATCATTGTGACTTGTGAGGTAGATGGGTTGGCAGAGAGTGGAAAAATGGATCTATTTGCATAGCTAGGGTCCTTCCTATCCAAAGTGATAGTGGAAAATGTTTTCATTAAACCGGGATTCCATGTCAGTGTACTCTAGAGAAGTGATTTTGTTTCTCTTCTTTTATTTGTCTGAGCTATTGTGATATCATATTAAAAATATGCAAATAAAAGCCACTACTATGTTCCCAATTCATCTATCAGATGGGCAAAGTTGACAAAAAAGAAAAAGGAGAAATGTTGGAAAGACTGCAAGTAAATAGACACATACTCTTAGTGGAGCTATGAATTGGTCCAATCATTTCAGAAAGCAATTTTCAGAAATTTTCTAGTAAAAAATATTCCCAACTCTTCCTAAAAAAGAAGTTATAATCTCTCAACTTGTCACTTTGAAGTTCACTTTTAAAGTTTTGATTTAGAGCCTTTTAGTCATTTTCCTTGCATTTCAGTATTTTTCAAGGTCTTTCTTTTCTCAACTATTTTTTAAAAAATCAAAATCAATTTCCTGGTTGTATATGTGCTATATATTCAAACTACATTCTGCCTCTAATCCCACAATAAGTTTCATTGGCAAGGTACAGAAAACCTGAAGCTAGCACTCTTTCTGTGTACTACACACACAATTATAGTTGTAATCTTTATTCTGTATCATAGAATTCTGCAAAGAACCATAATTGATGGATTTATTAAACCTATTGTTTCCTTTTCATCAACATTTATCCAAGTTGGACCATTAGCCATAATATATATGCCACAATAGCCCAGACAAATACAAGTAGAAAAAGGAAATCACCTCTCTAGACAATACTGACATGAGATCTCTCAACAGTAACACCTTCCACTAACAATTTAGGACAGAAAGGACACAATACAAATGGACCTACTATTTCGTACTCTGTCAATCCATAAGTTATACTGATAAGGGAAATTTAAACCCCAGCAGCACATGGAAAAACTGGTAAGTAAGAGGTTTTTAACCATCTTAACTGCATCAAATATAGCAGTTCAAATTAGTTGTGCAAAAATGAATCAAAAAGATCAGTCAGTTCAGTGATACAAAGACACACACATGAACTCACACACAGAGTATTCCAAAAGTTTTAAAACTGCACCGACTTTTTTTTGGGGGGGAGGGGAGGGGGAGATTCACTTTAAAGGATGAAACTCACAAATGAGTATGATTCATTGGAGGAATCTTAATGGGTTAATTTCCAGAGCTAACATGAAGAATACTGAAGCAGGACAAGGGGAAATCATCTTGCCTAAAAGTTAGGTCATCAGAACTATCTTTTTTGATCTCCAGTGTTTCCAAAAATTGGACCAAGGGACCATGAATCTGTTATCGTAAGTGGGGATATGATTTTTAGTTTCAAAAGAAAATATGATTAAGGTAGTAGAAAGAGTATTGAACTAAAAATTGAGTCACTTAAGTGCAAATGCTTCCTTATATGTAAAATGAAGGGATTGGGTTTGTTGCAAAGTGCTTTTATTTCTTATTCTATGAACATGGATTCTGCCAGAAGTAATTTCCCATTCTCTGCATTTCAGTATTTAAATAGCCATAATGCTAAATCATTTTTATCTGGGTAGTCAAAAAATTTTATATTTGAGTGGGTTGGAAAAGAAAACCAGAACACTAATAATATAATTTAAAATAAGTAAGAATTTTTCATAAGGGAAAATCAGCAAGGAGATCTGAATGAGCCTAAGAGAGAAATGGCCTAATATTTATTCCCAAATCAGAAACTCAAACAAACTGGGCTTCTGGGTGAAATCCAATGAGAAGAATCTCATGACCCTCAGTATTCAGCATCTTTTTTCCAGTGCATTTCCTAAAACACCTGAAGTGCTCTCATGGAATGAGTTAAAAGTTTTCTTCTTTGAGACATCACAAAATCACTTGGATTCACCCAGATTTTCTGTCAGAAATCTTGAGAAATTATCTATGGAGGAGAATACATAGAAAACACTATTCAGGGTACTCTGGTCACAACTGTTTACTGTCCAAATTATAGTTTATATATATATCACATCAACAATGCAATTAAACCCACAGCTATAAAAAAAAAAAGACTATGACCCTGAGATGGATATACATTTTATGAAAACTGAATTAAATAGTCCCTAATATTTTATTGTCAACAGCAATATTTTTTAATGAGAATGGCATGTGTCTAAAACTATCTGAGTATTAGCAAAATAGGACTCATGTAAGGCTCAGATTGGTTTGTGTTTGAATGATCTTCTAGCTAAGTAGTCTCAAAAACCCATGGAACATTCTTCCTTTGGCCACTGGCAACCGTGATAGAACTGTGGTAATGAAATGGATGGAAATTCCCAAAATTGCCCGACTGGGAGCTCCCTGCTCACACCTCTGCCTCATCTACCATTCATTCTTCTGTCCTTGCCTCCTCCACTCTCCTCAGTGCTATTGTGGAAGATATGAATTAACTTAGGTACTGTGGCTGCTGGCTCTTTCCTTCCCCCATGGGCACATCACCTCAGCTGACACCCCCTCCCTGTCATTTCCCTGGGCCTGCTGAGAAGGCAGAAGGAGGGGTGAGAGAGCTGAAAGGCTGCCACAGCAGACACTGGGCTGTCATCCTATTTCCCGCCTACACTTCTCCTTTACCTCCAGCACACCCTTCTTTGCACAAAGAATGCACACACATGCACATTTTGTGGGAAATGATGTTATATCTTACTCAGACATTAATGTATGGCTATAATATTTACATAAGTTAAAAAAGCCTGAACTATATATCTATTCCCTACCCTCTACAGCACACATACACACCCCATTAATAGCCCCATTGTATTCCTTAGCTTAACTTGACATTTATTAACAGCTGCCTGTGCCCTTTGTAGGAGAATAAAGGAGGTGGATTAGGGATGCAGCTGCTGAGGGAACAGCCCCTACTCTCTCCCACTCTCATCTCAGCAGTTTGGTATGCCATTTTCCCTGCTTCCCACCTGCTGACTTCCTACTGCATCTTCTATGTTCTCATTGTTCTTTTCCAATCTAATTGGACACAAGCTCCCTCGGCAGAGGGGAAGCAGTCTCAATGATTCAAGAGCAAGAAGGGTTAAAGTGTACCACAATACACACTTTTTAGGGGATTGGAGGGTAAAAAGGAAAAGATAGAAGAGTTGAAGCAATGTCTGTCAGTGAACTCATCTCCATTTCCACCTTATAGAATGGCATCATAGTTTGTCACCAAAAATAATAACTTACATATAACACTATCCACATTACAATCTTATGATAAAGGGGTAAAATTATGATTAAACCCATTTTATAAATTAGTAACTATCTCAGCTTATGACTTATCCAGTCACCTATCTCATATTTGGGCAAGTGTCCTTAGGAGACCAACAGGTCTTCTGATTTCAAGACTAGTGCTCTCTCCACCATGTCAGATGTATTCTCAAAATCCTAAAGCTTTTTGTTTTCCAAAATCTTTAGAAGTACTGCCTAGGGGGTCAGCCACTTCCTTACCTATCTGCTAATAGGCACTGAATAAAGGTTTGCTGTATTGAATTGAATCTCAAGAGGAAGGGAACAGATAAGACAAATGAGAAGTAGGCAGCTCCATACCCTTGTTCTGCCTTTATTTCTGTAATGCTGGTAGCCAAAAGACAGTTATATGTATATGTTGGCATCCATTTTTGAGATGTACATATTTATGTACAGTATGATATGACTCACATGAGATAGGTAAAATTATTACATCCATTGTCTTGTATAATAAAACTTAACAGCTTTTTACATCTTTAAGAACTTTTAATCCTTTTGCTATAGTCAGTTGTTTTCTGCAATTTGGCATTGAGTCCATAAGATTTTGAATTATTTTCAAATTCTTAATGAAATCACATTTTTATCATATTGGATATTAAGTATAGCTTTGACAAATAGCCTTTTTTCCATGTCTGGCTGTGGTTATAGCCCTTGGATTTTCAATGTGACTTAAATCAAATGAGTTGTTAAGGTATTGAAGCATATTTATTTATTTATCTCATTAATAAAATTCTTAACTTATACTGACATGTATGGCATTGGCACAAGATCATATTGCATATGGCCATATTGTACTATTAATATCTTTCTCTATATGAGAGTTTCTAAAATTCTAACAATTTTCTTTCATAATATGTCATATATATTCTAAACCTACTGAAAGTAAAACATCCTTAAAACTTTTGTGAGTGATGTTTTTTACTCTGATAAAGATGCCCAGATCCTATATAATCACTTATACTTCTTCTGAAAATGATTTTGGTATTGGGATTGAATGAAAAAAGTGAGTTTCAGTAACAAAAATCATATTTTTCCTTCTTTAGTCACTGAGTCTACAAATTACTTTACCTGTGACAACCATTTTTTTCTTCAAAACAAGGATTAGCAGTTGTTTTTTAATTTGTCTTCTTACTGTTCTTCTAATTTGAAGACTTGTTTTCACTTTAAAGAAATCAGTAATAATCCATCCACTTTTTTCTGAAGAGCTCAACTTGTTTTCTGAAGATTTATTGACTATTTCATAGCAATAATTCATTGGTTCTCATTAGTTTTAATTTTCAAATTATTTTTCCTTTATGCTTTGGTATAATTGATCCTTTTGTATTTTGGCTTGGAATGATTCTTTTAAGACCTGACTTTGTCATACTAACAGAGACTTCAATATCTGTAACAGTTATTGAAGTGTGCTCTTTTTAAGCTACAACTTTTTTACATATTTTCTTGGAGAAATATGCATTCTTTAAAGCAACAGAAGAGAACAGTGAAACAGATATGAAATATGAAATCCAGACCACAAGGAGCTAGCTAAAGGTGGCAAAACCAATTGTCTGGCTTCACATGATCAAAGTCAGATGTTCTCATTATCAGTCATTTTGGTGTCAGTACAGTCACATTCATTGCAGGTAATATATATAACACCAATTAAGGAACACTCATTAAGTTCAGATTCCACCTCTGCCTCTTACTGCTTGTGTGAAATAATTTGGTTAAATTATTTCATTATCTCTGGACAATAGTTTCCTCATCTGTAATCTGTAGTCCTCACATGAGGACCATAGATGAGTCCCAAAGTTCCCTCAAGCTCTCAACCATTAATCCTGGGAAGCATGGTAGCAGCTGTTAAGCCCATTTCAAAATCTTCAGACCTCAGTTCTTTCTGACATTAACTTCTCATTGCTTTAATCCAGATGTAGATGCCAATCGAGAGCTGCCACTTACTCAGCCACCTTCTGCCCATTCTTCTATCACTAGTGGAAGCTGCCCAGGAACTCCAGAAATGCGCAGACGACAAGAAGAAGCTATGAGGAGACTTGCCTCACAGGTATAGTAAGGTTTCACTAACGTCAAGCTTCTTATAATATTAGGAGCAGAAAATAGCTAGTCGCTTGGGAATAAGTGAGATCTTGTAAAGCTCTGTCAAGATGATGAGGAGAAAGGTCTCTCTAAAACTCATCACCTTTATTATTCCTATAAAATGAACTCTAATTCTTAAAATACTCCTTGGATGAGTTTCCCTAGCATTGAAGAAAGGAAATGATATAGGTAATATCTTCAAGGTTTCTAAATTTTATTTATAATAAGGGGCAGATGAAGAGAGAAGTTAAATATCACATTATAAACCTACATATCCACTATGACTAAATCATTCATAAATAAGATTTTGGAAACACTTATTACTGAAATTTCCCACACAGTTACTATAATAGTCTTGTTTATCCAGCCTCTTCCTAGGTTCATCTAGGTATTTAAGTATGTGATCCACAGAATCCAAGAAAACAAGACACCTAATTCATCTTGGATTCTATGCCTAGTGGAGAGTCTGTATATGATAAATTATACAGTGTGGTATCTTTCCACTCATATATTTCACATCTCTCTAATCGTTTACCTGGATAGAAAGGGCCCATATATGTCTCAGAATTATCTGAATCTTCATATACCATTATATGTTCAACAAATTTTTAAAAAATAGGCCAGTGCTCAGCATTAGTTAGTGAATTGTACATTAGTGACTATCAATACCTATTTAAAGACTAATGACTTTTCAGTTGAGTATTAGCATTTTTTCATAATTTACTTGGTTATGAACCTTTGTGATTAATCAAAAGGAACCATGTCACAGAGAAGTAATAACAAAACAAACCTTACTCTTTTTCAGTAAAGAGATGGGGTGCTACTACTCTTTACCCACTGTGGTATGGTGGGATGGGCTATATGCTCTCAGGCACAATTCTATTGGTTGATTTTGCTTAAATATTTTTCTTAATAAAAAGGAAGCAAATATGGTGGAAAAACTAAATGCAACAAAACAACTTTTAAAAATAATTAAACTGTTTAATAGTGGAAAGTCACATATCTACGTGTGTGTGTGTGTGTGTGTATATACACACACACACACACATATATACATATATATGTACACACAGCTATACATGTGTGTGAGAGTACATATATGTATGCACAGTTATATTGTGTGCATGTGTGTTTATGCATATATACATGCACATATTTATATACATACATACACATACATACAAACTTTTATTAACCATCATATAGTAAAAGTCTTTCCTAGAGATATCAGTCAGGATATATGACACTATATATAATAATTATTTCAGAGCCACAGCCAATTATGTAGTATCAAGTCAACAGAAAAACATTAAAAATACATTCTTTAAAGAGAGTATTTTTTTATTTAGTTACATTTTGGATGAGATAAGTATTAAAAACATACTTTAAAAGTTGCCTTTTAAATTTTAAACTTTAAATGTCTTAGAAACAAGCATTGGGTAGTTCAGTGGCCAGAAATGAAACATCATAATAGACTTGTCACTTATTATGCTGCTTGGTTTTTATCAGCACCTACAAATTATTTCATATATCAAATATATTTTGCTGGTTCTCAGAGAGTCAGATTAGATATGCTTCATAGAAACATGGTTAAAAGTTTAAATTATTTATTTTTCTTTATTAAAATATAACTGTCAAAATAGAAGAGCAACATAGCAGCCTTAAGGATTGTTCAGCTTTTCCTAGACTGGTGAATTGAAGGATTAAAAGCAAAAATGTTGGTTTTTAATGCATTGTAGCCAAATGGTCCCATATGCAAAATTACACGAGGATAGGAAAAATTCCTAAGAATGTCTGCAAAAATATTTTGTTAGCTTTGGGAATTTGACAAGTAATTCTTCCCTTTTGAAGAACCATTATGCTGGAAGTCAAAATCTAACCCAGTGCTACTTCTCAGCTTGGTGACTAACCAGTTAGAATAGGGATGTGCCTTTTACAGAAATTAATGTGCTAAATGAGCACTCAAATCATTTATGCTTTAGACACCTGCCAGTTCAATATTCCAGTCAGTTATTTTTTTTAATAATGGAAATTTTCAGCATTTTTTTTTTGGTTTTGTTTTGTTTTTTGCTGAGGCAATTGGGGTTAAATGACTTGCCTAGGGCCACACAGCTAAAAAGTCTTAAGTATCTAAGGCCAAATTTGAACTCAGGTCCTCTTGACTTCAGGGTTGGTGCTCTATACACTGTGCCACCTAGCTACCCCATTTCAGCATGTTTTTAAAAGAGCAATCAGTTATTGCTATAATATTTACAAAAAGTGGTCCCTGACTCAGTTCTTAGATTGGAAAACTAACACATCAAAAATAAGCTGATTAGAAAAATAAGCTAATTTAGAGAATTCCCATTGAAACAAAACAAAAAAAAAAACCAAGCTCTTTTTCCAGGGAATATTATGTAAGTACAAGAGTAGATGTCATCATTCTCAAGGAATTAGTTCTTCTCCACCTCAGTATCGTGGTTTCCAAATTTGTCACTGCTACTAAGGGACCTGTCATTTAAAGAATTAGATTGCAGTTATTCTGGCTGTTGAGCATACATTGAGAATTGGGCAATAAATTAATCTATAATGCAGTGTGAAATGTGATTTGTGGTTTAGAGACCACTGTTGAAACTATTTGCTTTTCTAGAAAAACTAAAATCAGAAATAGAAAATAAGTAATGGATAAGTATCAGGCATGCTTACAAAATCACATTTTCAAAATGTTTGGACAAACTTCTTTATTTCTAATTTTGTTTAAAAATTGTTTTATGATGAAAGTACCCTGGAAAGAGCCATGTTATGATTATTAAGAGCATCATATCTTAATTCAAATTCTGGCTCATCCATATGCCTGTTGTGTGACTTGAATAAATTATTTGACTTAAATGAGGATAGTAATATTTGTTTCATCTCCCTGCTTCATGAAGTTTTTATAAAGACCAAATTACAAAAAATATATTTACAAAAATCCTTTAACTGTAAAATACTATAGAGCTTGTATTTATAAGCTATATTAGCAATAATATTGATATTCTGCTACAGAGGGCATTTAATGTGAAAAACAATCTAGGTTTTTTATGTAATTATGTTTTTAATTGACTATTTGATCTTCAAAAAATTGCTGAGCCTTCCTGGGCTTTCCTTGTCTATAGAATAGAGATAATCATGTTTTTAATTTATCTTGCACCCATGGAAATTGTGAGTTATGAAATTAACATAATTGTTGTTTTCTTTCCCCAAGTTATACTTTATTTATATAGATGATGTATTTGCATATATTTGTATAATTTTTCCCAGTTACATGTAAAACAATTTTTTTACATTTGTTTTTAAAACTTTGAATTCCAGATTTTCTCCCTTCCTCCCTCCCCATGTCACCCCTCATTGAGACGACACATGTGATATTATGCAAGACATTCCTATAAAAAGAGCTAGATTCTTCCCCTCACTCCCCAAGAAAAAGAAAGTTTGAAAAAAAGTATGTTTTAGTTTGTATTCAGACATAATCAGTTCTTTCTCTGATATGGAAACATTTTTTATCCTAAGTTCTTCAGAATAGCCTTAGATCATTGTATTGCTGAGAATAGCAAAATCATTCGCAGTTAATTATCTCACAACATTGCTGTTGCTTTATACACAGTACATTTCATTTTGTTTGAGTTCAAGGAGGACTTTCCAGATTTTTCTGAGAGCATCCTGCTCATCATTTCCCATAAAACAATAATATTCCATCATAATCACCTACCACAGATCCTTCATCCATTCTGCCATTGATGGGTATCCCCTCAATTTCCAATTCTTTGTCCTGAGAAAAGACATATAAGTCCTTTTGCTTTTTTTAATATCTCTGTTGGGATACATGCTTAGTTGTGGTATTGTTGGGTCAAAGGATATGCATGATTTTATAGTCCTTTGGACACAGAGCATATCTTTTGATCATTTATCATTTGGGGAATGATGTTGATTGGTTTTTTTTTTTTTAATAAATTTGACTCAGTTCCTTATACATTTGAGAAATGAGGCCTTCATTAGAGAAACTTGCTTCAAAATTCTTTACCCAATTACTATTACAAACTGAATTCCCTGCCCATTTATTCTATTCTCTCTCTCCTTTTACCCTATCCCTCCTCAAAAGTCTTTTGCTTCTGACCACTCTCTCCCTCAATATGTTCTCTCTTCTATTACTGTCCTCCTTTTCTGCATGGTAAGATAGATTTCTGTGCCCACATTGAGTGTGTACATTATATTACTTTCAGCCAGTTCTGATGAAAGTAAGGTTCGTATGCTCCCCTTTTGTCTTTTCTCTTCCCCTCCACTATATAATCCTTTTCTTGCCCCTTTTGTGTCAGATAATTTATACTGTTCCACCTCTCTCTTGCCTTTTTTCCTAATATATCTCTTTCACTCCTTAATTTTATTTTTTTTAGATATTATCACAACAATTATATTCACCACTGTGCCCACTGTCTATATATTCTACTTCTAACTGGCATAATAATGAGAAAGTTCTTATAAGTTACAAGTATCATACTCCCATATAGGGAGCTTAGATTCAAAAGCAGATTAACCTATATGAAGTCCTTTATGATTTCCCTTTCCTGATCATCCCTTTATGCTTTTCCTGAGTCCTATATTTGAAAATCAAAAGCTCTGGTCTTTTCTTTATGGAAGTTCCTCTGTTTTATTGAATGTCTATCTTTTCTCCTCAAGAATTATATTTAGTTTTGCTGGTAGGTGATTTTTAGTTGTAATCCTAGTTCCATTGCTCTCCAGAAAATCATATTCCAAGCCCTCTGGTCCTTTAATGTAGAAACTAAACCTTGTTTTATCCTTCTGTCTATGGCTCTACTATACTTGAATTGTTTTTTTCTGGATGCTTGCAATGAATTTAACATATGATTTTCTGAATTTTTTTTAAGTAGATATAAGTTGATAGCTATCATACTCTACTTACATGCAAATTATATGATTCAGAATTGAATGTTTGAGATCCTTCATATTTCACTTATGTTTCTATAAAAGAATAGATATAAAATTGTATACACCATTAGAATCATTGTATAAAAGCATTCATAGTTTCTGTTCAGCATCAAACTACCTTAATGGGTATGTCCTTTTTGGCCTTAGCCAGAACCTTATTTTGACTTCTGGTTCAAGGTGCTACTGACATATAAAATTCTACCTAAATAACTGACACTAAATAATGAATGAAGCCATTAAGTCAATTAGGCATTTATTAGACACATTTATGTGCCTTCAGAATAATGGCCAGTTTGGCTGGACTACAATATGTGGGAAGGGTAGTAATGTCCAATGGTAATAGAGATAGGTAGGCCTAGATTATGAATAGCTTTAAAAGGTTTTTTTTTAAGGTTTTCTTTCATCCCAACTCAGAAAGTACCTGTGTAAATAGAAGGGGTAGGTTCGTTTGTTGGGTGTTTGTTTGGTTTTTGAGAGGTAATGGATAACATAAGAAGTTTCAGGTGTTTCTTGGATATCCATTTTGAAATGTACAGGTTCTCTGAAAATGAAATTTGTGGATAGAGATGGAGTTGAATATGTAGCTCTAAAAATCATCTGAATAGAGATGGTAGTTAAACCTATAGGAGCTGATTAGTTCACCAGAGTGTATAGAGAAAGAAAAGATGTGGATTGAAGATTTTGGGGGAAACTACCATAGTTAAAGGACTTGATAGGGATAATACAGCCAAAAAGTGAGACTGAGAAGGAGAAATCAGGAAAAGGGAAAACCAGGAGAAAGTAGTGGGTGAATGAATCATTCATAATATCAAATGCAGCAGATAGATGGAAAAAAAAATGAAGATTCAGAAAAGATCATGATTTTTTTTTAATTTAGGTTTTCATACACACATTTGTTTTTTATATATTTCCATATTAGTCATGTTGGGAGAGAAAAATCAGGAACAAAAGAGAAAATCCATGAGAAAGAACAAAAACAAGAGGAAATAAAAGGTAAAAATAGTATGCTTTGATCTGCATTCAGTTTCCATAGTTCTCTCTCTGGACATGGATGGCATTTTTCCTCCAAAATATATTGGAATTGCCTTGGAGAGATCATCATCAAATTTCTAAGTTAAGAGATAAATAACTTTGGAAAAAGCAGTTTCAGTTGAGTGATGAAGTCAGAAACCAGATTGCAAAAAGCTGAAAGGTAGATGAGAAGAGATAAAATGGAAATATGGAATATGTAGACAGCTCTTCCAGAGAAAAGGTTGAGAAAAAGAAAAGAAATAATAGAATAATAGTTTGTAGGATGAAGGGTTCTAGTGATATTTTTTTAAGGATGGAGGAGTCTTGGATTTGTTTGGAAGCAGTAGGGAATGAACCAGTTGATATAAAGAGTTTGAAGATGAGAGAGAGAAATGAGTTGACGTTAGGAGGGTAAAAATAGGATAGGCTGGAAGATAATGTCAAGGAATCCAGTTTTGAAATGAAGAGGGAGCCCATATCAAAAGACTTTAGTTATTTTAGTAAAGTAAGAGATGAGGTCCATACCTAAAAGAAGGATAGGGAAATATGTGAGTTTTTGAGGAGAGAACAAATTTAGATAAGCATTTGTGGTGATTGAGATAAGGAATAAATTACTTTTTGTCTGTAAAGTAAAATTCCCCATTTGGGGAGACTCCTTTCCTAATTGGACATTTTTGTATTAAGTATAGTTTATTCTAAATCCTTTTTGCTTGCACATTGAGCTATCTTTCAGGTATAATTGCTTATAAAAGTTCATCACATGTTTGCATGCTAGAAGTTCAACAGTTTTCTTGTAGCTTTTGCAGAACTCATCTCTCCCTTCTTCCTTCAAGTTCCTTCTTCCTCCAACTTTAAGATAACAAAGCTTTGCTCAAAATGTTTATTAGTATCCAAACTGAGTGGATTGACTATCCTGAAATAAACACAACTTCGCAATGTCACTTACTGTATAATATATTTAACTTAATTGGAAAAGACTATCTTTGAAATAGTCTTTTATTCACTGGCCTTTTAGCAGTTATGAAAGGCCATTTATAACTTCAGTTTTATGCCCCTTGACATACATGGATGATGCTTTTAATACAAATAAAGGAAGATCAAAATGAGCATTAGTTTGTGGAAATGATAATGAATTGTTTTGGAGATAATGAGTGGCAAACAACTTGAAGTGTCTAATAGTTAGACTTCAATGACTAGAGCTCAGAATAGGACTGGGTATGTATATATAGATTTAGGAGTCATCTTCATAAAAAAGACAATTAAATCTATAGAAGTGTGTGAAAAAGCCCAGCAGTGAGCTTTTGGGAACTCTCCATGTATAATAAGCATAGTTGCTGAACTGCTGGTCTCCTTTGTTGATTTATCTTCACTGAAAGAATATTGATGTTAAATAGATAAAGAAGTTGTTCTAAGCAGTACTTGTCTTGTCAAGAATGTCTAGGGTTTGCTAATGCATGTAGTTATCTGGTCTCTTCTGCAATCTTTTTGTGGGTACTGACTTAAATCAGTTAAACTTTTGAAGAAAATGATCATCCACATTAATGACTTTTCTATATTCCATTTCCCATTTTTCAGTATCATTAATTTGTTCGAATATATTGATGAAATTATACATGATATCTTCTCATATTTTTGGCAAGCCTTTCCCTTTTGTTTGGCATTGATTTTTATCTCTGTTCTGACAAATTAATGATCTGCATACACACAGTCAACTAATTAAAAATAACTCCCACATGAGTAACCAGTCATTTATTTACTCTTTTTAAACTATCTACATAAACACATTACTAACATGAGAGTTGATTGTTCTTTATTTCTATAACTGCATAGCAGCTATCTTTGGGATAGAGATACTTTGATTCACTAAAACTTGGTTCTTCTCTGCTATCTGGGCTTAATCAGTAGTCAGAGTACTTCTAAATATCAGAATCTACAGAGTAGAGAATGGAAAATATGGGATTTGGGATAGTAATCATCGGTAATCTACCCTGAGTCTCCAGACTTGACTTGGTGTTAACTTGAAAAGATAATTGAGTTATAGAAAAAGAATAAAGTAAATGGAGAAGACAAGGAAGAGTGAAATAAAGGACAAAAATGGGACAGATGAAGCTTTAATAACTTCTCATTTCAAACTAACTTCTCTAAAATTAATTTGATGAATGTTCCAAACATTAATCACCATGCAATTTAAATTTTGATGTCTAAATGTATTTCTACAAGACCAGAACTGCTTGATTTTTATGTAAGATTGAATTTCATCCTGACCCAAGTTCATTCTTTGAATCATAGATTTACTCCCTATAATAGCTAGTGGGGATCTTACCTATGGCAAGTAGAAACCTAGAGCACACTAATGCAAACAAGCCAGCTCTGTGTTGATAAGAATAAATAATGTGCTTTTCATTTAAAGCTTGATCCTATTGGTCCATCAGTTCCTTCAGCTGAGTCTTCATTTTTTTTTTTTTTTGTTTTGTCTTTCTCCTTAGATAAGGTTGTTGCAAGAACTTTTTGTTTATAGGGCAAAAAAAGTTCTCCCTCACTTTCTTCCTTTTGCAGATTAGCCCACTCATTTCTTCACCATATAAAAGACACCTTAATGTACTTATAACTTCCCCCAGAGAGCCTAACTTTAGATTTTTAAAATCTATTTTAGATCATCTCACTTTGAGTTTAAATAAATAATCTTGAAATGCTATGACAAATCATAGTCTACAGTTTTCAGGATTTTTAAATTTTTTAAGCTCCCACCAGAAGGGATAGTTATTATTAATATAATGTTTTATAATATAACTTAATGAACTTCTAAGAAGAAAAAAATAACTCAGTATAAGGAATAATAGACAGCATGGTAGAGTAGTTAGTGTTGGACTGGGAGTCAAAGAAGGCCTGCATTTAAATCCTACTTCTAACACACCTCTTAAGCTAATCATTTAACCCCTGAACCGCAAGCAATTCTCTAAGAATATAATGCATAGCCAGGTTATGATCTAAATTGATGAAGTTCCCACACCTACGAAATCACGCCTTGATTCAACATGGGGAGAGCATTAGTAAAATGGAATTTTAAAAGTCATGTTAGTAGTGAGAAGACCCAAAGTGTATGCAGCACAGAGTTGAAGGGGAGAGGGGCTCATGTAGGGAAGTAGTTAACTACTTATTTTGAGGGGTTTGTAACAAAGGTTCTGGTAACAGTGACTAAGAGGGATAACGCTTATAATAACTCCCTCACTGTGCACAGAGTGAGCCAATATCTGTCACTAAGTACTGCTACAAGGAAAACCTAAAAAAAAATAAATATTCCTGAGCTAGCTTTCTTATTCTTTATCATCTAGGGAGAAAATTATAGATAGTGGCAGTAGGAAATTTTATAGAACTGCTACAAGATGGTTTTGACAGATTGTGCATACATATATAGCTGTTTCTAAAATATCTTGTAAACAACCTATTCTCCAGCCAAGATACAGTATCTCAGAAAGAAGTTAAATTATTTTCCTGCTCAAATTCCTTCAAAGGAATTGTTAGGTTTTAAGATTTATTACAGTTCTTAGTATAGACCTGTGGCAAGTTGCCAGAAAACAGCAGCTCAAAGAAATAGGGGCACACGAAGAAGTTATAGCTTTTATTATAGCTTTGACCTTTGTTAGCTGAGACCCCATTAGATCAGGGGCTCTGATGTCTTCTAGCATAATCAGTGAAAGAATGACTCTCTTCTCACGTTTTAGATTATTTACTTATAAAGTGATAGCTTGCTACATTTTCTGTAGTGGGTGATCTAAATTGATTTGTTCAGCAATTCTAAGCCTCAACATGTGGAACCAGTTGAAGTAAAATATGCATGAAAAGTTCAGAAGTTTGCTGTTTGCCTTTTTTTTTTTAAAGGGGAAGAACTGTCTATGAGAAGATAAATACTTTGGCTACTGAATAGTTTACATGAAATTTCTTGAAATGCTTAGAGAAGATTCTCAAGCAGTTATCAGTTTGTCTAAAGAAAAGAATAAGACTGCTGTTTAAAAATAAAAATTAAAAAATCTATTATATTTCTGATTAAGATGGTGATGTTTCAAGTAATAGAAAAGCTCAAGTCATTCACAGGAACCCCAACTGATATCAGAAAGAACTCCCAAAGGTCACTAATCAAGAAAACCAAGAAAAAAGCAAAGATCAACTCCTCCATCCAGTTCAGAATTGCCTAGAAAGATGTCTAGCAGCCAGCAGAGGAGGATTATAGAAGTGATACACCAAGAAAGTTAATATAAACTCCATTGAATAAGCCAAGAGCTCACAACAAAGGAAAAGAGTCTATCAAAGAAGTCAGGATTCTGGAATTGATCTGAATCACCTGTTGAATAGAGCCACGTGATGAATTGATCATCACATAATCTTCTTATTGCCATGTAAATTTTTCTTTTGGTTCTACTCAGCATCATTTAGCTTCAGTTCACACAAGTCTCTCCAGGCCTTTCTGAAATCATCCTGCTGATCATTTCTTATAGAACAATAATATTCAATTATATTCATGTACCACAACTTATTCAGCCATTCTCCAATTGAGCATTCACTCAGTTTCCATTTCTTTGCCACCACACAAAAAGCTACTACAGACATTTTTGTACATGTGGGTCTTTTTCTCTCATTTTTTATTTCTTTGGACAACAGTGACACTACTAGAGCAAAGAGTATGCAAAGTTTGATAGCCCTTTGGACCTCATTCCAAATTGCTTTCCAGAATGGCTGGATCAGTTCACAACTCCACCAGCAATTAACCAGTAAAATAATAAGAAGAAAATAGAAAAGCAGAAAAGAATACAAAACAAAATGAAATAAAACAAAAACTAGCATTGTCATGTGCCCAGCAGAAAACATCAGGGAGAATTCAAAATATATAACAACAAATACCAGTTAAAGAAAGTGTATGTGTATATGTGTATATATATATATATAAAATAGTATAGTATATACTATGTTATAATATATATATATATATTAGTAGAAGAAATTATATTCGTGAGTATCCATCTTTACTTTGTTTTAAATTGTTCTTTTGTTCTGTGCTATATAGCTTTTTTACTTTATTTTCCCCGCTTTCATACTCACCCCAACCCCCGAAGTAGGCTAGTCATTAAGAAAGGATATATTTATGTTTATATATATAGATACATACATACACATACATTGACATACACACCTCACCCCGCCATCCACACATATCTTTCATATCCTTGCTGACCTGTTGCTTTAATTCTGCTCCTAACTTGCCTTCCTATTACTTAACCTCTCCCCACCCATGGATTCCTCCCTTGGATTCTTCCCTCACCCTTTGTTTTCCAGCATTTATTCCTTCCCCTTTATTTCTTTATAGATTTTGGAGGGTGCTATACCTTTCATAGTGTACATGTAGTGTTGCCTATTTAACCTATTCCTGATGTGAGTTTTTCAGTACTACGAGTCCTCCCTCCTCTAGTCTATTCTTCCTCTGCACCTCATTTGTATAATTACTATTTTTACCTTAACTCTACCCTATCTTTCTTTTGCGCTGTCATAGTGTTAATGTCAATCTTAAACATATACTATAAATTTCCCATTATGGTTAAAAAAAACCATAAACAATTTATTCATGTTGAGTTCCTTGAAACTGATCTTTGATATTAGCTCTTATATAATAAATTTTCTATTAAGTTTGAGTTTAGTTAGTAAAACGTTCTGAAAATCTACAAGTTCTTTGAATTCCATTTTTTTGTTCAATATTATAGATAATTTTGCTGGATGTGATATTTTTGGCCATAGGCCTACTTCTTTTGATTATCACTAAATATGATTCCAGGACTTGCAGTCTTTTATTGTGACTGCTGATAAATTCTGTACAATTCTAATTGTACCTCCAGTGTATTTGAATTTTTTTTTCTTGTTTCTTGCAAAATGTTCTCTCTGACCTGGGGTTTCAAAATTTGGCAATAATGTTCATATGTATTTTCCACAAAGGATCTCCTTGAGGTGGTGATTGGTGGATTTTTTCCTATTTCTACTTTCTCATATTCTATTATTCCACGACAATTTTCTTGGATTATTTTTTGCATTATTGTGTCAAGTTCCATTTTTTGGTCACAACTTTCAGATAGTCCAATTATTCTTATATTTTCTCTTCTGGATCTGTTCCCCAAATGTCGGAGGGGTTTTTTTATAAAATGTTTCACATTCTGCTCTATTTTTTCATTCTTTAAAATCTTTTTTGTTATTTCTTGGTATCTTATAGCTTTACTGCTTCCCCTTGCCCAATTCTAATTTTCAAAGTGTTATTTTTGTTGTTGAGACTCTGTATCTCCTTTTCTAGTTGGTTCACTTTTTTCCCCCATAATTTTCCTGTTTTTCTTGAATGGTCTTTATTTTTATTTTATTTTTTAGTTTTTCCTCCACGTCTGGCATCTGATTTTTAAATTCTTTTTTTGAGTTCTATAAATTCTCTCTGGGCAGGGAGCCATTTCACATTACTCTTTAGGAGAAGAAGGTTTTTTTTCTTTGCTTGTTTTTGTTTTTATGCTTCAGTGTAGTCCTCTGAAGACAAATCCTGGTCTTCCCAATCATCCAAGGTTCCCTTAATCTTTCCAGACTTAGACCCAGATTCCTCAAGCAGTCTGGAAGGTAAGAGTTTCTATGGTTCCTGATGAGGCACAAACAACACCCAACTCACCCCAGAGCTTCCCACTTGGTGTTTCTAAGGAGCTAGCCTGGAGTTGTTTGCACTTCACAGGGGTTAATCCCAGACTAAAACTAACTACCCCATCAATTTAGCCACAGTGCCATGCAAATTAAAGAGGGTAAAGGACCAAATAAGACCTATCCAGAATCCAAGAATACTAGAGGAGAAACAATCTAAGTACAAAATTGCAATCCAAAAACTAAGGCTGCAAATTGAATAAAAAGGAGAAAACAACAAACTAAATAAGAATTACTATTAGTTAAGAAAAGGCCTAAAGGTAAACCCAGAAGGAGATGGTAACCCTACAATAATTAAAAGCAAAACCTCAGGCTTTTGAAAAATACTTTAGCCACCTGGATTACAAGAGTAGTTGCAGAAGATTAAGAAGTAAAAAATGAAATTAGAATTGAAATGAGAATTTAGAAGAAAGAAAATTTGAAAGAAAGAGTTCAGTAAATTTATAAGACTATATGAATGTGAGTATTCTCTTCCAATAGAGTATAAGATCCTTGAAAGTATGGATTTTTTTCTTCTTCTTTATATTTGTATTACTTATACAGTATCTGGCATAGAAAATACTTAATATTATTAAATGCTTTTTGATTGGGAAAGAAGCTGGGAAGATGGGACATCTTATCTAAATAGTGAAAAACAATGAGCAAAGAGTTCAATAAATTTACAAGACTATATGAAGGTGATATTTTTCTTTTTTTTTATTTAAAAAACATGCATGGGCAATTTTTCAACATTGACCTTGCAAAGCCTTCTGTTCCAAATTATCCCCTCCTTCCCCCCACTCCATCCCCTAAATGGCAGATAGTCCAATACATGTTAAATATATTAAAATATATGTTAAATCCAATATATATATACATATTTATACAGTTATCTTGCTGCAAAAGAAAAATCAGATCAAGAAGGAAGGGAAAAAACTGAGAAAGAAAACAAAATGCAAGCAAACAACAACAGAAAAAGTAGGAATGGTATGTTGTGGTTCACACTCAGTTCTCATGGTCTTCTCTCTGGGTGTAAATGGCTTTCTTCATCATTGAACAATTGGAACTGAGCTGAATCATCTCATTGTTCAAGAGAGACACGTCCATTAGAATTGATCATCGTATAGTCTTGTTATTGCCATGTATAATGAATGTGATTTTTAAAAATATTTGTAAAAATAAAGGAATTACTAAATAGGAGAAAAGGTCTTGAAATACTCTATTCCAGAGGCTTATAACCAAGAGTAACTTGCCCTGCAAAATTGAGTATAATCCTACAGAGAAAAATGGATCTTTAACAAAATAGAAAACTTTCAAGTATTCCTGAGGAAAAGATCAGTGCTGGGTAGAAACTTTAAATCCAAATACAGGAGATACTTCTAAAGGGAAATGTATTTGGTCAATTAAAAGGAATTAAACAATGATGAAATACAACCTCTTAGATAAAAAATGACCAGCTAAATTGAGCACTGGATCTTGAGTCAGGAAGATAATTTCATGGGTTCAAATCTGACCTCCGACACTTACTAACTCTTTGATCCTGGGCAGATCACCTAACTCTATTTGCCTCAGTTTACTCATCTATAAAATGAGCTAGAGAATGAAATAGCAAACCACTCCAATATTTCTGCTAAGAAAACCCCAAATGCAAACATAGAGTCAGATACAACTGAAGTGCTTCAGCGACAACAAAGAGAAAAGATGTGTACCTTCAGAATACTAATACAAAGAGACTCCCATAAATGAACAATGGATTTTTTTCTGTTCATTTTGCAAAAGGGAAGGAAAAAGAAATATCCTATGATTTCACAAAGGCCTTGGAGAGACATACATGAACTGATGTTGAGTGAAATGAGCAGGACCAGAAGATCATTATATACCTCAACAACACTACTATATGATGATCAATTCTGATGGACATGGCCCCTTTCAACAATGAAGATGAACCAAATCAGTTCCAATAGCACAGTAATGAACTGAACCAGCTACACCCAGGGAAAGAACTCTGGGAAATGACTATGAACCACTACATAGAATTCACAATCCCTCTATTTTTGTCCACCTCTATTTTTGATTTCCTTTACAGGCTAATTATATACTATTTCAAAATCCAACTCTTTTTATACAGCAAATTAACTGTTTGGACATGTATACATATATTGTATTTAACTTATACTTTAACATATTTAACATGTATTGGTTAACCTGCCATCTGGGGGAAAGGGTGGAGGGAAGAAGGGAAAAAGTTGGAACAAAAGGATTTGCAACTATCAATGCTGAAAAATTACCCATGCATAAATCTTGTAAATAAAAAGCTATATTTTAAAAAATAAAATAATAAATCTTAAAAAAAAAAAAAAAAAGAACTATCCTAGAGAGGAAATCAAAAAGGAGGCAGAAAAATAAAAAGGTTGCACCCAAAAAAAAAAAGAGAGAGAGAGAGAGTACACAAACATAAAAGAAGAGATAGGGAGAGCAAACATTTCATGATCTCATTATTTTCTGAAATGGATAATGGAGGATTGAAAACACATATGCAGAGTTTGGTGTACAAATACATTAAACTCAATAGGGAAACAGACCAAAAAGGAGGAAAGGGAATCTAATAAGGAGAGTAAATTCAAAGAAGAAATGGTCAAAAACAAAATAAACTTTAATTTGAAAGATGTTATTTAGAAGCATTTAAAAAAGGAGGAAAAAGGACGGAACAAAAATCCAAGGTCTGGGCTTTTTCAAAGAGTGAGAGCAGAGAAGTGGGAATAGACCAACTTCAAATATACATTATTTGCAACAGTCAGATACTTTCTTTGTTTATAGAATAAGAAAAGAAGCAGAAAATGATAACAGTAAACATAAATGGTATAAAATCAAGAATGATAGCAAAATAAATTAGAAAGTGTGGTCCTAAAATATGTTGTTTACAAGAAGAATACTTGAATCATAAATATTCATATAGAGTTACAATGAAGAACTAGACATAATTCTGTTTCAAGGCAAATTCATAAAATCATGGATACAACTGTGATCTCTGATAAAGCAATAATAAAAGCACATTGTTAAAAGAGATAAGCAGGGAAATGAAATTATGCTTAAAGACAATAAGTAACATGTATACACACATATATGTATATGTGTGTATAATTATTCTTATCTCCAATTTCATTTATGTAAATGATTCCTGAATTTCTTAACAATAAGAAGTATTTAAAGATGTGGAGAAGGAAGGAACAAAGAAAAAAAGAAAGAGCAAGGAAGGAAGGAAGAAAAAAAAAGAGGGAGAGAGGAGAAAGCTTGCTACAAGCTTGATACAAAGACTTGAAAGCTTGGTACAAGACTAGATTGGCCAATCCTCAAGCAATCTAAGAGTTCAGTATAGGAAATAATTGCTTGCATTTTCATCAGTGGCAGGGATATTTGAGATCAGTAGCACAAAGAACATCAACAATAACCGGAGCAAGTCCAAATTCTACATTCTAGGCAAAAAGGGTATAGTATCTTGGAATTGAAAGTATTTCCTGCTACTTCCATCCTATTTGCCTAATGAATAAATGAATGAAAAGGCATCTTCCATCTCACCAGAAGGAATTGTATTTCATTCAAATTGTCTGAATCGATAAGTATTCCAAGCAAGAAGGAAGAGAATTACACAGTTGTCCCTGATAGTGTCATTCTTTATAGTCAGTCATCCTGGATGGGGTTTAGGATAATTCAAGCCAGAAGAAAGGGGAGCTCAAATTGGAGCAGATCACCTCTTCATTTCCAACCTAGCTCATACCTCTGGATTTTTCCATCATTCCTCAGGAACTTCATCCTGCAATATCACATCAGCCTTAGTATTCACAACTCTTCAGGACCTTCTGCCCCTGGGATTTCTCTTTTTGGAGGGTAGAAATGTCCCACCAGAACTTCCATTTGACAGCCATCACTTCATTACGTTCCTTTGAATACCCCCAACATTTTATTTTCCCTGACTCTGCACCTTTTAAGTTCCTTTTTGTGTGTTATCTTTCCCTATTAAATTGTAAACTGCTTGGGGGCAAGAACTGTCTTTCTTTTTGACATTTGTATTCTCAGAATTAAGCACAGTGCCTGGTTTATGGTAGATGCTTAAAAAATGTTTATTGACTGACTCTGTGGAAAGGACTCTTTTTGCAACCCGTCCATTTTGGGAATATGACATCATGATGCTGAGGATCTTATCTGTTAGCCCATCCCATCTGATCCACCCCAACAAGGTCGTGAGCAGGTCACCCAGAGTTAATAGAGAAAAATAAAAATAACTGGCACTGTCAATACTTATAACATGAGTACCCACAAAATGTGGGGTATGTCCTGTACCACAGTAAAATGAAGATAATACCCTATTAACGTTCTCTGGTGTTCTAACTGAAGTAGATCTAAAGGCTCATAGAATAGTTGCTATCTTAGTTATTCAATGCTAAAGATTCCAGCATCTAATACAGATGCTACTATTTCAGTGTTGAGCAAAGGTTTTAGGCTGTGTTTTTTTGTTCGTTTGTTTTGCCTTGTGATGTCATTGGTATTAAGAAATTCCTGATGAAGAAACTCCCTTTTCATAAATGAAAATAACAGCTTTTCTGCAACTTAGAATTATATTATATTACAACTCTTGTTTTGGAGTCCTGAGAGATTCTATCTTTTCCAAGGTCATAATGCAAGTCTTCCTGGCTGATACTGACACTTAGCTATGCTCCTTCCAAGGATTAATGATGCTTTTGATTCGCAACAAATCTCACAAGGTTTAAATTATACCATGACATCATTAGAAAAGTGGTGACTTTGAGATTCATCTTGGTACCATTTGATTAATGCAGTTGTAAAAAAAAAAAAAAAAAAAAAAAAAGTTGGCCTTTATTCATGTGGATTCATGGTTTCTAAACATAATTGCTACTTTAATTGATGGTACAGTACAGAACAGAAGGATCAAGGCAGAAAGACAGATCTTAGACATAGTAGATAATTAGAAAGTTTTTTCCTTACAGTTTATGACCAAATGAGGTAGAAAGGAAGGGAAGAGAAGAAAGAAGGAAGGAAGTTTTCTTCCTTAGCTTTAACTTGGAAAATTGAGAAATTGTGCCTAAACTATCTGGGTGCACCATTCCCACACAGTTTTTCATCTCATGGGACTATGTTTTTATTGTCTTTCTTCTGCAGGTCGTTGCCTATCACTATTGCCAAGCAGACAATGCATACACCTGCCTGGTACCAGAGTTTGTCCACAATGTTGCTGCACTACTCTGCCGCTCCCCTCAACTTGTCGCCTATCGGGAACAGCTTCTCCGGGAGCCCCATCTGCAGAGCATGCTGAGCCTAAGGTCTTGTGTGCAGGATCCCATGGCCTCCTTCCGGAGAGGAGTCCTTGAGCCCCTGGAGAACCTCCATAAAGGTATCATGAAAGAAGGGGGGATGGTACAGTAGGAAAAGGGGGAGGAATGGAAATCTTCCAGTCTAAAATTTTCAAAAGAAAAACCTCCTCATATAATGTTGTCTTAGTGTCAATCTGTTGTCCAACCATGAACTCTCCAAAATAAGGTAGGAGAAGAAAGAGAAAGAAAGGAAAAGAAAGTATTCTTGCTGATATGATCATCAAAACTGCCAAGATTTTAGTCCTAGAAAATCTCTTCTGAAGGATCTTATTTTAAAAAAACAAAATTCCTATATGAATCATTTTTAACATTCTCTTCAAAAACCTATTTCTTCCATCTTATTGTAATTTATTTCTATTATGCAGATACCAAAACTACTGGCTGTAGAGTTAAAATAAAGAAGTATATTAACAAAGATAGCTTTTACCAGTAGTTCCTGGTACAACTTGCAACAGGTCCATGCTTGATATTTTCCTGAAGGAATTTAGGTGAAAGAAATTGGTAACTTTCTACCTCTCACATGCATAAGTTTTTCCCTTTACTTCCCAAAATCCAGTGTTAGTTCTTATCTACTTTGTCTTCCTTATCCCCAATCTACCTTCCATTCATTTGACTAATAAGCAACTATTAGGATCTTTTTAGGGATATGGTCACCTTTGCTGGAAGTTCAAAGAAAAGATATGACATTACGAGAAACATATCCATTAACTTCCCTGATCGGTCCTTATTTCTTCAAGGAACTTTCTGTCCCCTTACTTTGGTCATTTTTTAAGCTATACAAAAAACATAAATGTATAAATGTATAAATTATTTTCTTTTTAAAGTCAAAAAATATTAAAAATTGTAAATCCAATTTATGAATTATCTAGGACACTGAGAGGTTAAGTGATTTTGACCATGGTCAAATTGTTGGTATGTGTTCTAATGGGAAAAGTACTAAATTTCGAATCAGAGGACCAAGATTGCATCTTGAATCTGCTACTCAATAAATGCTCTGTTTACCTTTGTGATTTTGGACAAATAAATAAAGCCTCTCTGGGTTTTAGTTTCCCCATCTGAGTAATGAAGGGATTACTAGTTAATTGGTCAAAAGATTTAAATAGTTCTCAAAAAAAGAATTTTAAATATTAACAAATGTATAAAGAATTGCTTCTAATTACTAATAAAAAAATTTCAAATCAGAACATTTCTGAGGTTTTACCTCATAGCCAGAAAATTCTTAAAGATCACAAAAAATGAAGTTAGTTAACATTACAGGGGTTATAGAAAAAGCAGGCATATTAATGCACTGTTGGTAGAAATGTGAATTGGTTCACCCAATTCTAATTTAGAATTACATTGATAAGTGCCATACTTTTTGACCTAGAGACCCATTACTTGACCTGGTGATATTATTTTGTTTTTTTAAAGTATTGCATTCTGTGTCTTGTAAAATTTTGTTATCACAAAGATAAGCCTTTTTTTCTGAGGGAAGCTTGAGGTTATTAAGGTACTTTGAAGTTTCCCAGGGGCAATCATCCCCTTCTATTTTTCCTGTTCAACTGTGGACCAACTCATCCATCTCTATTATCTATCTCACATACACACACTGAAAAACAAACTCTGTCTCATAATCTGAACGATAGATATTCTTTGCCCACTTGGTCTTTCCTCTATGGATGATCAAACTGATCTCTTTCAGGAAGATTTATATATCAAGTCAAGTGAAAAAGCTTTGATTAAGCACCTACCACAGTCCAGTCACTGCTAAGCACTAGGAGATACAAGGAAAAGCAATAATAGTCTTCAAAAAGTTCACATTCTAATGCAGGAAACCATATGCAAACAAATACAAGATATAAATAGGATTAATAGGAAATCATTTCAGAGGGAAGGCACTGGCATTAAGGGAAGTTGGCAAAAACTCCTTACAGAAAAGGATTTTTCTCAGACTTGAAGAAAGCCAAAAAGTGGAGACTAGGAAAGAGAGAATTCTAGACATGAAATATGATCAGTCAGTGAATATGAACAACTAGAGATGGAGTGTCTTATGCAAGGAATTTCTAGAGGCCAATGACTGAATCATACAGTATGTGGAAAGGAGCAAGGTGTGGAAAACTAGAAAAGGTAAGAAGTAGCAAATTGTGAAGGACTTTTAAGAACCAAGCAGAATTTATATTTGGCTGTTGGAATGTTAGGAGCTGTTAGAATTTATTAAATGGTGGGAACAAGAGATGGAAAGAAGGGGAAAAAGTGGGGTTACATGATTAGATTTGCACTTTAAGAAGATCACTGATAGCTGGTAGAAGATAGAGTAAAATGGGAAGAAACTTAACACAGAAAGACCAACCTACAGCATAGTTCAGTAGGCTAGATGTGAGGTAATGATGGATTGCTGCAGCATGGTGGCAGTGACTAGAGGGGGGGAGGGGGGGCTGCAAGTGGAGATGTTGTAATGATAAAATCTATAGGACTCAACAGCAGATTGGATATTGGAAATAAATGTGAGGAATCAAGAATGAAGTTAGAAAGAAGGGAGGGTTTGGGGGGAAAGATTAATGTATTCAGTTTGGATCTCTTGCATTTAAGATGTCAGTGACATATCCAGTTTAAGATGTATAAGTAGCTGGAAGTGCAAGACTAGAGATTAGGAGAGAGATGAGGGCTGAATAAATAGGTCTAAAAATCATCAGATGCTAATTGGAACTATTAGAAGGAATTAGTGAAATTGCCAAATAAAATAATGGGAGGGAGAAGAGATGGCCCAACAAATGGACCTTTTTCTGAATCCTCCAAGAAAAAATCCTTTTTCTGAACTCTCCAAGCTCCAAGTAGTTGTAAACTTTGCCTAAGGGCAGAGAACCCAAAAGTGTGATCCAGACCTTGAAGGAAGATAGTGGTTAGATGCATTAAAAGAATAGATAGTTTATGGGAGAGAGAACTCAAATTGTCCCTGGCATATGTAAGCTCAGGAAACATGAGATGGGAAGTATTGGAGAAAGGGCAATAAATAAACCATAAGGCAACCACCTTCTTGTCCCTTTCCCCTGAAAGCTTATGTTGGACTTAAGAATACTCTAAAAGGTAGCATTGAATGATCTTCCCATGTGTTTTGCCCTACTCAGAAGTACCTACTCCTAGACTCAGGAAAGCTCTGCAGATTCAGTAAAGCAAAACTGCAAACTTCCCTCTAGTCCTGCTTATTCAACTGGAGACTTCAAACTGAGCCAGCTGGAAGTTAGAATACTTCAATTTGCTACTGAGAGCAGAGTCATTCAGCTACTGTTTTCTTTCAAACTTTATTTTCTTTCAAGCTTTCTTTCAAACTTGTTACAAATGCTTTATAGCTAAATACACAGCTGAAGACCTGGGAGTGCTTTTCTCTCTAGAAAACCATTTCCTAGACAAAGGACCTCTCCTCAGTCTTCCTTGGATCTATGACCTAGAGCTGCCAGTTGGCACTTGTTCTCATTTCCTATATTCCCCTGGGGTCACCCATGTGGGTCTGGGACTTCTTCTCATCTCAACTCATAGCTTTATTCCTTTTTCAGTTCCTGTGTGCTAAGAGTGCTCCACTCCTCTAAACAGACTCCATCCCCAGTGTCCACAGAATTCTCTTGTCTACCCTTCTATGCTAATCTGGACCAGAAATATGCCTCATTGTGCTTTTTTTTTCTTCTTCAACTTTCTAATTTTTACCTGGTGTGGTGTAATTTCTAGATGTTTGTGGAGGGACGGTGTTGGGGAGTATGTCTTCCTGATACATTACCATTTTGGTTCAGTCTCCTAGTCCAGAGAAGGATGAAAACATCTGACTTCTTTTTAAATGTCCATATTATATTGAGAATGTTTTTCAGATTCTGAAATCAAATCAACCTTTGGAATTTCTATCTTCATATCTGATATATCAGTCCTAAAACAAGAAAGCAAATGTTTATGTGTGATAGAGGGCTAGAGGTAGGGGTGGGGAGAGAGAAATGTAATTGGAACAACTATGGGTGCCACTTTGGCAAGCTAACTCCAAGTCACTGCCAGTTATCTCTAAAACAGGGGAAAATTTTCACAGATATATAATTTATTTTAAACAGTATACTTATCCCATACTTACTAGTATTCCAACTTTCCTTCTTCACATGCCTTAGCTGTACAGATTTTGCCTAATGCTAGTTCTACATCATCCAGGAAGACTCCATGAAGATCAGACATAAAAACCTTTAAATTAGGATGTATTTTCTCATAGAAGTAAAACCCTATTGTCTCTTCTTCCACATTTATTATGTGATTACACTAAGAAGAGGTTGTATTTGTCTGCATTTATAAGCTTTGGTAGATAATTCCTTCCTAGGTTTTGGAGACAAGACAGAGATTTTATTCTAAAGCAATTAAAAACAACTGTGTATAGGATATGTGAGTCTCCTGCAACCACCACTAAGTGTCATTGGCATTATTAGATAATCTTTTTAACTTGTCCAGAGATGGTGCTGACAAGTATTTTTGTAAAAGATGTGGAGTTTAAAAGTATTTGAATTTGTATTTGCAAAAGATATTAATGAGAACATTTTAGATTTGAAAGCATGTGTTTCAAACCATAATCATTTTGGGCAAAATACAACTTTACTGGACCTTACCTCTTCATCTATAAAATAAGGAGTTTGGACTATATAGCCTCTATTCTAATTTTATGATTTCTGTATTCTATGATCCTATAATTCTTTCAGATGTAAGGGTTAGAAGATTTTTCAGAATTCTGCAACTTACTAGGAGAGGTGATAAAAATATATGTAAAATCTGCTCAGAGAAATATTATTTGGACCACCTAAGAGACAAAATAAATGTCAACATGGAAAACAATTGGTCTCCTGTGCTAATAAGAGGATAATTTATTTGGCTGTATGGTACTCCAGAATTTTTTTAAAATCTTCTATAATCTTTCATTTAGTTTGGTTTCTTTTAAGTCTAGAGTTATCCCATATATGAAATAGTGATTTATGAGATGCTTCTGGAATTGATGCTTTTGAAGTTTTTTAAAAGGATGATTTATAAGAACAATAAAAGTTGGATTGACTCTGTAAACCAAGTGAAACAAATACTATAGCTCCAGGAAAGTAGGAGAGCTCACCAGGAACATTTGCTATTCATAGTCATTCATTCCTACCTCCTTATCCCAGCCCATAAAAGATCCAGACACCTCATAGAACACCAAAAAATGATTAGGCAAAGCATGATATCCAGAGAATAACATCATTTTTTCATTAGGAAATATCTTGCCTTCATCCCACTTTTCTCTCAGAAACTTATATGGCCCTTTCTGTTCTGATCAGCTTGTGCAGTTGTTCCTGCTAAGTATCTCAATGCTGTTCATTAACTGGGAACGTCATACATTATGACATTCTCTTCCTGCTGCTGAGATTCTTCTCTAGGAAGCAGATTAACAAGTGTTAGAAGTCCTGCACATTGTTAGAGATCCTGTAGTGTGAAAAAAGAACTCTGGCGATAAAGAAACAGAATAACTCCCAATTATATGTAATTGTTCTCTCCTCCTCATTCATGAACTTCTTTAAAGACATAGGAGCTAGCAATCCACCCCATCCCCTGAGAAATAAATTTGGTATCTAGATAGATAGTTCTTTCTGCTTCTTGTTTTCTGTTTCTTTTTCATTCTTTGTTACAATGGATGGCTTCATTCAAAAGCTTTTTATCAGCATGCCAACCTTTAGATTTTTTTCTTTGCTATTTGCTACACATTTAAGAATTAGAAACAAGATTCCAAAATGATTTTAGATATTTCTAATGGTTTGTCAGTTGGAGCCTGGGTATAACTGAGTGATGTGATAAAGTAATATACAAAAGCATTCATCTAGGGCTCAGTTGGATATTTACATTTTTAAAAAGCATTAAGGAAAGCAAGGTATCATCTCTTAATCTGTTTCAGAAACCTCATCACTCAGCAGAGAAAAAGATGGAATTATACTATCATTATATTATATTGATATCCATGAAACTCTTTACATTTACATATTTAAATTCTATACTGTTCTCAGGCCAATAATCCAAAATACTTCAAGTTCATGAAATATTTTTGTGTTATTTCGGATCCCAAGTATCTGTAAGCGGCCCTCATCACCAAATCCTATAGAATAAAAGAATCTTCAGATAGATCTCTTAACATATCCAAAGTAGTATTTATAAGAAAATAATTAAGCCAATCAAGAGATTCAATTATTTCTTTTTTCAAAAAAGAAATTGGATGCAAAACAGTGATTAATTTCACAGGAAAAAATAATGACATCTATTTGGGGGTCTTTGCAAATAATAATGATTGTATTGGATAATAAATAATTTGATTCATCTAGATATCCAATAGGATTAGACATACTCTTGAAAAAATGTGAAAAATAAAATGTCTCAAAGAATTAGAGAAATTTCATCACTTTTTTGGTTGAGATTATTTTGGAAACAATTCTCACAAAGAAATCTTGAATAGATAAGTGATGAGTAAGTGTGAAGGGATTGTTGATGAGGAGTTACCAAGAAGGAACATAAGTGAGTCAGGCAGTTTATTACTCACAAGCATGTAAACATATGTGGCTCTCTTATCCTCCAGTCCCAAGGGTGCATAATAACAATAGTGACTCACGCTGTGAGCATGTACAGCAGACGGTATTTCCCAAATGAGAGCTCAGTTCTTTTGGGATTCATGCCCTTACATTTGATTGTTGTTACTGGGCAGATTCACAGAGGGACTGAATGAAAGAGGGACTTTGATGGAGGAAGGGCAGGGGCAATCATCAAACAGCAGGTGATATGGATTGCAACCCCTTTGTCATCCATAGGGCACTATGATTAATAAAATTTTCTTAGCTTAGAAACCTGAACTAGATGAACTAAGCTAATAGGTTGCTAACTTTATATCCCTAACCTTAAATGTAACACAGTCATTTCTTGGGCACATTGGAATAGTTAGTATATACTATGTGTCAGATATGGTACTGAGAACTGGGGATACAAAGAAAGCTATAAGACTGTCATCTCAGTATATAGGCAGATCAGTCTGTGGTCAAACATGAAGTTACTTCTGTCAGCTATAGATAAGCAATAGGCTTCCCCTAGTTGTCTCCAAAATCTTGATCTTTTTCCTTTCTTGAAAGAGAAAATTGGACAGTTTAACATGAATTTTAATCCTCCTAGATAGTTGACTATTAGTCTATTACATATGCCTGAGTGAATGCTATTAAAAGACATCTCAGTGAGAATCAAAATAAATCTAATGTTTAAAGGATTCGAGTTTCTCAAGATCAAAAATAAGAACACCACTGTTGTGTGGCAAGCTGTTCACACCTCTCTTCTGCCACAGTTTGACGTAGACTGACAGGGGGAAAAAACACTTTCAAGATTTTTTTTTTGTTGTCGTTGCTCATAGCATATCATTTGATGATTATATCTAGAATTCATATTTTGCATTTTTTCCTAAAAGAATAAAACTTTTGATCAAATTTATAGTTAAATATATATTCTTTATTCATGTCCTATGAACAAAGCTCTCTTATAGAAAGACAAACACTACGAAAAGAGTCAACCAAAATACAAAAACAAAACCTAAATGTAGCCTTTAAAAAAACGAACCAGTCTTATAGCTTTAAGAGAAAAGTATCTCAGGACCCAGCTTATCTTTGTCCCTAGAAAAATTCAAGATGAAGAATGTTAATTCCACTTTTCTCTCAAGTCCTATCCCTTATTCACTAGCAAAGTTCCTTTCTCTGTTATTATTCTTCTAGCAAAATCTAGAACCATCAAATGATGGTGATTACATAATTATATAATATCAGGGTTGCAGTGGACCAAGGTATCCATCTTGCTCATATTTGATTGACAATTATCCTCAAAACTGAAATTCATTTACCTTAAAGCTAGATGTTTACATTTCAAGCTTTTTATCCCTGATTGTAGAATAGAAGTTTCCCCTTCACCAGCCACCATTATTTGTTATTTATTTACTTATCTAATTATCTTTGAGAGATATAAAGGGGACTTGGATTCAAAATAGGCTCTTTTGGACTCCACTTCACTAATAACTCTGAAGGGGTTCCTTTTTCCTCAGAGATAGAGTATAAGTTTTAGGCAAGTTTCAGAAACTTGTTGAAAACCCATTAAATTAGCACAAAAGTATGTAATTAGTCAGTAGGTAGTCTTCAGCAGCTCCATCATTGTCTGATATGAGCAAGGCCTCCTCTGGTAGCTCAGTTTTCCCAGGGCAATGTTGGTCATAACATCAAAGGAAAAAAACACAATTAACTTGGTAACTATTTTGCCCTGAACTTAACTTAAATAATTCGGTTCTTTCAATTACAGAGAGCAAAATCCCAGATGAAGATTTCATCATTTTAATTGATGGGTTAAATGAAGCAGAATTTCATAAACCAGATTATGGGGACACAATAGTATCGTTTCTGAGTAAGATGATTGGAAAGTTCCCTTCTTGGCTCAAGCTGATAGTAACAGTCAGGACCAGTTTACAGGTATGTGAGTCTGTTTTGCTGTTGAATATTGAATGGTTGTTATTTCCTTGAGAAGGGATTTAATCTGATGATTTTTTTTAGGCCCAGGTTGACAGTGATGGGGCAGGTAGGGGGCACAGTGAATAGAGTGCTGGTCCTGGAGTCAGAAAGCCTCATCTTCCTGAGTTCATATCTGGCCTCTGATACTAGCTGTGTGACCCTGAGAAAAGTCACTTAACCCTATTTGCCTCTGTTTCCTCATCTGTCAAATTAATTGAAGAAGCCACTCCAATATATTTTTCAAGAAAATCTCAAATGTGGTCACTAAGAGTCAGATGCAACTGAAATCAGTGAAAAGCAACAACAAAAACAACAGTGATAACCTCTCTTCCTAAATAGGAATAAATATCTATAAATAATGTATTTTGAAGACAGGGGATAGAATCCTGAATATTTTTTACATATGGCTCTCCTTACCTGATAGTACATTTTCCAAGTCTTAAAGGTTGGCCTTCAGGAAACAATAAGATGTTGCCTCATGTACAAATACTCTGCAGATGCTTTAAAGATATTAACTTGGATTCCAATAAAGCCAATCATTCAGGCTCTTCTCTGTTTCTGTCCTGACTAAATGAATTTAACTTCTCAGTAAATCCAAATGTGGAATCTTGGCTATCTAACTCTAATAAATATTGACAACATTAACATTTAAGATTAGAGGCCTTACACCAAATTGAGCATGGGAGACCTGAGAAGACAGGATCATGCCCTAGAAAGTGGATCAAAATTTTCTACTTCATAACCTATCCTGTTTACCTTCTTTGCTTACTAGCCTAGAAGAGAAATTATCTTTATCTAAAGCTAAGGCTTTTGGGAGCAACACAGGGGAATTGAGAAGTGGAAAGATTATTTGATATAAGTTCAGAAAACCTGGGTCAAACCCAGCTCTGCCACTTTCTGCCTATGGTCCTTTGACAAGTCACTTAACCTCTCAAGTTATCAATTTCTTTATTGGCCAAATGAGAAGGTTGCACTAATTCCTATAATTCTTTTTTCCTTATCACACTCTCACCATATATACATGGAACTTCTCTTTCTACTTTGGTACTGGAAATTATACCAATGATGCCTTGGTCTTCTGTTTGTCTTTCTATGGGATCAGTTAGTTTCATTGTATTTTATGGCCTGCCATCTTGCCTACTATTTCAAAAAGGGAACTAAACTGGAGAATGAGATTGGATCAATATTAAACCAATACCACAACTGAAAAATGGAGCCTAAACTGCATATTATACTGAATGTGAAATAGTAGTAATATATTTATATATAAAGAGCAGTTAGATTACAGACTGTGATTGGTTTGGAGTTCAAATGGAGCTTAGGAAAACGTGTGCTGATATATATGTGCACATTTTTATATACAGTCTCAAAAGACAAAGGGGGAAATTGTTATGTGCGTTTTCTTTTTTAGTAACAACCAAACAATAGGAATAGTAGTAGATCTATTTGCCTCTTTTATTACAACCTTAGATAAAACACCCTAACTTCTTGAATCAGGATCTGCATTAATAAACTCCTCAGACATTTTATTCACTTCAGCTGAATATTAAATAAACTTTGTTTTGAGTCAACAAAGAGGTCTGCAGCTTCCAAAAGTTGAACCCTCCTATGTTTATTCAAAACTAAGAAACACCACAATGTCTTCCCAGCAAGTTTCTAAAGTGCCTAGACTTCCTACCATTAAAGCCAGTCACTTGAATTCATAATGTAATGAAAAACATCTCATTGAGAATTGTGAGTTGTAATTTTAGAATTGGGTACCCACAGGGTACCTCTAGAACTACAAGGGAGCAACCACCTTCTGAGTATCCAATCTGTGAGTGTGTTTACCAACTTAAATTCCAAATGCTATTGCTATTTTGACAACTCAGCAGTCTCCCTCAGTGTTTTACTGAAATGAGAAAAAGAGAATTGAGACTGTGAAATGACTTCTGAAGGGATAATGAAATAGGGAGAAGTAGCACATAAATACACAATTTGTTAGATGAAATAACTATCACCTAGCAGGGAACAAGATCTTAAAGCTGGAGCATAGGAGAGTTGAGTCTCATTTGGAAAAGAGTTCAAAGAAATTACAGAATACAGAGTACTATGTAGAGTGTCAAAGAGGAGTGTCTTGACCAATAACTGGATTATATGAGAGATTCAAATATTTGAAATGAAAGGATTTAGAAAGAGCCCATCAGGTTTGCTTCTTTGGGTTTATCTTATGCTACTTTATTCTTACTCTAGGCCTCTAAAAGACATAAGCACAAACAAGTGGCAAAGAAACTATAAAAGTTCGTTCTGCAATAATAATGTCTTTGTCTGTTATAGGAAATTACCAAATTACTGCCCTTCCATAGGATCTTTTTGGATCGCCTAGAAGAGAATGAAGCCATAGACCAGGACCTCCAAGCATATATCCTACACAGGATTCACAGCAGCTTAGAGATTCAGAATAACATTTCACTCAATGGCAAAATGGACAACACTACATTTGGAAAACTCAGTTCTCATCTCAAGACTCTCAGCCAGGGATCCTATCTGTACCTAAAACTCACATTTGACCTCATAGAGAAAGGATACCTGGTTTTAAAGAGTTCTAGCTACAAGGTAGTTCCTGTATCTCTCTCTGAGGTCTACCTACTCCAGTGCAATATGAAGTTCCCAACTCAGTCTTCCTTTGACCGGGTGATGCCTCTTCTGAATGTGGCAGTAGCCTCTCTCCACCCGCTGACAGATGAGCACATCTTCCAGGCCATCAATGCAGGTAGCATTGAGGGTACTCTGGAGTGGGAAGACTTTCAGCAAAGGATGGAGAACCTTTCCATGTTTCTAATTAAGCGCAGAGACATGACCCGCATGTTCGTGCATCCTTCTTTTCGAGAATGGCTCATCTGGAGAGAAGAAGGAGAGAAAACCAAATTTCTATGTGATCCCAGGTAAGGTTGAATTCTACGATTAACAGTTCTCTTCCTGTTGCTATGCCATCTTATTTTGCTAAGAGCTTATTAGGGGTAGCCAGAAAGTGCAAGCCTGCAAATCTGGCTTCAGACATTTACTAGCTATGTGACCTTGGGCAAGTTACTTGACCCTATTTGCCTCGGTTTATTCATCTATAAAATGACCTGGAGAAGGAAATGGCAAAACACTTCAGTATTTTTGCCAAGAAATCCCCAAATGGGCTCAGGAAGAGTCAGATATGACTGAAAATGATTGAAAAAACTAAGTCTGTGGAGAGACTGCTAATGGGAATTCAGTCAGCTCCACTAAGATCTGGGGATACAAATAAAAACCAGACCCACTCTCAAGGAGTTCACTGTGTAATGGGAAATTCACTGGTTGGGAATTGTGAGCCATAGTTTTAGAAAATGGGTACCCACAGGGTACTTCCAGAACTTCAAAGGAGCAGTCACCTTCTGAGGACCCAACCTGTGCATGTATCTACTGACTTAGATTCCATTGAGTATCACATGCTATTGCTATTTTGATAACTTGACGGTCATGCTCAGTGTTTTACTGAAATGAGAAAAAGATTGAAACTCTGAAAAAAGTGTATATCTCTTCATTGGAATCAGTGCTATTTCATTGTGGTAGATTTTTAAAGGTCAAACATTAATCACTTAGACTATGAACAATGAAGTCAACAAGGAGTTGAGCACTATTCTTAGGAAGGAGAATCTTAGCCTTCAGTACTAAAAGAGATCTTAGGGAATTGTCTGGCCCATTCTTCTGCCTCTGGGAGGGTACAATATAATTATTCCCAGTTTCCAGCAAGTGAAGCCTGAAATGGTTAAATGGTTTAGTTCATAGTCCTAGAACTAGCTCCTATTAAAGCTGTAATTGCCTTCAGGGCAATTTATTTCCACAATATATACCAAGCACCTTCTCACAAAAATTTACCTATTTCCACACAGAGGTATCCGGTAAATATTAATTTTTTACCCCTTTTTTTGCTTTTTGTTTTTCTAAAATCCTGTGTTTCAGAAGGCATCAGACCATATCTGATCTATCAAAGCTTAGGAGAAAAAATTTAGGACAGAGTTGAATATACTCTGTGATCTAACTCAGAATGATTAGACATCTCAGGTTCCTCATCTTAAAATGAAGATATTAGACTAGATGTACTTTCAGCTCTAGATCTCTCTTCCCTGCAATGTCTGACCAGTTCATGATTTTTACACTATTGTGAACTCAATCATTATTAGCTCTTTGTAGAAGCAGCTTATTTATAAGCTTTCTGGTGATCTCCCCATCAATTTTTATACTTCATTAAATACTAACCCATTAGAAATTTGGTCCTATATTCATATCAGAATACAAAGCCCAAGCAGTAAAATATGCCGTGTCTTCCGAAGAACTTAACTTTTGTTGAAATTCTGTTGAAATGTGGAAAGGGTAAATTTTTCCCAAAAAGGCTATTATTTGCTTTCAGTAAGAATTTCTTTCTGTATCCCAAGGGGGTTTTTTTGGCCTGTTTATTTGTTTTATTTGCTTTTAGTTTTGTGTTTCTGACAAAACAAAAATTTGTTCAGAGTATGAAAAAGAAGAATTTTAATTCCCCCCAGAAACTATTTAAGCCTAAACAAAGGTTATTATGGCAAGTCTCATTGGTAATCTTAAGTATCCAAAATTAATATAGAGCAAAGAAACACAGTCCTATCTTACATTGCTTAATAATACATTGAGAATTATTTCTAGAAAGATTTAACTAACTTTATCATGTATTTTATCAACAAACTATCCTGAGTAATTCACAAATTCAAAAGCATAGCTTCTATTCAAGATACTCTAGTGAATTGGCAGCACTCTGCAAATGAAAAATACAGTGAATTTCCCCAAAATATAGAAATAAAATATCTCTGAGCTTTCCCATGGAAGAATGAGGCTGATACATTGGAAGAGCAACTATTGTGTTCAAATCTGCACTAATGAGGGATCACTAGATCATACTTATCCTTTCCTTGTCACAATGGTTAAGGAGTGCAGCACCCCCAAGATCTGGAAGATTCAAGTAAAATTTTTTGATGTGGAAGGAATAATAACTGTATACTTAATAGCAAAGAGTAAGACCAGAAATGTGACTATGGATTTTAAACTTAACTTCTATTGAAATTCAGCTTCCCGTGCTTTCATGTCTGATACCAACTTTGTTTCCAAGGTTTTGGTCCTAAAATTTTGTTTCAGTATGCCAATAAGAAGGAAATTTCCTAAGAATTTAATGACACAAAAAATCTGGCTCTTCAAGGAATTTAATTGCTCTGCCTTCTCCCCGCCCCCCAATGTTTGCAGATTATGCCAGTTAGAATTGCTCCTGAGAAAAATTTTGGAATAGGAACATTTTGTTTTCTGTGTCCCCTAATCTCTTTGTCTGTTATTTGTGTTCTTCAGTCATTCATCCCCTTCTTTCAAGTCTCTTGATCCAGATTCTTGATTTTGGGGGGAACCTAGGAGCTAGAGTTCTTCATTTTCGCTCAGATATACTCTTCTCAATCCTCATAAAAGGTTAGTTTATCCCTGTCAAAAATGGCCATGCAAGAAAATATCAGCCCTGAAGACATGAGGACCTGAGCTCAAATCTGGTTTCAGACATTTAACACTTCCTGGCTGTGTGATCCTGGGCAAGTCACTTTATTATTATTTTTTACTATGTACCATGTTCTCTATCTCTCTTTTTTAAAAATATATATAGCTTTTATTTACAAGTTATATTCACGGGTAATTTTATAGCATTGACAATTGCCAAACGTTTTGTTCGAATTTTTCTCCTCCATGTCCCCATCACCTCCCCCAGATGGCAGGTTGACCAATACATGTTAAATATGTTAAAGTATAAATTAAATACAATATAATTATACATGTCCAAACAGTTATTTTGCTCAATTCAAAGAATTGATTCAAAGAATCGGACTTTGAAATAGTGTACAATTAGCCTGTGAAGGAAATCAAAAATGTAGGTGGACAAAAATAGAGGGATTGGGAATGCTATGTAGTGGTTCATAGTCTCCCAGAGCTCTTTTGCTGGCTGTAGCTGGTTCAATTCATTACTGCTCTATTGGAACTGATTTAGTTCATCTCATTGCTGAAGAGGGCCACGTCCATCAGAATTGATCATCATATAGTATTGTTGTTGAAGTATATAATGATCTCCTGGTCCTGCTCATTTCACTCAGCATCAATTCATGTAAGTCACTCCAGGCCTTTCTGAAATCATCCTGTTGGTCATTTCTTACAGAACAATAATATTCCATGATATTCATATACCACAATTTATTCAGCCATTCTCCAATTGATGGGCATTCACCCAGTTTCCAGTTTCTGGCCATTACAAAGAGGGCTGCCACAAATATTCTTGCACATGTAGGCCTCTTTCCCTTCTTTAAAATTTCTTTGGGATATAAGCCCAATAGTAACACTGATGGATCAAAGGGTATCTTGGGCAAGTCACTGAACCCCAATTGCCTCAGGAAAAGAGAGAGAGAGAAAGAGAGAGAGAGAGAGAAAAAGGAGGGAGGGAGGGAGGGGAGAGGAGAGAAAAGGAGAGGAGAGGAGAGTGTGTAAATATTATAAAGGAAAGAGCATGACTACAACTTGAATATGACTTTTTGTATTAATAAGATTAGAATACATACTGTCCTAGACTTTTATTTGGTCAGAGAGTAGGTAGTTGAGAGTGACATGATGTTTGATAGACATAAAACTATCAAAAAAGAAATGAAAATCATGCAGCACCCTATCTGAACTGTGTCTCCAACTTACACTCACATTCACAAGTTGGGTATTCAGAGGGTGGTTGCTCACTCAGAGTTTTAGAGATATTCTCTGAGTTGTCATTCAGTCATATGAACCCATTGGGGTCTTATTGGCAAAGATACTGGAGTGTTTTGCCATTTCCTTCCCCAGGTAATTTTACAGATGAGGAAACTGAGGCAACAGGGTTAAGTGACTTGTTCAGGGTCACAAAACTATTGCGTGTCCGAAGCTAGATTGGAACTCATGAAGAAGAGTCTTCCTGATTCCAAGCCTGTTGTACCACCTAACTGTTCCAGCTCTGTGGATACCTATTTATAAAATTATAACTCATAGTTTTTTAGACTGTAAACTCCTTGAGATTAAGGACTGTATTTTGCTGTTCTTTGTATCCCCCAACACAGTACGGTCTTTGGCACAGAAGAAGCAGAACAGTAAATACTGAACTTCACACTCCGTGGAAAGAATGGAAGTGTGTATTAAGAGCATGGGTGGTGATAAGACACATTTGGAAAACATGTCATTAATAAACATTTATTATGCCCTTGCTATGTGTCAGGCATTTTGCTAAATGGGATACAAAATTAAAAAGGGAAGACAGTCCCTGCCCTCAAGGAGCTACTTGTGATTATTACAAGATACATATTGCCAAAGTGACTTTGGCATTACAAATTGGAAGTTTGTAATTACAAATGGAAAAAAAAAAAACCTAAGGCTTGTGATCAGTTTTCTCTAAGCATTAAATAGAAAAAGTTTACTATATAATGTCTTAATTGTTTGGCAACATATCTTTCAGTTTATTTGAAGTTTCAAAAATTATTTTCTAATTGTATTTATCACTTGACTAACATTCTATTTCCTTTTATTGCAACAAATTTCAACTGGATTCTGTATTCTATACAAATTTTTAAAAAGAGTATGGCATATTCCCTTTTTTTTTGTCTTTCACCCAAAACAATTCCTGTCACATAGTAGGTATTTAATAAAGTGCTAATTGATTGATTACTTTTCTATGTTAGGCCCTCAGACCACCAGTGCTAAGATTATTCCCTGATGGCCCTAAAACATCACACACACACACTCCTCCCACTGTTTCCTCTACCCCTTTGAAGATACTTACTACCCCCTCTTAAACTACTTGGAAACAGGATATGAAAAGAAAATCCTCCATGATGGGACACACTTGTGTTTTCCTTCCTCCTCTCCCCCCCCCCATAATTACATTTTGTCTTGTTCTTGACAAAGAACTTTTCTTCCTTTTCCCAGTCTGAAGCTAATTCAGAATCTAGAAAATGTATTTTCACAGTGTTGGTTTAATGGTTTATAGTAATAATAAGATGACATTCTGATTGTTTCTTTATTTTCACCAACCTTACTTCCAAATCTGCATGTTATTCTGCATTGTTAGTTTCTTCTATATAAATGAAAATATATTCAGCTCAGCTTTCTATAATTGTGATTTGGAAGCTTAATGTGATTGCATCTAATGAAACTGATATAGCAGAGTATGTCATTGGGTTGCAAGAGAGAAATTATACGACAAGGAAGTTCTCTTCTCTGATTTAAGTCTCCTTAGTTCTAAAATTAGGGTGTTGGACTAGATGGAGATTTCTTCCAACTTGGAGATTCTATTTATCTATTCTTTTATTAGTATTTGATCATTTGGATAAAGAGTTTCATGTTGATAATGAGTTAGTAGAACATTTTACCTTTTAAAAAGTCAGAAGGTTTTCCATATCAATTTGACAAAGACAGAGAATTCTATATTGGAAATCTCATGTTCCACAGTCCATTCACAGCACAAATAAAGGTCTGTCTTGGTTCTTATGAAATAACCACGCTCCATGCTAGGTACTTAATTTCTCATCTCTTCTCAGTTACCTTTTGTGTGATGTCTGCCAATTAAATCATAAATGTCTTGAGGGCAGGGACTGCCTTTCCTTTTTTAACTTTTATCCCCTGCATATAGTAATTTAAAAAGTAAATTAAAACACACCCATTCTACAAATTAGAATTAGGATCACTGGTTTTTGAAGTAGAAAAAGCTTTAGGTATCATCTAGTATAAAATACACACACAGAGATACTCTTTCCCCCCCCCCCCAATTTTGGATCCACAGTTTAAAAAAGCAATTATAAACTTTTTGAACCACTTACCAAGTTATTTCATTGGAAATAATGTTAGCCTTTTGATCTCTTGATCAGAGGCCACATCTTTTTCATTATCTTTAGATCTTTCCATTTGTCAGTGAGTAATTGTTGTTTTGAAGTTATGGTTTTATTTCTTCACTACCAAAGTAAGATTACAATAATCTGAATCTTTTAGAATGCGACCTTTTGCCCTTAATTTACTATTAGATCCAGATATGAAGTTTTCTTCTAGAAGCCTAAGGACATACTTCCATTGGAAGAAAATGAGGGAAGAATTGTTCTTACCTATGTTTCTTGTCCAATTTGCCAGCACATGAATTTCCTCCTATTTTCTAATTCCCTTTGTCCTCAACAGAATCTATGACACCCAATCTATAAATTTTTCCTAAACTGGCAACCTGTCTTAATCTTTTAAGTTGGCATTTTAGGTTAAAAAAAAAAAGTAGGTTATGCTAGTAGATCTCATATCCTTTTTTAGACTTTGCAAATCAGCATTGGTCCCCAGAGCCAGCTTGAATAGGTCACCTTATTCTCATTTTCATAAAAACTGATAAAGAAAATGAAATTTTAGTATATATGTGTGTGTGCATATTTATATATATACACACATATATAGTATATATATATATACATATGTGTGTGTACATGCAAACATATACATATAAGCATTGTTTGTGTGGAATAACTAATAAAAACATATTTTAAAATAGTATTCAGTTTTACTTCAGATTCTAAGGTGGATAAGAATTGGCATATGTGACTAAAGAGAAACTTGAACAGCAGAATTGCATTTTCCTGTGAAACAAATAGGATCAGACAGCAGCCTGAGCATTGAGCTGAATCAAAAAATGGGAAATGCCAGAAGTGTCACACAATAATAAATAGCATAGTAATCAGTAGCAATTATTGCCAGCTCAGCATAGAATGACAGCATTCTCTTCTTTCTATAGATAGAGAGCTGGACTCAGAGTCAAGTTCAAATTTAGCCTCAGACTGTTAATTAGCTGTGTGACACTAGACAAATCACTTAACCTCCCTCCATCTCAGTTTCCTCATCTGCAAAATAGCACCTACCTATGAGAGTTGTTGAGGATAAAATGAAATCATATTTGTAAAGCATTTTGTAAAAGTTAAAACTCCAAAGGATACTAGTTATTATTATTAGAACACATAATTTATCTCCAGCAAACAGCTGTTCAGTACCAAAGGAGTTTACTAAAGTTTACTAAAATCAATGCTATCAACCATTGAGCCATGGAAGACCAATAGTTGTGGAAAATTCATTCATTATAAAGTAGTAACATAGAAATAGTCTTAAGATTTGGAACTGAAAGTATCTGAGATTCTGTACCAACAAATTGAAATTTTAATGAAGATTTTGTTTTAGCTTAGTTTTTAAAATCTCAATTTGTTCCCCTCTCCCCCCAAAAAAGCAATCACTTGCTAAGACATCATAAATAATGAATCCAGGACAGCAAGGTATAAAGGAAAAACAGTAAATGTGAAATGGTTAACAGCCTGCCTCACAAAACCCTGCCAATTGCCTGAAGTCTCTATGGGCAGAATAATCAAAGATGTCTGTTGACCTTCATGTTTTCAAGACTAGCAATGCATTAACAGACACAGAGTTGAAAGCTGAAAGCTATGAAACAATGAGGGTGGCAGCACAATCCAAATCAAGCCCCAATTCTACAAATCTGCTTTGTGGACACTGTGCATAAGGATCAGAATGTTCATCTTTGTATCTTTGAAGAACCAGTTCCATGCACTGCATGTCTGACCTAGCTAAAATGCTGTTCTTTATTCCTTGCAATTGTAAGGGGAGAAACATTCAAACCTAGAAATTTCTGATGTTATTAAGAAGCTCTTACACCTGGCTGAGCAAAGCTGATCATTTTTATAATCTTGGGAAAACAAAAATTAAAGCAGTTCAGAGTTAACTGGGAAAGAAAAGAAGGTAGAAGCAAGAAACTGATGAGACTGTATGACAGTGGCCTTTAGAAAATAGTTTGAGAAAGTTAAAAGTATTAGGGGATAATTTGTTATAGCAAATAGATCAGATGTTTTTCCAATTTTCTATTCAAACATGTAGCAGGATTTCCCATGAGAAAGAAATTTCTCTTAGGCAGGGTTTCCCATGGGAAGGAAATTTCTCCTACCCATATTTTCTTCAGGCTAGCAATATTTAGTTGACCCATAGGCTTTTTTTAATGTGCTTATTTTAAATAGATTTTATTCTCCAGAATAAGAATTGAATTTCCACTTGTTTACAGTACAGATAAAGTTCAATATCATTCACTTCTCTCCCTCTGCACAGATTCAGGTATTCAGAATGCCTAGATTTAAACAGTAAGTTAAACGTTATTTTTTAGCCACTGCTGCCTTGGCTATAAATTTGAATTCTTCCATTTTTGGAAAAAAAATGTTATGTTCTTTTTTCCGATACAATTAGTTAATTTCTTCAGTGGTGACACCAGAAGTAGCACTTAGAAATGGGACTGCTTAGCCACCTGAGAACTCATCAGGCATGCTTCCTGCCAAGGTATGGGCACAGTGATACAACTTAATAATGATAGGGTTGCAAACTTTCATCAATTCTTTCTGCTGCTACATAGATTATTCATTCCCAGAAACCTAGTTCTTATCCAGAATCTTATTTTATGGTTATTTCATTATATTTGTCAAGGATTTGCTGCTTGTCCTAACCAATTTTGCATTTGAGTTTGTCATAATAGTCATGTTTAAAAAAAAGATTTGAGTGAGTTCTTGGAAGATACCATCTCTCATTCTCTCTTCAAGCCTTGTATTTCTCACCTCCTGGACAGTCCAAATAACCTTTGTCATTGACTGCAGTGATCTTATTTTCCTTGCCAAAGCTCTTATGTACTAAAGCTACATTAGGATGTTAATTGCATCAATATCAAAGGTTATTCAATCTAAGGAACAACTCTGGAGGGCAGAGACAATTCCATTGAGCTCAAATTTGCTAAGTAAATTGTTATGCTTTGTCATTATTCTCTCACCTTCATAAACCTAAATAAGTAAACACACTGTGCTTTTTGCCTAAGTAAGTAGAAAAGGTCTGTGTCTAATTAGTTGGGATGGTGGGGTGGCATTTGATGAGAACTATCAGCAAATTTCAATACCAATGGAAAGAGGTGACAGCCAGCAGTAGTAAATTTATCTCCCAAAAGTATGACAGCCACTGCTACACCATATGTAATAGCTTCATCAAAATTAATACTCTTGCCTACCTCTTTGCCATTGAATAAATCCTACTTAAAGATTCTACATCTTAGGAATATGAGTAGAACTAAAACTAAAACCTATTTAGACTCAGGCCTATTTGCAACATTTACTACCATTCAGTGGCAAATTTGAATGAAAGGCCAATTCTTCATGTTTGGACAATTGTGTCATCCTATTTGTGAACTATCAGATTCTTGGTATCAAAGACCGTGTTGACGAGATTTATTGGAACTTGATTCTTTGGAGCATCCCTGATTAAATGTTCCACATCAGTGAGGATGTCCTAACTTGTGTTTTTTTGGTTTTTTGGTCGTAATAGCAAAGATCTCCACTTTCCCATGTTGGAAGACTCCCACACAGGAATAAGTAGTGCCAAGCTTGATGTCATCAGTAGGTCTTTTCGACAAAGTTGCTGGGGCTGCCCAGTGAAGAGAAATGAAAGCTGTTGCTGTGATGAGTAAGATACTGCTCACCAATTTTCGCAATCATATAAATGCTTCCAGAAGCACAACAAAGTCATACCAGGCTTAGCTTCCGAATCCTCAGTACTTTGAACAATACAAGATACTGAGGAGCTTTGAATGAAGTGCAGAGTGTTGTCTTAAGAAGAGTAATTTTAAGTTTGCCTCTAAATTTTTTTGAAGTTAAAAACCTATAATTCAGTATTGGTAGAAGACATGCAAATACAAGCCCTTATTTGCCTTCTGCCTAGACTATTGCAATAATTTTCTTAGAAGTCTTCCCCTTCTAAATGCCAGAATAATTTTTCTTCTTCATAGTTCTTTGTATTTGCATCTATAAATTAAGAAAGTTGGACTACATGATGTCTTTCTATTCCTTTATTGCTCTGAATTCTATGATTCAGTTTGTTCAAAATTTTTAGTGTCTCCTTGTTTAGGCTTCTTTGGTCTTTTGAGGCTCTGTCTGATTCCACACTCTTTCCAGCCTTCTTTCCTAATATTTCCTATTACTATTCTTCTTCATTCATAGTAGGGCCCAACAAAACTGACTTTTCTTTTTCCCTAAGACACATGATACAATCTTACTGTGCCAGAATGTTATTTTCCTCATCACCACCCCCAACAACCTCTTGGAATTCTGCCCATATTTTAGGACCCAACCAAAATGTTAACTTCTACTTCTGCAGTATTCCCTGCAATTAATAATTTTCCCCTTTGAACGTAACATAGCACTTTATATTATAACTTTCCAGTGTGTTTACTATATAATATATTGTGCTATAGTTATCTGTATGTTATCTACTCAGCTATAAGCTCCATTCCCACAGGAATTATAATCTTATCTATGCTTTTTATCTTCCTCCAATACCTAGTACAATGCTAAGACCCCTAAGAATGCAAAGCAAATTGTCACACCTTTCCTCCATTTTTCTCACCCATGCAAAGTGCCATTCAGAGTACTCTCAGCTCATGGTAAACTCCTAAGAAATTCCATGAGTCATTCTGTAACATACATCATTTCATTTGGCTCTCCTTTAATCAAAAGTGTATATAGAACTCTCTTTCAGGCATAGGAACAAGTCATGCTTGTTAGGAATAGGGAGTTAATTGTTCTGAACAGTCAATGGGGGCATAGATATGGCTTATAAGTAATGTGAAACATTGGGATGACGTATATGTTTAATAGAAGGCTCCTAGACCAATCCTGTGATAAGGAGCTCTTCTTTACAAATATCTAATGTTCAGGAAGGATGCTTTTTTCACTTTTGTTTTCATTCATCAACATTAAGATAAATGCAGCTCCAGTCCTATCCTCAGTTCATCTCTCAGTCTTTCAGCCTTCATCCTCCCAGGCAATAGGCATATTCCTCTATTCAGAATCAAATGTGGGAATCTTAAACTAAATGTATGATCATGAAAAAGGAAATATTAGAGAAAACATTTACTTTTTTTTTAAGACCACTGTATTCATAGCCCCACTAATCAAAACTCTAAAACTAGTGTGAACAAAAATCTCTTGTTAGAAAAAAAAAATGTTTCATCTTAATTAATTATATGAAGATCTGCTTAATATGATGAGATATAATGAAAAGAATACTGGATTTGAATTTAAGACCTCAGTTCTAGGTCCGTCTCTACAAGTTTAATTATCCTTGAGAATATAACTATTTCTGAATCTGTTTTCTTATCTATAAATTTGGGAAATATGGGAAAATAGATAATAAATATTTCTATTACCTATCTCATAGAATGACTACAAAAAGACAAGTTACACTATATATGGTGTCCCAAAAGTCAGTTTGATTTTAAGCTTCAATATAGGCTTGCCTCAGAAATATTGTGGAGTTAGCTCTAGACCACTTCCATAAAGTAAATACTACCATAAAACAAGTCAGTGGGTTTTTTGGTTTTCCAGTGCATATAAAAATTATGTTTATACTATATTATGATTTTTCAAGTGTGTGATAGTATGTCTTTTTAAAAATATATACATATAACAATATTAAAAACATGCTTTATTGTTAAAAGAATAATAACCATCATTAGTGCCTTCAGCAAATCATAACCTTTTTGCTGGTGGAGCATTTTACCTCAATATTAATGGCTACTAACTGATCAGGGTGGTGGTTGCTGATGGTTGGGGTGATTGTAACAATTTCTTAATTTAAACAAAAATGAAGTTTGCCACATTGATTGATTCTTCCTTTCTCCTGAATATTTAGAGGCCATGGTAGGATTATTAACTGACCTAACTATCAACAATGTTGGATTTCAAGGAATAGGGAGACCCAAGGAGAGGGGAATGATCAGTTGTTAACATAATCAGAATGTACACATATTTATCTCTTAAGTTTGCTATTTTATATAGATAAAATTCATGGTGCCCTAAAACAAATAAAATAGTAACATCATTGTAACAGATATAATATAATGAAAAACTTTGAAATATTGTGAGTATCGCCAAAATGTAACACAGAGGCACAATGTGAACACATGTTGTTGGGAAAATGGAGCCAATAGCTTACTTGTCTGTCCCAAGATTGCCACAAACCTTCAATATGTTTTTTTTGTTGTTGTTTATTTTTAAAGTGATATAAAAAATACTATAGAAAAAGTTATGTCTGTAGCTTAAATTTAGCAGTTTGGTTAAATTTAGCAATCTACTGTTTTTCAGAATTAATTGCTTAAAACTACACTGATTTTTAGGGTTTCCAGTTATAAATATGAAGTATTAGGGGGAGAATGGTCAGAAATTTGGATACTATTAAGCTCTCCAACTTGCAAAACAAATAATTTTAAAGTAGGTGTTTGTGTAAGAAAAAATATTGCTTAATTTTAAGCCTGTTTAGTGGGATTTAATTGTTTATTTATAGGTATTGAGGTCTGAGGAAGGGAAGGGTAGAGAAACTTAAAGCTTAAGTATTAAGAGACATTGAAAGTTGAAGGTAAAGGGGGAAATTTAAACATATGACATCTTTGAATTAATAATATGGGAAAGTAAAATTCAACTTTAAAAAATTTGATATACATACTTTTTAGAAGCTTCAGATCCCACTTCTCATAGATTCTTTTTTGGAGCAGAAAAGTGGTTTAGTGAGAAGTATCATATCTGGTTTCAAATTCTGCTCCTTCAGATCTCTAATGCCTATTATCTCTGAGACATTGAACAACTTTCTTGACTTCTGGGCCTCAGAACTTTCATCTACAAAATTAGGGGATTTCAGTATATGATTTCTGAGTTCCCGTGAAACCCTAAATCTCTTACCTTATGATACTTATATGAAAAACTATATTTAGCTAAGAAGAAAAAACAGAAAGGTAAGAATAAAGCCCCAATTTAGCAATCTTAGTCATTGTTCTAGGCTATTGCTTTATACTTTTAGTATTTATTGAATCCGTCCTTTGTATGTTACCAGGGTACTTTGTACATTTCACTGTATTCCTACTTTCACACTTAAATATCTTAGACATAATCTTGTTCTTAGTTAACTCATTCTAGCTGGGGAGATAAAACACAGAAGTGTTAAAATAACAGTACAAAAGAATATACTGCTAGGAGCCCAAATAATTGATTCATGCAAGTATTGTTGATGATCAATGGAGAGAAAAATCCTTGTGAATTGGAAGATTAAGAAATATTTTGTGGAGAAAAGTAAGATGATTCTTAAATGATGAATAAGATTTGGATAATTAAAAGGAAGAAGCATCAGTTTAAAAAAAAAAACATGGAGGTAGGAATATGAGTAATATCCCCATGCAGTTGGGAAGGCCCTTCTGGTTAGTGCAGAGGATTCATTTTGAGAAGTAGTGGGAGAAAATGTTAGAAAAAGCAGTATGTGGCCAAATTATTAAAGACTTTGAATGTCATGTGGGAGACCTTTTTACTTGATCAACACAGAATCATTGAAGATTTTTGAGTCAGTGATTTTTTTTTTTGAATAAAAGATTAGTCTAGCATCAGTATTCTGGATGTATCAAAAGGAGGAAAGACTAGAAATAGGAAGAACAGTTAAGAGGCTATTCTAAGGTAGTAGAGAGACTATATTAGAGGGCTTTGGGGAGAATGGTGACATGAATACCGAGAGGAAAGAATAGATGGGCTGTAAAGATAGAAAGTGCTCAAAAATGACTAATATATGAAGTAGAATTATCCTCCCCCCCAAAAAAATCCAAGAATTTACTAGCCTAGCATTTTTACAAAAGTTATATGAAAAAACAAGAAAATATTGTTTTAACTAATTATAAAGTATGGTCATTTTTATCAAACAACAAGGGAAGAGAGATATTTTACTCTCATCCTCAAATCTTGCTTTAAGTATAAGCAATAATTCATTCTAGATTCAATCCCTGTCTCTCAAATTCTACTGGAAATTTTTTTATAACTCTTTGAAGATCCTTCTTAATTTCTTATTCCCAGCCTTTATTACATCATTTGCCTTATGAACACTCATTTATTATCAATAATTTTCAGCTTTTTTGAAGTTGCATAGCAAGGGTATTCCCAAATGTCAATAAGTTTATGGCACCCCACTTCACTTCTGTCTTATTTAAAGAAAAAAGTCACTTGCTTGTTGTATTATTTGGTAAGAATTACTCTGCCTTTTCAAACCTTCCCTGCCTTTTAGGAATGTATGTGTATAGGAATGTATATATTAACTTCTCTGAATGCCAATTTTTAAATTACTTATCCTATTTCATATTCCAGTGCCTTATGGAATACAAAATTTTGTATAGGTTATCTAGATTATTGCATAGTTATAGATTACAATATATTACACAGATTATCTAGATTAACTCTTAATACTCCATTCAAACCTCCCTGAGTAACTCCCTTATTTTGTGCCAGGCTCTACTTTCCTACATTTTATTCTAGATGAGGGAAGTAGGCTATTCCAGTGTGACCCAGAAACACATTAGTTCTGTCCTCTGCAGCTGTTGGATAGAGGCAGGGCCCAATTTGACCCAAATCCAAAAGATAGGTTTCAAGTTCATTAAGGAAAATAGGCATTACAAAGCAGAGGATAATTCTTATTTGTGTGAAGAATGTAAAATGCTATAAAACCTATCATTGGTCCTTATAGCCATACATGCATCCACAATATAAGGCAAATCTACATCCAGAGAGAGGACTGTGAAAATTGAGTGTGGATTACAACATAGCATTTTCATTCTTTTTGTTATTCTTTGCTTGCATTTTATTTTCTTTCTCATTTTCTCCTTTTTTATGTGATTTTTCTTGTGCAGCAAGGTAATTGTATAAATATATATACATATATTGGATTTAACATATATTTTACCATGTTTAATATATATTGGATTACTTGCCATCTCGGGGAGGAGATGGAGGGAAGAGGGGGGAAATTGGAACACAGGGTTTTGTAAGAGTTAATGTTGAAAATTTATCCATGCATATGTGTTAAAAATAAAAAGCTCTACTTAAAAAAAAAAATATATATATATATATATAAGGCAAAACATAGCTGTTAATCCCAGTCTCCTCCATCTGCTAATTCCTTTCCATGATTCTTCCAAACATTTTCAAACCTTTAAAAAGTCCTTAACAAATCTTACTATCTATCCCTTAGATAGTAAGTTCTATGTCTCATCACTTTCATAGCCAAAGTCCTAGAAAAAGCTGTCTATACCTGTTGCCTCCATTTCTACTGTTCTTGCTCACTTCTCAATTTTTTGACTCTGGCTTCTGATCTAAGGAGCCAACTAAAACCACACTTTCCAGTAACATATAAGGACAAGATTAAATGGTTTCTAATGTCCTTTGAACTTTTGATCCTTTAATCTCTTAATTACCTTAATTACCAAATTACTTAATTACCAAATCTAATAACCATTTCTTAGCCTCATCCCTCTTCTCTACAATGACCTTCTTCCTCTGGATACCCTTGCTTCTCTAGGTTTTTATGGTATTGTATTCTGCGTTTTCTTCCCACCTAACTACTCTTTCTCAGTATCCTTTGCTGGATCATTATTCATTTATTCATTTCATATTCCTTAAATGTGGGTATATCTCATAATTCCTATTTGAATTTCCTTTATGCAGATGACTCACAGATATGAATATCCAGTCTCTATTTTTCTGATCTTTCCATTTTGGTGAATTTGTCAAGTTCAGAATAATCAAAAAAAAAAAGTAATTTTTTATGAAACCAAAGAATGGTTAAATTTCCTCTTGACAATTTTCCTTTGATATCTCCTTTGTAATATGTGGCCTCTGCCCTTCCTGACATATCAAAAGGAAACTATCAGAAAGCCTTCCATTTTGCAGAGTTTTTCACAAAGACATTTGCAAAAGTCATATAAATAAAATATTCACCTGCCTAACTCTCAAAAAAGTGTCCTTACCTGGGATCACTCAGTACTATTTCCATTTGTTTGATGAACTCAATGGAATATCAAACATGATCTTTGTTATATGTGATTCCAGAGATAACAACTGAAGAGTTGTGTATCACCTGGAAATACAAAATGCTTTGATTGCCATCATCCTGATGGAGAAAGTATTGAGTTAGTGCTAAATCCCTCACAAGGCTGCAGACATTACAAGAGAAGGAAGCCTTGAATTATAAGGTTTTTTGGTAATTCTTAAAGTTCCTTGGCCTCCATTTTATGATTTTTTTTGTAATTTGGAGAGGAAAAGAAAAGACTGTTGCAACCATCTGTGTGTGGGTTATATGTGACACTTGATAATTCTAGAAGTACTATGATTGGATAGAAAGAATGTGAGTTAGCTCCCCACTGTACTTTGTCCGATCATTTTTCATTCATGGCCAACTCTTTGAGATATTATTTGGGGTTTTCTTGGCAAAGACACTGAAGTGGGTTGCCATTTCCACCTTCAGCTCATTTTACAGATGAGGAATCTGAGACATACAGGGTTAAATGACTTTCCCAGAGATACATCTAATGATTGTCTAAAGCCAGATTTGAACTCAGGAAGATGAGTCTTCCTGCTTTCAGGCCTGAAGTGGATAGTTGAGAGACTGTGCCATCAAGCTACTCCATTAAGAACTTACAACCCTTAAAAAGGCACATTTTCAAGTTTACTTGTCAGAAAATAGGTACCATTCTCTGGGAATCAGAGAGATAAAGAAAGCTTTGTCAAAGATAAAGTCATTGCTGAACTCACAAAAGGTCAGAGGCACAGAAGCTTTAAAAAAGAATAAAATGAACTTGATATTTATTTCTTTTCTTTTTCTATCTTTCTAGGAGTGGTCACACATTACTTGCCTTCTGGTTTTCCCGTCAAGAAGGAAAGCTAAATCGACAGCAGACTATTGAATTGGGACATCACATCCTCAAAGCACACATTTTTAAGGTAGCAAGAGAATCAAAAGTTTATTGTCTCCATTATCAAAACATTATATGCATGAAAATACCTGTTGCTTCAATATAATCCCTACTTTCTTAAATTATATTGTTACAAAATATTATCATACCCTTAAGAATCTTGAGAGTACAATTAAAACCTCAGGTGTCCAGAACCTTTGGACATTCTTAAGAGTCGGAAGAAAAATTCACCAAAACTTATTTATTTTGTTGTTCAATTTTTTTGTACTGAAATTTTTATAAAATGCATTAAAGCTTCCCTCCATTACTAAACATGTTGGGCATTATAATTCAATCTTTTAGTGATAACCCTAAACCATGTTCATGATAGACAGCAATTCAAGATAATAAAAAACTGTAATAAGGAATTCTTTTCATAATATATTGAGATTTCTAGGGCTATTTGCTCTCTGTGACCTCGGATTGTAACATTTTTTAAAATTATAATTTCTGTTTTTTATAATTCTTCTGTCTTTTTTTGGTCACCTCTTATTGTATATGTGTCCTCTATTCCTTCCTTTCTAATTTCCTGTTTCTAATCTGCTATCAGCTTAGGCATTAGATAATTAGTAGACTCTGAGGACCTGAGCAGACCAGATAGAAAGACTACTATATATTTTAATGCACAGGACTTTGTGATATTTATTTTAGTGTTAGAATATCTAGACAAACTGACACAATATAGAAATCAATGAGAAATTTATTTGTTGCTTTTTAGATAACAACTTTATCTCCCAGAAAGCAGAATTTAGTAGGGCTGAAAGGTTGCAAAATTCAGCTTTATTTTAGGCAACTGAGACAGTATATTGAATTTTATTCAGTCTTTTTATGTTCATCTCACACAGCAATCACTTGATTTGTTTGCCTGATGCATCTGTGCTTTCTCAGGCCCTACCTCCTCTCTTCCAAAAACACAGACTCATTGTTATCAACTGAGAGAGAAAAGCTACATAGCAAGCCCAAAACAAGGAGAAATGTGGTAATGAGTGGGAATTCTTACCAGAGTAAGAATAGCAGTAAAGGATCTGCAGGCACAACAGAAGAGAAAGCCATTCCCAAGTTAACATCAGAAAAGACAAGAGCCATAATTTCAGGGGTAGGGAAAAGGGTAGAGATGAAGGAACCGTTTGTATAATGAAGATAATAACAATGTTCCTTCCACTGAGCACAATTAAAGTGGTTATACCCTCTGTGAGAGCCAGCATAAGAGGCAGGGTTGACACATTCCCTAAGTAATGAAAGCACACTGAGTCAGGGTTTAGAAGATCTGTCACAGCAATGGCTGGCCAGCCACCAAGGGCAGTTCCTTGCAGCTGTTCCTTAGTGTTCCTCATCAGTGTTAAGGCTACATAAAGTAGTACCACCACAGGGGCCAATGCTGTGGTCAATAGACTGGTATATTTAATTCTTGGAAAACTAGGATAGTTATGCTATGCACAGTACCCTGTACTCAGTATACACTTAATAAGTTTTCGTTAAATTGAATGCCACAGCAGTACATCTATGACACACAAGATGGAGATGGGTTATTCATCTTGAGCTCTTCCACTAATCATGGCCTTAATAGTTCCATCCTTTTCTGTCCTTTTGTGGTAATTATTATACTCTCTGGAATTTCCTTCCATTGTCAGAGTCCAAGGATTTGGACTTTTTCTATTTATGTTTAGATTATGTCCTAGTTTGTCTCTTCTTGAAGTGTGAGAGTAAACTGAAATTTTCTCAAGTTACAAAATGAAAAATATCCCCTGGGTTCGGTTCATTCATATGTGTTTAAGATTTATTAGTCTAAAGCTTTTTCCATGCTGTCACCATAATAGGTAGGAGTAAGCTGGAAGTTAGTCTGTGACAATCAATCAACTAGTTGTTGTTGGTTTGTTTTTTTTTAATGTACCTCTTAGATACCAGGACCTATTCTAGGTACTGATGATATCAGTAGAGAAAGGAAATAGTCCTTGTTCTCAAGAAATTAATAGTCTGATAGGGGAGACAGAATACATGCAGAAAAGGGGGACCAAAGTAGTCAAAGTATGGTCTAGAAACCTCTAAGGTCCCCAAGACCCATTGAGGAGGTCTACAAAATTAAAACTATCTTCATGAAACTATTAAGATAATTTAATTTCTAATTTGATAAGTATTAGTAGATGTTACTACATATACAAAAGTTCCTTGAGGAGAAAGAGTTCCCAATTTTTAAAAATATAAATGAATCATGGAATAAAGACATTTGAAAATTTCTGATCTAAACAATCATAGAGATTGTGAGTCAAGCTGTACAGCAATAAATTTTTGTACTTTTTCCAATAACAGTGAAATTATTGATTTCATTTTTGTTCTAGGAGTAAGAGCAGAATGTGAAAAGGTTGAAGAGGGAATAAGAACAGAGGGACAATACAGCAGTGGAGACAGGGCAAAAGGCAAGATGTTCATGCTGGGTAGATCCTAGTGTCCTAACAGATGGCTAGAAAGGATGTGTGAAATATGGTCCAGAGCCAGCTAAATATAGCAGGTTTCACATCTGAACTCTTGCAGTGGCAGGCATGGAGGTAGAAAACAGCAGTAAACTATGTCTTCTATTACATCTTCTGTCCTCGTACTTCAGAACAATCTGAATGAAGTTATGATGATGTTTGGCCGCCCCACAAATCCACAGTGGAAGATTAGCTCTTTTGCCTTGTCAAGAAGTTCCTCCCTAAGAGACTCACCAGGCTTCTGCTGCATCTGTTTCTCTTTCAGCCATTTATTGTTCACTTTTGTTCAGGGAATGCCTTTCCATAAGTGAGGAGTGTGAGTCACCAAATACCATAGTTCCTTGCCTTTATAGGGAAACAGGGTAGAGTGAACTTTGGAATTACATTGAATAAACTATTTTACTGACAGTTATACCTGGAATCCTTCAAAAAACATTTGAATTAGATAGCTAGTTGGTAAAATCCATAGAGCACTATTCTTGGCGTCTTGAGTTGCCAGATACTTACAAGTTCTGTGACTCTGAACAAGTCATTTAACTCAGATTACCTCTTTAAAAAATTGGAATTATGAAGCCTTCTTTGTCGAGCAAACCAATGCCCTGTTGGCTGATACCTTTGCTTAAGGTTTTGACATATGTTTTTATATTGAACTAATGTGACAAATGAGGGCAGCTGAAATGGATTATTAGCACAAATCAAGTAAGTTTTAATGAGTGGCCAGAAGATGCTGGGACTATCAGTGAAAGCCCTACTCATTCTTTTCATTATATCTAGCTGTTGCAGAAAATGGCTACTCTCAAAAACTCAGTCTCACCTATGTTTTTGCCTAGAGGTCATGCCCCGCCACTTCAAGCTTGGAGGTGTGTGGGTAATAAGACACTTAGGGTTCATTTCCATACAGAATCCTAAGTAGAGGAGGGGATTCCATTGTTCAAACTGTATCCTGTATGTGATAGGCACTCTTCACTTTCTAACTGCTGAATTCCTATTCCTTCTTTAAAATCCAATTTAAATTCTACCTCCTCTATTTTGGAATTTCACTTCCACAATTGGCAAGGATTTTTTCCCACACATCTCTGGTTAACTTGTCATACGGGGGCAAGTTTTTCTTTTGTTTTGTCTTTTGCCTAGAGTTATTTGTGTAGTTTTCATATCCTTTTCCTGGTCTGAGATTTCCAGAGGTTCTAGAGAGATAACAGCTAAGGGCAGCTAGCTGGACACAGTGGATAGAGCACTAGGCTTAGAATCAAGAAGATATGAATTCAAATTCTGCCTCAGACTTTTACTAGCTATATGGACCTGGGCAGGAAACTTAACTGTTTGTCTCAGTTTTCTCATCTGTAAAATGAATTCGAGAAGGAAATGGCAAAACACTCCAATATTTTTGCCAAGAAAATTCCAAGTGGTAGCACAGTGAGTCAAACACAGTTGATATAAGTGAACAATAAATCTTAATTAAATATTTTGTTGCCTCTAGTCCTTAACAAGAGGACCAATATTTCTAGTCAGTTTTGAGAACTAAAACCCCAGCTTGACAATCTAAAACTGGGTTATTGGTTAGCTTCACCATTAAAAAAAAAAAAAAAAAAGTATGTAGCATAGAAAGGAAAGTATGTAGCATAGAGGGGAAGACAATAGAATATAAGCAACTTGAAACTTCATTTATATTCCCAAGCTGTAACAAAGTTTCTAACAGAGTAGATACTTAATAGACACTTGTTCAATTAAACTGCTTCAACCTTTCTTTCCTTCCCATTCTTGTGATTTGGTCCAGGAAAAAATAAAACCCAATATAGTGAGGAATTAGGCACAATAGACCTGTCCAGTGCTCTTTAAAGTAGATTGGTTTCTCCTATCAGAATGGGAGAATCAGCAGGGGTAGTTGGTGCTAACCTTTCTATTCTTCCTTCAGCAGCCTTTCTCTTTCCGCAGCAGTGATCAGATAGATAAGGAGATATTTCTAGAGAAGCTGATTCTACCAGGACAAGAACATGACCATATTCTCTTTTGAATTTCATTTTATTTTCTTATGCGTATTTAAAAAATTTCTTCTATAATCCTTATTTTTGTTCTTTGAAATGGTTGTTCTTGGTGATAAGTTAAATCCATAATTTTAAAAATGTAATAAGAAAATAAAAGAGCACAGCAAATGATTGGACAGCTGGACTAGAATCAGAAAGACTAGGTAGAGATCTTACCATTGACACATGCTGGTAGTCTGATCCTTAACAAGCAAATCACTTAATTTCCCAGTGCCCCAGACGTATCTGTAAAGCTACAATTTGCAGGGAAGGTGCAGATCTTCATTGATAAAGATAAATCCTCACTGGGAGCTCCTTACACTGATGAAATCATGGGGATGATCAAAAAATATGCTTGTATGTGTATGTTTACATATATACCATATGTATAAACATATACACAGAGATATAAAAAGATAGACAGACAGACAGAGATAGGTAAATAGATAAACATGTCATGACATCAACTGAGCCATTACTGCTGCTAGTTTCTTTTCTCTGTTTACTATCCTACACTCCATATCTCTTCCAAACCTTTTCATCCTTCCTCAACCTTCCAATGGGCTCATCTGCCCCCCTTCACTCTTAAGAACCTTGCCACATATTTTTCTTAATTTAAAAAAAAAATTAAATAATAGCTTTTTAACTTCAAAATACACACAAAAACAATCCAAAACATTCACCCTCTGCAAAACCCCATGTTCAAAACTTCTCTCCCTTCCTTCCTCACACCCCTTCTTTCAGATAGCACATAGTTCATTATGTCAGATATATACAACTCCTCTACATATGCCCCTATAGTCACCATGCTGAACAAGAAAAATCAAATCAAAAAGGAAAAAAATGAGAAAGAAAACAAAAAGCAAGCAAGCAAACAACAAAAAAAGGTGAAAATACCATTTTACAATCCACACCCCAGCCCCACAGTTCTCCCTCTGGATGCAGATGGCCCTTTCCATCACAAATCCATCAGAATTGCTTGCTGCATATTTTACTAAAAAGAATTGAGGCCATTTACCAAGAGCTCCCTCCTCATTTCATATCACCCAGTGCCTTTTGGCTCTATGTATTTTACCCCTGTTTCACATTAAGAAATCACTCTCCTTCTTGTGAAGGCAAGCCCCTCTAGACCTGTCCGAGTGATCCCATTCTGCAGATTGTCCCTCTCAACATCTTTTCTTTCTCACTTATCTTTACTCTCTCTGTCTAGTGACTGCTTCCCTATTACCTACAAATATACCCATGTCTTCCTCATCCTCCAACACACGTACATACATATATTTATGTATATACACACGCATACATATGCACATATGTGGCCAGCTCATCTTGTTAAAAGATTTATTCAAGAAAAATAATGGGAGTCACATGGATAATCCAAATATATGTACTCTCTATAGAATAAAAAATAATGTACCCACTGGATTTGTTGTTCCATGACCCATGTTACATAGACTTTTATTCTGCACATCACTGAAGGGATAATCCTTTGTACCAAATAAACTGAGTAGCAGACAAATCAGTTTGGTTGTTTCTTTGAGAAGTTATCCTTGGGCTGATACTCATCTCTCTACATACCAGTTCCTGTGTCATTAACTCACTATTGAATATGTTTTAGCTGAATCAGAAACCTGAATGTCTCAATATTTCTTTTTCAGGGTTTGAGTAAAAAAGTTGGGGTATCATCCTCTATACTTCAAGGTCTCTGGATCTCCTACAGTACTGAAGGTCTTTCCATGGCGTTGTCATCTTTACGAAATCTCTATACTCCAAATATAAAGGTAAGCAAAGAAGATTTTTCAAAAGTTTGTATATAAAACTTCCTTGTGTAAGTAATGGGCAATACTTTGTACAGTTTTCTATCTTCATCAAAAATTCCTTTTTATTTAATCGATCTGTGTTTTTCTACTTATAATTTCTGTCCTCTAACACTTTTTACCCTCTACTGAGTATTCAAATCTACTTGTCTCCCAGTTTTCCTATTTCCACATTCATATCTTGTAGTCTGGGGTGTTTGAGACATTCCCTTATTATTCAACCTCTTATTGAAATGATAAGGAGAATACCCAGACTATCTAGAAGTGTCTTGTTATCAGAGGTTTGTTTTTTTTTAACTCCCAACAGTTGGGAGAACAAGATAGCCAAAAGAAGAAGAAAAGAAAATCATTAAAGCACTTTTTTTTTAAATAGAGAAGACAGAGAAGACTCACAGATGAGTAAATCTGCTTTGAAAATTATATTCTAAATTTATTACATGTTTTAAAAGAAAAGTATGTTGTATGTAATAAAGATTAACATATTCATATAAAATCTTCTTTTTTTTTGTTCTGCATATATGGAAATGCCCATTTTATTTGATTTCTGTTCCAGTTAGAATGACTTTTTAATTTAAAAGAAAAAAATGCTTTCTTTTCCATCTCTGAATCAAATTCTTATATTTATCTACTCTCTATAAGTTATCTAGCTATCTGTTTTAATAACTTAATATGCCTAGATATTCCTATTATTAGTTTACCACTTATTTATTTGCTTATTAATTCACTTTACTTTTCTATGTTTTGGGGAAAATCTGCCTGACTATAAAAAATCCTCTCATTAAAGATGACATCTTGCTGTACATCCTCTATAGCAATGGAATACAAGTATCCCAGATGGCATACAAAATGATACATAGGAGTGTAGGAAGAAAATATTAGAACTTGTATTAATATTTGTATTTTTAATTAAAAAAAAGGCAGACCTCTTCACACCTACATAGCTGGTTTCTGGCAAAGTATACTTTATCTGAATGGAAGCAACAACAGCAGGACAAGCCAAGCGTTTTAACTCCCTCCCTCTCCCTTCCTCTTTCCAAGAGCTGGGCAACAGAAGCAGGAACAAATACAGATTGGTCAAGGGACAAAGGAAAGAGGGCTGTGGCTACCAGAACTACAGTAGCAGTGATCATGAGGACCAAGGAGACTAAGAAAACTACGTTATATATAGGAACCATCAGGTTAACTTCCAGGAGTAGCAAAGCCAAGGCATCAAAAGTCTTGTTGTGATGTCATGACAAGTGAAGTCTTGATTTCAGGCTCATTGAGTTAATAGAAAGTAACATTGATGCCAAAATCTATGAAGAAGAGAACAGTGAATGGGGAAATTACTCCAAAAGAAAAATTGTCTCTAATTAGGATAGAAGTCAAGATTTGGAAGTAGAAGATAAAAATGGAGAATCATATAATGGGGCAAATTTTAGTGACTTGCAGATCTTCATAGATTTGTTTTGTAGAGGAAAAAAAGTGAAATGCTGAAGATTCAACTCTTGAATAGACCATAGCTATCTATGTGGACAATCTTTCTCATTTTCTCAGCCATCCATTGTCCACAAGTAAAAATCTGCTCAGGCCATGCTCATTGAAAGCTTGTCAAAAAAAAGGAAAAAGAAAAAAAAAAAAAAACCCTCTCCATCACAGCCAGCTGTGGAACATTTCAGTGAATGTTCATTCAACTTAATGCTGATTTGGGATGTACCTACAAAGCAAGAAGACAATAGATAGTTGTACCATCTAGCCCTTCTCTACTACACAAAACATTCGCAGTTTGGCAGTGTGACTCCTCTGAGAGTGTGATTTTTCTCCAGGATCACGCAACAATTTCAGTGCTGTTGTTGTATTTTCTTATGGCATATTTCTGCCTTTTCTTCATCCCAAAAATTCTGTTGCAACAAGTAGCATATCTCAGCTCTTCTCAACCACTTCTAGGGAAGAGTATGGATTAAATTTATTTTAATTTTAACTTTGTTTAAGATCTTGATTATTATCCCTACCTTTTTTAAAATAATATATTCTACTCCTGCTCTTTAGTTTATATTTGAATGTATATCTCTCATTTTTATAATGTTTCCTGAAAGCAAAATATTGTTGAATTCAAAATTTTAATCTGCTGTCTATTTCCATTTAATGGGTAAATTCATTCCATTCATATTATAAAGTATGATATTTGTTTTGTATTTTCATCCTTCCTGTTTTTCTTCACTATCCTCACCCTATTTATTCTCTCTCTTCAAACTCCTCCACTTTACTTCTGCCCACTACCTTGTCCACCTATTCTTTAACCTAACCAGAGCCTCTAAAAGTCCCTCCTTTATTCTCTCCACCCACCCTCCCACTTATCCCCTTGCCCTCTTATTTCTTTCTGAATATAGGATACTTTTCTACCCTTCTTGATATGTGCGTGTGTGTGTGTGTGTGTGTGTGTGTGTGTGTGTGTGTATAGGTCCCTCTTTAACCCTTTCCTGATATAAGATTTTAGCATTACCAATCCTCGTCCCTAGTAATTTCTCTTGTATCAATTTTTCCTTTTATGTCTCATTTTAATGAGCTAATTACTCCTTTTTGTTTCTCTCTATACAGTTTTTTAAGTCCAGATCATCTCATAATACTCAATTTAACCCAATCTTTTCTTTCAAACTACTTAAATAATGATGTCAATCATAAGAATACTGCTAATATTTTCACATACAAGTAAACAAGTTGACCGTATTAAGTCCTTTATAGTTGGTCTTTAACACTTACTTTATATATTTCTTCAGTATGTTATATGTCACATTTTCCCTTAAGTTCTAAGGTTTGTTGCTATTGTTGTTCCACAAAAACTTGGAAGTCTTTTTCATTTCATAAGATATCCATTTTTTTTTCCCCATTCGGCATTATGCTTAACTTTGCTGGGTAAATTACTCTTGATTGTAATAACCCCAGTTCTTTTACTATTTAGTACTGGAATATAATATTCCAAGACCCATGGTCCTTCAACATAGTAGCAGCTAAGTTTGTATAGTACTTATTGTAACTCCATGATATTTTAAATTGTTTTTTTTTCCTTGTTAATTCCATATTTTCTCCTTAACCTGAGAGTTTTGAAATTTGGCTATTGTATTCCTGTGACTTTTCCTCCTGAGATTCTTCCAGGTGGAGATCAGAGAAGTTTTTCTATTTTGCCTTCTTGTTCTAGAACTTCATAACAATTTTTCTTGATAATTTCTTGTAATATCGTATCAATATTCTTTTTAGTGTAATAGTCAGTAGGTCAATTATTCTTATGTTATTTCTCAGTAATCTGTGCTTCAGATCAGTTGTTTTTCTGCTGAGATATTTCACTCTCTTTTCTATTTAGTCATTCTATGATTTCTTGGTGTTTTAGAACATCATTAGTTTCCTCTTGCCTAGTTCTAGTGTTCAAGGAATTATTTTCTTCCTTAAGTTTTTGATTCTCTATTTCAAGGTTGGTTGACTTTCTTTTCACAATTTTCTTAATTTTCTTAGAATGCTCTTTTTTCTCTAATTTAAAAAAAAAATCTTTCTTATATGATTTTTAAAATCCTTTTTAAGTTTTAAGAATTCTTTTTGTGCTCAAGGCCACCTGATGTTTTTCACTGAATAAGAAGTGGCTTTTTTAGCTCCATTATCTTCCTCTGAATATGAACCCAGGTCTTCTCTATCCCCATAACTATGATTTTTGCTTACTCATTGTTATTTGTTTGTTTAGTTTTGTTTTTTAGCAGCAATTAATGTAATCAAGTTGTAATCTTGAGGTATTGGGAATGATGCCCCAAATCTCAGGTCTTTCTTACTGTTTTTTTTCCTAATGTGTTGGAATCTTTACAAACTGCTAACTCATTAGAGTTGATAGATTATTGATCTGATCTTACAAAAAGATGTTTTGGGCCAGAACTTGAAACAAGGTACTAAGTAGAACTAATTAATACACTGCTTGTGTTTACACCTTTACTCATTGGAATTCACAAAGTAAACTTTGTAACTTTGTGAATTCACACCTCCCATGAAGTTCTTAGGGCCAGATAGCATTATGGGAGAAAACCCATAATCCCTCTCTCTCGGATCCCACAATTCCTCTCTCTCATATATAAGAGACAGAGGCTCTCAATGAGATTTCAGCGGAATTACATGAAGAGTGGAGCTGGATTGAAGGCTGAAGAAAGCAGAAGCAAAGGACAAAACTGTAAGAGCTCTTAGAACCAAGGAGAGAGAAAGGCCTCTAAGGAAAGCTAACCGGGCTATATTGGAGATTGAGAGCCAGAAGCCCTCTCTCCGAGGCAAGAGAGATCCATTCCATTTTTCCACTTGTCTGACTGGAGGCTGAAGAAAGCAAAGGACAATCTGCAAGAACTCTTGAAACCAAGCAGAGACATAGGCCTCAACTAACCAGGCTATTTTGGAAGGAGAAAATAAATGTTTGCATTTTTACCAGCTGGCTGCATTTGGGTGATTATTACTTTCAACTGCAACTAAGACTGCCTCCAGAAAATCTCCCCCAAGAAACCTACTTCTCCCCCAGAGAGAACCATATTATATATTATATTAAAGAAGAAAAACACCACATCTGTAATAGAACTCAATCTTGGGTTCTCCTCTTCAGTCCTGTGCCAGGACTAAGGCTCCTAGTCAGGCTGTCCTGGAAATGATCTTGTTCCTAGCAGTTCCTCCAGTGGCTGCAAACTATACCTGTCCTCTCTGCCCTAGACGTGAAACCAGGGATTCTGCTCTCCTATAAGTGCCCACAGCCAACAGGGTTCCCACCCCTCATTACTGAACTCACCAAATATATACTAGCTCCTTCTCCCCACAGCCACAGTCCTGGACAGGTCTGGTCAGCAGAGCTATGTTTGCCATCCTTCCATAGTGAAAGATCTTTCAAGTCTTTTCTTACTCAACTGTCAAATACCCACACTGTATGCAAAAATAAAAATTTCTTAGGCTGAAGATGCCTCTCTACCCAGCTATCCCTAGGGCTTGTTGTTTGTTGATTCCGCAGAGTTAGTGGTGAGATGTTTGCATTTTACTCTGGCCAGACCTCAGTCACTAGAGTAGGGTTTTTTCCTGGACTCTTCTCACATTGTCTTAGAAGGACAACTATTTTACCAGCACCTTATTTCTTCTAGTCTGAGGTGCGCTCGCTCTCTCTCTCTCTCTTTCTGTCTTTCTCGTTCGCTGTCTTTCTCGCTCTCTCACTCTCTGTGTATATGTGTGTGTGTGTGTGTGTAGAAAATTTGGAGAGCTGAAAGTTTTCTGATCTATTTTACCTTCTTCCCAGAATCCTCTTACTGCCTCCATTTTCAAGAATTCTGATCACAATCTATTGATTTTCTGCTTCTTTCTTTGCTTTTTCATCCACACCATGACTTCTAATCCCCTTGACCCCCACTTCTCTCTCAGTCTATTACTCTGCACTAACGAGTATTTTCTTCTTTCTCATCTTGACCTCTTAGTGAATCATTTCAACTCTAAACTGTCCTCTTCTCTTGAATACCTGGCTTCTTTAAATTGTTGATTGTCCTTTGTTAAGTCTTAACCTTGGATCATTCCCACCGTCCTTGCATTGATATTTCTGAATGAAGGTGGAAAAAAATATACAACCTGGGTCTACTACAGTTTTATGTCACATAACCTCAGCTTGGCCCCTCACTACTGCTAGACAACCTTTCTTATCTGTTCACTCCCCAAAATGGCTCTTCAAACCTTACCATTCTTCCTCAATCCTCCCTTTTTTCCCCAACCCTTAAAAATTTTGTCTCATTTTGCTGAAAAAATAAAGCCATTTACCAAGAGCTCCTGCCTCTCCCTCTTCTTTATATCATGTCATTCAGATGCCTTCTGCCACTATATCCTTTACCTGTGCCTCACATAAAGAGATTAGCCCACTTTTTGCCAAGACAAGCCCCTCTAGACCTCCACAAATGATCGGAACCCATCTCCTTTCCTATACCCAATTGCCTCTTTTACCTCCCCACTCTAACTTATCTTCAATCATCCATAGTAGGTATTTCTGTGTCCTGTTCTCTCTTCTCTCTCTCTCTTCTTAACTCTCTATAGACCAGCTTCCAATCTTGTCATTTAACCAAAAATGCTCTCTCCAAAGTTACTCCAAAAGTGATTTTTTAATTGCCAAAACCATTGGCCTTTCTCAGTCCTCATCCTTCATGGCCTCTCTATAGATTGTGATCCTGTCAGCCATTCTCTTATCTTTACTACTTTCTTCTCCATGGGTTTTCAGGACACTTTATCCTAGTTCTCATATCTATCTGACTGTTCCTTCTCATTCTTCTTTGTTAGGTTTTCCAGATTACATCTACTACTCTGGATAGCCTACACCCTGTGTAGTACCTACTGTGAGTAGAGTATGTAATGGGGCCTCTTCTTTTCTCCCTCTATATTAGTTTACTTGGTGTTCTCATCAGCTCCCATGGATTTAACATCTCTATGCTGATGATTCTCCATTCTACTTATCCAGCTAATTGTAACACTCTCTGCTGACCTTGGAGTCTTGCAACTCCAACTGCTGTTCAAACATCTCAAACTGGATGTTTGATAGTTATTTTAAACTCAGCAAATCCAAAGGTGAATTCATTTTCTCTCCCTTCCTACTCCCAAAGCCCTTCTTCCTCTCAAACTTTCCTATTGCTGCCAAAGTCACCACCATCCTCCCAGGTCTCCAAACTCAAAAATGTAGATATTTGCCTTAACTCTTCATTACCTCTCACTTTCAAATCCAACCTGTTGCCAAGGCCTATTAATTTTACCTTTGTACCATCTCTCTTATATGTCCCCTTCTCTCTTTTGAAATTCCCACCACCAAGATACAGGTCACTCCTTCCTACCTGAAGTGTTGCAAGTCTACCACAAGTCCCTCTCCCATTTCAAGCCATCATCCATTCTGCCATCAAAGTGATTTTCCTACAGTATAGTCCAACTATGTCACCTTCTAGCTTAATAAACCCTAGTAGCTTCCCATCATCTCTGGGATCAAACTCAAAATCCTCTGGCATTCAAAGCGTTTCATAACCTAGCCTTCCCTTCCCCTTTTCCAACTTATATCATCCACATATTCTTTAATGAAATAACACTGGCCTCACTGTGGTTTCCTGAATAAAACACTCCATTTGTCCGCTCCAGGAATTTTCTCTGGCTATCCCCCATGTCTGGAATGTTGACCCTTCTCATTTCTGTCTCCTGGATTCCCTCGCTTTCTTCAAATCCCAAGTAAAATTCCACCTTTCCAATCTTGCTTAACTCTAGAGCCTTCCCTATGTTAGTTATTTCCTATTTACATTTTATATAGCTTGTTTATATGTATGTCTTGCATGTTCTCTCTCCCATTAGATTGTGAATTCCTAGAGGGAAAGAATAGATTTCCTTTTTTTGTATTCTTGGGCTCAGCACAGTGCCTGGCAAATACATTGTAGAAACTTAATATATGCTTATTGACTCACAGAATCAGATTGTAAGTAAAAACAGTCTGAAAGGAAAGAAGTAAAATTCATTAATATTAAAAGCAAAACAAAATGCAAACATTTTGCAATAAATGAATGCAGTTCATTCTAATCAGTTTTTTCAGAATTTAGAATTTTAATACTCTGAGATTCACTCTAGGTCCCTAGGATTTGCTTACAATAAACTGGATGTGACAAAAGAAAGGTAAAATTAGTGCCTGTAGAGTTCAAGAAAAATAAATTCTAAATGCTGGTAAGAAATAAATAAATGGCTTAGATAGATAATTCAATGATATATTTGCTTTACTTATCTTTAATAAATGTAACCCTTGCTTTATTTTCCTCATATGTAAAATGGAGAGAGTAACAGCACCTACTTCTCAGGTTGTTGTGAGCATCAAATGAGACAGTAATTATAAAGTATTTAGCCTAATCCCTGGCACTTATAAAAGCTTAATAAATGCTTTTTCCCTTTCATCCTTTAAAGGATTCTTGAAAGAAATTATAAAGCAAAGATACTAAAAAAAAAATGTTTGAACACAGGCAACAATCAGAAAATGACAGAATTGATGCTGATATTCCTAGAAGTAACTTTTCATCAGCCACATTAGGAGGATTAATTAATTAATGATTAATCAGGTCTGATAATTTGAGTCAAAAACTTTCAAAATTATCAAGAAAAATATGTAAAATATGGATTTATATACACCTCTCATACACATCTAGTTTGCCTTGAGATATTAATTAATTATGATGTCAAGCCATCATGTTTATTAACACATTTTAAATTAAGCTTTTGTTGTTTTTAAAAGGTTACAAATTGAAACAATATGTTTCCATTTTTTAGGAGTGAGGCAGCTAGATAGCACAGCTTACAGGGCTCCATGCCTAAAGTCAGGAAGATCTGAGTTCAAATCTAGTTACAAACACTTAGTAGCTTTGTAACCTTAAACAAATCACTTAACCCTGTTTGCCTCAGTTTTCTCAACTGTAAAATGAGCAGAAGAAAGAAATGGCAAATCTCCCCAGTATCTCTTCCAAGAAAACTCCAATTAAGGTCACAAAGAGTTGGATGTGACTGAAAATGACTGAACAATAAACCTCAAAGTATAAGAATCCAGAAAAGTTCAAGTTCAAGTTCTATCTAAATACATAGATCAGAAGAAGGAACAAAAGCATGAGTGTTGTTATTTGTCCTTTGTTTTTTGAAGAGGACTAATGATATTACAAATAATGTCTTGGCTTGCTCATGAATTGGATTTAAGGAACTGGAAATATCACTGACCAAGTTCCAATAATATTCTTAACTTTACTTTTGAATATTCAAATAAGACTGTAATCACATCCATTCAGTAGTCCCTTCCAGTGATGTAGATGGCCTTCCATGAATTCATCACAGTGAGTGTAGTTGCACAGTTAAGAATAGCAGTAGGAAAGAATTGGAAAATGAGTTGATGCCCATCAGTTGGGAAATGGCTGAATAAGTTGGGGTATATAGATTAATATTGTCCTATAAAAAAAGGATGAACAAGTTGCCTTTAGAAAGACCTGGAAAAATTTACATGAATTGATGCTGAGTGAAACAAGCAGAATCAGCTATACATTGTACATAGTAACAGCAAGATTGTGTGATGATCAGCTATAAATATATATAAAAGCTATAAAAGGCTTGGTTCTTCTCAGTGGTTTAGTGATCCAAGGCAATCCCATTAGATTTTGGATAGAAAATGCCATCTGCATCTAGAAAGAGAACTATGATGAATGAATATAAATCAATACATGCTATGTTCACTTCTTTTTTCTGTTCTCTTGTGGTTTTTCCCTTTTGTTCTGATTTTTTCTCTCCCAACATGATTCATAAAGATATGTGTATTTTTAAAAGTTAAAATACATGTATAACCAAAGAGAAACAAATAAATAAATAAAGAAGTAGCAACAGCAAGATAAGGGAAAAAAAAGAATCGCATTAGGAATTTTGCTGTCCACTTGTCATCCCTTACCAAACAGTAGATAAAATGGAAAATGTTTCAGTGGCTACACATTTCTGAAGGTTAGTAATTAGACAAGGTGTCATCAAAAGAAAGTATAGACAGTTCCCAGCTTATATTTCAGAAATTCATTTATAAGTTATTTTTGTGGAACTTGAAATACATTTCTCACAAAAATAATGTTAAAAATAGTGGATAGATTCCTACCAGAAAAGCCTTTAGGACCAATAATGTCCCTAAAGTATAGTACCAATTGTCTTATTTTAGTTTCATCTGCTCACCACTTATAATATTGCTTCCATGAATTACAGCTTAACCTTTTTTTTCCTTGGTAGTGGTGTCTTAAGGGAAAGAGGGTAGAGATGCAAGGTCCTCTTAACCCTGATCCTGATGTGTCTAAGTGGATTTAGAGGAATCATATTTTAGTTTTCCTACTCAAAATAAGGTTAATAAGCCAGCAAAGTATTAATAGATTGGTCAGGCAAAGGTCGTCATATTTTAAAAAGAAGATAGTGTTAGCACTGCACCAGGTCTCAGTTCACTAAGTAACAGTGGGTCCAAGAAGGTATGAGGGGCCCTTACTAATTGCTTTTTTTTTATTCTGGCTTTTCAGGTCAGTCGACTGCTGATTTTGGGAGGTGCCAACATCAATTACCGAACAGAAGTTTTAAATAATGCTCCAATTTTGTGTGTCCAATCACACCTCGGTTATACAGAGATGGTGGCCCTGCTGTTGGAGTTTGGGGCTAATGTAGATGCCTCTTCAGAAAGTGGCCTTACTCCTCTAGGATATGCTGCAGCAGCTGGGTTCCTAAGTATTGTTGTGCTGCTATGCAAAAGACGAGCCAAGGTAATGTTTCTGTATTTGTTCAAAGCCTCTTAGCTATTTCTTTCTTTCTTTCTTTCTTTCTTTCTCTTTTTCTACTTGAGCAGATTCAACATTATTCATATAGTTGCCTTGCCTGGCTACATGGAGATGAAGGACTATAGCATATGCAATTTAAAGTCAAATCAGAGATAATTCTGACAGTGAATACATCATATTTTCTCCCCACACCTCACAATGTTTTCTACATAATCCTAAAAGTATTTGAAAGGTAGTTGAAAAATTAACTAGTAGCACCAGTAAGCTCCCAAAGAACAACCGGAACAATCCTACAGATGAGTTCATTTCTAATTGAGTAAGGTAAAGGAATAGAGGTTCTTCATAGGAGATAGTTAAATGTCACCAGGAGCAGCTAAATGGCAGAGGATAGATAGTGGGGTCTGGAGTCAAAAAGACTCACCTTCTTGAGTTCAAATACAGCCTCAGAAACTTATGAGCTGTAAATGGCCTATGACCCTGGGCAAGTCACTTAAACTATTTGCCTCAGTTTCCTCATCTGTAAAATGAGCTACAAAAGGAAAAGACAAAACATTTCAGTATTTTTGTCAAAAAAAAAAAAAACCCCAAATGGCATCACAAAGAGGCAGATACAACTGAAATGAATGTCTAAACAAATGTCACCTGGAAGCTTATAGTCCTTTTCAGAGGGCTGGTGACCAGTAATATTATCAGCGTGAATATAAAGAAGAGACAAGCCATCTTAGAAAATAGGAAAATAACCTGAATTACCTGATATACCTATACTTAGGTATCTATCTAGGAAGAGTTTACTGGATCTCAAGTAGTAGAAGCCTCAAGTGGTAGACCAAAGTCTGGACTTATTGGGAGTGGTAGACTTTACTGGTGACACCTAGATGTGTCTCCATAATACAGAACACATTTCATTCATTCCATCCAATTCTCTGAGAATTTCTGCTGATTGTGTGTTTATTTTGTGGTGTTTGAAAGGTCATTGGTGCAACTATATCCAGCTTCAAACATTTGGTGAAAAGAAAATTGCTGGTCACACCAGTATCATAGGCTTCTGGAAACGGTTTGTGGTTTTTCAAAGTTTTGTTTCAACTCTGAGAGCAAACTATGAATTTAAGTGGTTTTATTGTGAAACATAAGATATGTAAGTGACCTCTTTACAAAGCCAGTTTTCAGAGTTTGTTCTGAGAAATATGATGCCCTTTGCTGATGAAGGACAAGAAAAGAGGTTGGACCCAAGACTCTAGCATAATTTCAAAGCATTTGGGCTCTTACTACAGGGGAAGGGATGTGAACAAGCATTTATTAAGCATTTTCTGTGTCCTAGACATCGTGCTAACCTCTTTATACATAGTATCTCATTTGGTCCCACCCTGAGATAGATGCTGTTATGATCCCCATTTTATAAATGAGGAAACTGAGACAGACAGACATTAATTATCAAACAACTAGTAAGTATCTGAAGCCATATTTGAATCTCAGTTCTTCCTGACTCCAGACCCAGTGCTTTCCTATTTATTTATATAGAGTCTCATTTAATTTCTATAGCTACATATTCATGCTTTTGAACCTGTCAGGCATTCCTACCACTTGATGATCATTTCGTTTATCTCTTGTTCCTTCCCCATTTCATTTTCTACACTGATAAGCTGTTCAAATTTTCTCTTTCTACACCCTCAACCATACCCTTGCTGTCTTTATTCTCCAATGATGTTATTCTTTTTGATGACAAGATCAAGACCTCCCTTATCTTCTTCAGCTTCCCCCTTTCTAAACAGTATGCCTCTCTTTTTCACTCTTTTTCCTTATCCTGCTCCAGGTTCCAGTGGGAAGCACCTGGTTTAGCCAAAACTGGTGCCATGTCTGCCGTTCCCTCTCCTCTAAATCAAGACATCCAGACCCCACCCCAGTCTTCTAACCAGTACTTTCTTTCTTCTTTTGACCTTCAGACCAGCCATTGAACCTTTGCCTAAGGGAATCCTCCACTCAAATCCACTTTTCTCTTCCCAGTGGTGATGGCCAGCACCTTTCAGGCTCCCTCCTTGTGTAATCACATGTAACCACATGCCCTGTGGTCTGCTAGAGCTTGCTATCTGCCCTTTCACCACCCCATAGCACCTCCAAGTCTCTCCAGTATTCCACAGCTGAACCTGCCCTTTTGTCTTATCTCTTTCAATTAGTGTTTCTTGAGAATAGGGATTATCCCCCTTTTACATGAGAATACTCTTTGGCCCTTTAACCCACACAATTCAAGACTAGTGCTATGGCAGCCTGGTACGTTGAACTCTCAATGCCCCCTACCAGTATGACCAAATCTTCAGGACATGAATGGAGAGTAGTGGTTGCCTTCCCCACAGGGAGGCAAAGTGGTCTCGGTCATAAGGCTGGCTGGTCTTCTGGTCTAATGAGTGATTCATGATATACAGTTCTTTCTTTTGAAAAGCCATAAATGGGGAGAGTCACTATGTTCTTTCTTCCCTGTGGTTTCAAAGACTATTTTAATCTGGTATAGGCAGCTACAATCTATCAAATTTTAATCTAAAAGAAAGGGAAAACAAAAATGCTACAACAGAAAATGTTTTTGTTTTTCTTTTAGTATAAAAGCAACACTATGATTAGGGGCTTATCCCTGGAGGAAAAATTCAGCATAGTTGGATCCAACAGATTGCCTAACCAGGGAGGCAAAGCTTCTTCCATTCGGTGATTAGTTCAGTGATTGAAGAAGGAGGATGCCAAAAAATACTATATCATGCTTCTCTGGGAACACAGTCCTAGGAACTTTGTCAACACTTTGACTTTCCAGCCACAAGACTTAGTCTCCTCCTGTCTCCTCCCCTTTAGGTGGATCACTTGGACAAAAATGGGCAGTGTGCACTGGTTCATGCTGCACTCAGAGGCCATCTGGAAGTTGTCAAGTTTCTGATTCAGTGTGACTGGACAATGGCTGGTCAGCAGCAAGGGGTGTTCAAAAAAAGCCATGCCATCCAACAAGCCCTAATTGCCGCAGCCAGCATGGGCTATACAGAGGTAAGAAAGGGGTTCCCTGGGTTTATTCTGTGGGTGCCAGTAGATCTAAGAGACAAGAATTTGGGTAGAAGAATTACTTTATTAGTAGATTGTAAATCAAGTCAAAGTACTTTGGTAAAGATTGATGTTACTTTGCCTTTATGGTTGCTGCTGTATGCTGGATAGAGACCTCCAAGCCACTCTACTCACCAAATGTCATGAAGATCTGTTCTGATTATTCCAGCAAGTTTAAATGGGCCCTCAGCCTTTGCCCTTAACTGGTAGAACTGTCTTCTGGGAGAATCTCTTCCAAGAAAGTAGGTTTCCACTGAATTCACATCTTTATCAGAGATAATGAATACTGAGCTCAGAATATAGAGACTATAAGTGCTTTCACTTTTGATATCCCTGAAAAGCAAAGACTCTTAGTTCTGATTCTTTTTTGTAAAGAGTCACTTTAAAAAATGCTAGATTATTTCAGTATTTGGACTTGAAATTAATTGAGTCAGTAACAATCATAAGAACCTCTATGGAGCCTGGAAATAAGGGCAAAACTTATTTTCTGAAAGGAAAAGATAGAACAAATTTCTCCCCACTTTACTCCTTCTTTCTCTTCTAATCCATTACAATGTGCTTACTCACCAGCATACCTCCCAGAACCAGTAATATGTTCATTATGCCACTGTGGTCCTGAATTTCTAGTTCCCTCAATATATGTATTGAGAAAGTTTTCCCAAATTAGTCCTAACCAGTAATAAAAATTACATGTCATATTTTGTGAATTTCTTCTCCTTTATTCACAGAGCTGTTAACCACAATGTGAATTAGCTGCAGGTTGAAAGCAGCTTCCCTTGCCCACCAGGTCTGTAACGATGGTTTCACTCACCACCTAGCCAGTCTAATCATGTCAGCATTTTTTCAGGAGTATTGCATAATTCAGACTTTACTCTTATCCTGGATTGATTTGGCTTTTATTGTACCATAATTCTGGGAAACTGTCAAAAAAATGGCATGGATTTTGCCAACTGAGAAAGAACTAACAATACTTGCTGCTTTTAGATCACTTAATGAGCTGGTCATACCAGCTTCTAGGGAGGTTCATGGCAAATTTTGTAGACCTCTAAAATTGAAAAGTGAGAATTGAGTCCAACAGATGTCTGAGTAGCTTAGTGATATCATAGAGATATGCACTGGAGCTCTCCTCCATTAATAGGAATAATAGGCAGTACATTCACTGTAGTGGGATTTAATAATGAGACCTTTGCTTTCAGTTTGAAAATTATAGCAGCACTCATATTCTGTAACCACAGTCATTTCTTTCTAACATAGCCAACCTTAACAACTGACCTAATGTATCCACAAGAGACTACTGAATAGGAGATGGAAAGAATGCTGGTGCTGGAGCCATAAGGACCCACATTTCAGGCTCTTGTTTCTTTATATCTTTATTTTCCCTCACTTATTTTTACAAAAAATATTGAGTTTATGATTTAAGTCGAAAGAATCAGTGTCTGAAAGGGACACATACTAGGTATATAATTTATATCCTAGAAGGCTTGAAAATTACTGATTTATTATATCCTAAAATAAATGCATTCAGTGATTCATGCTTGGTCAAGGCCATTAGTTCTAAGAACTTGTAATAGTAGAAGAATCATTCTAACCAAGATGTCACAAGTTTCATCCAGCACTGTGTTCAAAGGGCAATGTTCAAATTGTCAATAGCCCTCTCACTGTCAAGTTTGATATGAAATAACATTTTGTTTCAGATTGTCTCCTACCTGCTCGATCTTCCAGAAAAAGATGAAGAGGAAGTAGAACGAGCCCAGATCAACAGTTTTGACAGCCTCTGGGGAGAAACAGGCAAGTTCCATGGACACCTTGGCTAAATACTCTCATACCTGGATCTTGTTTGTTTAAAGCCTCTTTATCTCTTGTCCTCTTAGCTTTGATAATATGCAACTTTGTGTTGGAGGGTAATAGAGTCACCACAGTAGTCAAAGTGGCTGAAATCCCAAGAGTGTTCACTTTCATTTTTCTCCATTTGGGTCTTATCTCATTCCCATTACCAGAGTTCTGTGTGATATTTCTAAGTTTCTTTACATTATAACTGATTAGAACAATAAAGAATTATTTGTCTTTTTTCTTACTTTGACCCCTTGGAGTAGCTAGGAAAGAAATGTTTTCCCTATGAAAACTCTATCTTCAATTATAAATCCAATGTTAAAATGTTCCTCTGCCAGCCCTTAGTATTGCTTGCCGTGTTGGAGCTAGATAACAAAGCTAAGGTAATGTACTAGAGTAAAAACTGACACAAATCCTAAATCTATTCTCTCCCCCAAACTTTTCCCATTGATCCATAGCAGAATAATTCATTGAATTAATTTAGCCTAGCTGCACGAATAGGCTGTTTCTTTTCTACTTTATGGGAAAATGACTATCAACTTTTCTTCGGTCTAAACAGAGCATCTGGAATATCAGTAACTTTTATGGTATGTGTTAGAAGCCAGATCCATGAAAACCATAGTTTCACTATAGATATACTTACTCCTACTGCTTAAAGAACCATGTACATGTTTAGATTGCCATTTTTGAGGGGGTATTGTCCTAAACAAGGAGAATATTATTTTGGTTTAAAGTCAGGATGTTATTTGAAATAAGAGAGCCCATCTAAAAGCAATGCTGACTTATTGGATTAGGAAATTTCTTTCCAAAGCAAAACAACTAAATGGTTTCACTGCTTTCACTAGTAGCCTGAGAAATAGTCTCTAGCTTAAAATTTTGCTTTTTTTGGGGGGAGGCATTCCTTCTTTTTTGTAAGGTCAGATGTAAGCAGATAAGGTCACCTGCAATAGAAGCCTGACTTTAAAGAAATCTGGAGACTCATGAAAATTATCTTTCCACAACAACCACAATTATTGGTCTGGTTTTATGACTCAGCTAAAGAGAATGAATGCTGTTCATCTGTAGTATCAGCATATGACCCCCTCCCCCATTCAAGATGCTGCCAAATACATGAGCAGTGCTATTATTTCCAGGGATACCAGCTGTTTCTATCACCACTGGTGAGGCTAAGAGAGTGGTAGCCATCTGTTGGTGACATAGACTAGGGAACCACAGAAAAAAATAATCAAGTAGTAGCCATAAGGAAGTTCTTCTAACTGTCTATGGGAGAAATCCTTTAAAAAAAAAAAATGAAGAGAAGCTTGTTCTCTTTTATATATAGATATATAATTTTTGTCCAAAATACATGCAAAGATAGTTTTCAATATTCACCCTTACAAAATCTTGTGTTCCAAATTTTTCTCCCTCCTTATTTCTTCCCTCCTCTAAACAGCAAGTAATCCAATATAGGTTAAACATGTACAATTCTTCTAAACATATTTCCACATTTATCATGCTGCACAAGAAAAATCAGATCAAAAGAGGAAAATAATGAGAAATGAAAAAAACGAGCAAGCAAGCAAACAACAACAACAAAGGTGAAAATACTATGTTGTGATCTATATTCAGTCTCCATAGTCCTTTTTTCTGGATGCAGATGGCTCTCTCCATCACAAGTCTATTGAAATTGCCCTGAATCAACTCATTGTTGAAAAGAGCCAAGTTCATCCCAGTCAATTATCACATATTGTTGTTGCTGTGTACAATGTTCTCTTACTCACTACACTTAGCATCAGTTCATGTAAGTCTCTCCAGGCCTTTCAGAAATCATCTTGCTTATCATTTCTTATAGAACAATAATATTCCATTATATTCATATACTGTAACTTATTCAGCCATTCTCCAACTGATGGGCATCCACTCAGTTTCCAGTTCCTTGTCACCACAAAAAGAGCTGCTACAAACATTTTTGCACACATGGGTTCTTTTCTCTTTTTTATGATCTCTCTGGCATACAGATCCAGTAGAGATCAAAGAGTATGCACAGTTTTATAGAGCTTGTTCCTAAATGATGATTTTATATAAGGAGAATGTAGGTCACTGAATGACTCTTACAATCAATTCATTTAACTGTATTGCCCTTCTCTAGCAACTGTAATACTTGGAATGGCATTTTACATAACAGATTTTCTAAATCAAGCACCTAGAACATTATGGTCTCCTCCCACTTCTCTCAGTAACTACTCTACTCTATCCAATAGCATCTTCCTTCATCTAGCTGTCATCAACTGGCTAATTTCATTTCCACCCACAGATTTTTTAAACTTCTCATGGGACAACACAGAAAAGGAAGTGAAGTGTTAAAATACACAATGTTCCTTTCTTTCACTACCTCAGGGCTATGAATCCAAATCAGGACCAACTTTAGAGATGTGCTATATTGTAGATTTTCCCTGGGAGGCGGCTTAACCATAGGATTTTCCTGATTGAAAGGATGGTAGGAAAGCTGCCTTACAACAGCTGAAGCCCCTAGGGAGATCATGAAATAAATATAAGCTTGAAACTAATTTTTGTTCTCCCTGATCACTCTCCTTTGGACCCACATCCCCAGGTTAAACGGTAACCATACCAGTTTTTCATAATTATGAGGGAGACAGGAAAGTCAATCACTTTATTGTTTTATTCAGATCACTTTTAGTATTTTCCTATTTACTCTGCACAGTGTCTTCCCATTTCCAAAATACTATTCTGTCTATCACTTACCCTATCATGGTTCCCATGGGAAAAGGAACATGTATGACTTAGAGAAATCTTAGCATACTTTGATGAGCTTGAATAAAATCTGGAAAGGAACTTAGTATACTGCTATAAGACCTATTTGTCATGTACAGAACTAGCTTTATCTGAAAATTCTTTGCTTCAAAAAAGTCTAAATAATTGTTAATTTTTAAAAAACTGTCTCAAATATAACCAAAGCAATTCCATGCTCATGGATTTTGAAAGTAGATCAGTCTTTACTGAGTACTGTTGCTTTGTTGTTTGGAGTAAAATTCACTGTCCATATTAATAACACTATTTATTCTCACCTTAGCCTCAATCCCAAATTAACTCCTAACTTAAGCACCAGCAATAGCACAATAAAACCAGATCCTACTTCCATAGTAAATATGATTTATCAGGAGCTTAGTGGCCCACATGAAAAGTTTCCAGAGAACCTTGCTTATCTTCTCTAAAAATGGTTTTCTTTGAGTTTTGGCAAATCTTTAAAATAGAAGTTTGATATAATAATAATAATAGATAAAATTTATTAATGTCATATATGTGCCAGGCACCATACTAATCACTTTCCAATTATTATCTCATTTGCTCCTTCATAACTAGTCTGAGAGATAGGTACTTCTATTATTCCCATTTTACAGATGAGGAAACTGAAACATACAGAGGATAAATGACTTGTCTAGAGTCACAAAAGCTAGTAGATGTCTCAGGCAGAAGAATAAAGATAGTTATCAGACGTTCTGAAAAGCCCGTTTATTTTAAATTTCACAAAGTGCTTTTTGTCATCACTAATAACCGCCTGGCACAACAAAACTCTTGTGCTGCCCTCTAAGTCACAGCCAGGACCAAATCCCTGCCTAAAAATAAAGGTTTTACATGAACTATTGAAATGTTTGAATTACTGAAATTGAAGTATCTAGAGTGCATGATAGAAGAGAGCTTCTAGGTCAGGTAACACTCTTATGTCAATCATCTAAGACAAGGAAAACTACTTTTCACCTCAGAGAGAATTGAACCACTGAACTCCTTGAAAGGACTTCAGTAAAAATGAGAAGGGTTGATTTTGAGAAGTCTAAAAATAAATCCAAACATACATAAAGACAAGTCCTATATAGGTCAAATTTTAGGCTAAAGATATTTTCTAAATCCATCACCGGTGAGATGTCACAAAACTTCTTTTTCCTGAGGAAAGCAAAGATACCTTGAATATTACTTATATTGAAAATTAAAGGTAGATTGACTTTACATAAAATTTAAGCTAATAATGAAAATCAATCAAGCCTATAAACAAAAGGCATATGTTAACAGGAAAAAATTGCAAGTGGATACATAGAAGATTTTTGTTTCAGTTTGGTTAGATTTCCAGATGTGCAAACTGACTTATTATCTTTGCTAAACAAAAGTTGCTTTCCAATTTGTGATTGGGTGATATATGACACTCAAAGTAAGGAACTGGACCTATTAACCAGCTCAGAAAAATATTCTTCTTTCCCTTTAAAAGAAAGTATCACTCCTACCATCATCTCATCACTGCAATAATTTCAGTGTCTTTCATGCCTCACCCCTTTTTACAAGAAACAAGCCTACATATTGGAGCTCCCTGGGGAAATAAGATGACCACACATTTCATGAAAGAGTTTAGAAGAAAACTCCAGGTGTCTCTTCCTTCTATTGAAACTATAGGCAATCTAGAATCCCCACAATTTTGTATATTTATGTCACAAACAGTGAAAAGTGGTATGATGGGAAGATTATTTAAATCTCTATATGGCAAAGAACTGAACTGTCCTTTAATGCTGATAATTATGAGAAGCTTAATGTATCCTGCCTTGTATAGGGTCCATAGTATTTCATCCAGAAGAATAAAAGTCTTTGTCACATATTATGCCCCTTTTCTAGATCTGAGACATTAATAAGTTTGGACTATTACAAATTTAGGAGGAGACAGAACGACTTAATAGTTGGAACTGTACTAGGAACCTAATGAAAATGAAGAAAAGTTTGTTTGCTCTGGCTGGTCCTTAGGACTACCATTGTATTTAGATTCTTTGAGATATCAGGGCCAAGCCAAAGGTATTATGGCACCCACTGCCACATTCAGTTTTCCAGAATCTGTATGTATCATCTGCTCAAAACCCTTTCTCATAGTCACTTAAGTTCCTCTAGATTTGTGAAGCCTCTAACCCAGAGGAAATATGTGACATCTTTGTAAGACAAGGACACATTACAGAAAATGCAAGCTAAATAACAAGTAATGAAAAGTATAAGATACCCTGACAATTATCAAAACTACTTCTGCCCATATCTCTAGAATTAGAAAGGTATAAATACACTTGTTCTGTTTTCTTTGCTGCTTTGTTAACACAGCACAACTGTTTTAGTCTAAGTGCCTGAAACAGCATCATTTCTACTTTTTTTTCTATTTAATATTTTATTTTTCCAGTTACATGCAAAAATAGTTTTCAACATCCATTTTTGCAAGATTGTGAGTTTCAAATTTTTTTCTCCCTACTTCTTTCCTCCCCAAGACAAGAAACAATCTGATATAGGTTATATATGTACAGTCATCTTAAGCATATTTCCACATTATCATGTGAAAGAAAAATCAGAACAAAATAAAAAATCACAAGAAAGAAAAAAACAAACAAAAAAAATTTAAAGAAGAAAATAATGTGCTTTAATTCAGTCTCCATAGTTCTCTTTATAGATGCATATGACATTTTCCTTCCCAGGTCTATTGGAATTGTCTTGGATCAACAATATTATTTCTTAACATGAACATAGTAAAGCCACAGTACCTGGCAGAGGCTACTTCAGAGTAGGAAGTAGGGGAATAAGAAGATAATGCTAACTCTGTGAGGTTTGTGACATAGCACAGGAAATCTAATGTCCATGTTTCTTTCTTTCTCCCCAAGCTACTGATCTACCACAATAAAATTCCCAAATCTCTGAGACTCTTGTGAGAATTTTGTCCAGCCTCTACCAAATGTGCTGAAAATAGCCTTATCTAAACAGAGCCTGAGAGATCCAGTTCCTGAGTTCAGATACCAAGTATCTTTAGGCCTATGATAAAATCAAACCTATGTTGGAAGCATCCATTATTAGCATAGGAAATCTCTTTGCTAGCATCCCATGACATTAGGGGAAAGTGTTCCCAGCAGATTCAATTGGAGATTTCTATTCAGTAAAGAGTTTGATAAATTAATAAGAGAAATGTGGGAAGAAAAATGGGAGAAAGGCATCTGAAGAGAGAAGACCAAAGAAGAAGTGATCATATGAAAAGGAAAAATGAAAGAAGCTTAGTTTCTTTGCAGGTGATTGTCCAGTTTATTGATGTTGTCCAAATTGCTACAAATTTGTAACCATTGTTTTTGTTTCCTTTAAATATTTTTCTTCTAAAACTTAAGCTCATTAAAATAAATGAGTGAACAAATATTCAGTAAGTACCTACTATTTTCTAGGCTATACAAATACAAAAGTAAAGACATTTCCTGCACTCAAGTAACTTATATTCTAATAGGTAGATTTATTACATAAAGGGGAGTTTGGTCCAAAGTAGGGAATTTTGGTCTACGGACTCACAAAAATTGTGAGTGGAGCCACAGTCAGTAAATTTTCTCATATTTTTCAAGAGTAACAATAATATTAATTTGATTAATATTCCAAAAACAAGAGAGTGAAGAGACAGACTCCCAGTGGCAGAGAAAATGACAAAATGCCAAGCTGGGCAGACTTTGGTTTCCTGGTAGCTGGCTATACAGGAAATGAAGCATGGTCTAGAGTCTTCTTAGATAGAGTGAGTTAGATGAGTTTTCACCAACTAATTGAGATAGCTCAGCTCCAGGGAGAAGTGCCAAAACCAAGTGGATTAATTGGATGGAGAAAAAGGGAATGGATGGTCTCTGGTGGTCCATGTTCAGAAGGTTGTTATTTTTTGTGGAGGGGAAAGGAGGCAGATGTAGGGCAAATGGCAATGTGACTGCATTAGGCCCTAATTTCTTACAGAAGACATTGATCTCAGTTATAGCACTTGCCATTCTTCACACATCCTATCAGCTGCGATACAGAAGGCTGAGACATGGAAGGATGAAAATAGACAGTCTTTAGACTATATATTTTTTCTTCACAGCCCTGACGGCTGCAGCTGGAAGAGGGAAACTAGAGGTATGTCGCCTACTTCTAGAACAAGGGGCAGCAGTAGCCCAACCAAATCGACGAGGGGCAGTACCCTTATTCAGCACTGTTCGACAAGGTCATTGGCAGGTAAGTAAGATATGTTATTATATGAGTCCAAGGCAATCCCAACCAAAACTTTATTTATGTATGTTATGTATGTTATATATACACACATACACACACACATAAAATTTTGGCATATATGTGGAATCAATAGACTACAAACAATGCATTTCTCAGTCTAAAAAAGAATTTAATGAACTTTCAGTCATCTAGAATAATTAGTTAACTAGTTATTTTGACTAACCAACTATATATGTCACATATAGATTGTAGTTTTCAAAAAAATTATAATATACTTATACCAAACTACATGGAATCTAATTTGATCTTTATATGAATATTTAAAAGTACTTTAGGATTGTCATTATGATTACTTGTCATGTACTGTGTATATAAAAGATAGAGAATATTGGGATAAAACTATACCTACCTTATAATACACTCTAGAAGTTACATTTCTACATCCTCACTATAAGTAACTTCTTACTTGTCTCTTCTAATAATAGTAGAATGCAAAACATGCATTTTTTGGATTTTTGGATTAAATGCTAGTTTACATTGGGGGAGGGAGGAGAAGAAAGAAAGGAAGGGAGGGAATGATAATGATAACAACCTCTGGAAATATCTAAAAGAACAAGAAGACCTCAAAGTGGAACTATATTAAAGATAAGAGTACACAAATGTTTGGTGTTTTTTAAATTGGGTTTCAGTGATAATGACTCATTGCAGATTTGCAACTTTTAAAATTTGATATAGTAACCATTACACAAAGAATTGTTCTTAAAAAAAGTATTCACCCTGTATGTAGTTACAATTTATGTGGATTTCTGTTGGAATTGAATGCTACATTATGGCAATGATTCCCCAACTTTATGTAGCATGCTCACCACTTTTCTTTTTACAAAAAAGATAGAAAGAAAGAAAGAAAATATTCTACCAACCACATTTCATAAAATAATTTGCATAATTTTGACTTATTTTATTTGGATAAAATTAAGAATTTATTACAATTTTCTTACAAATCAGATATATAATAAACAGAATGTATAAAAAATGTAAATAACTACTGTGCTGCACTTAACTTTCACAGGATTAAAGAATCAAAATTTATTTTCTCCTTGTACAGTTGAGAAAACTAATGCCCAGAGAAAGTGACTTGTCTGAGATCACACAAGAGTAGGAAGCAAAGTCAGTCTTCTGACTCTAGAGCTAATACTGTCTCCATTGCATGATATTGCCTTCCAAAAGAAAAAATAAGGAAAACGGAGTAATGGTTGTCAACCCTTCTAATTTTTAACTTCTGTGCTAAGAGACACTTGAGATCAAGAATGAGGGAAAGGCAAGGAGTAGAAGTGGTTCCAACTATTCTGGAAACCTCCCTTTTCCTGCAGGTGGGAATAGAAAAACTGAGACTGTGCACAGAAAGCCAATACAAGAGGGGTGCTTGAGTGATTTGGCACCTGAATATCAGAGGATCTCCTTTGGCTGAGTCTGCTCAGCAGAGCAGAGCAGGGGCTGGGAGTCCCTTGAGGACAGGAGGAAAAGGGACTAGAACATGAGGCTAGAAGTGAGAGCCCTCTGCCTGCAGTCCAATGTGGGCTCCTTTTCTGCCACTGCCCACCAGTTAGAACAAATTAATGGTTTTTCATCCCACTTTTATTGGTTCTGATTTGTACTTTGTTTTACTTGTGGGAAAAGTAATATATTTATGTGGAGTTGTACTCAAAAATTTTCAATAATTTTGGCCTGTGTTTCACAATCTTCTCTAATAGGATTTCACAGCCTCTCAGAGAAGAATATGCCTCACAATTTTAAAACCTTTGTGTTACAAGATTATATAGAGTTAGTTACCTTCACTTTTTGGTGGTTATTTTCTTAATTTCCTTTCATTTTGTGACAAGGGAACCAAATTTTTTTTTAACCTGAGTTTTTTTTCTTTCCTTTTTTTTTGAGGCAATTAGGGTTAAGTGACTTGCTCAGGGTCACACAGCTAGGAAGTGTTAAATATCTGAGACCAGATTTGAACTCAAGTCTTCCTGACTTCAGGGCCGGTGCTCCATCCAATGAGTCTTTTTTTTCAAGTCCCTTGTCTGTAGATCACTGGAAACTAAGAGTTTAAATTAAATTTTACTGAGAACTTTATGTACATTGAAGGTAGGTAACAGATGGTCAGTCCTACCAGCAGAGTTTGGGGAATTGACTTGATATATGTGAAAGAATCCATGTGTCTTCACAGCAACCTTGCTTCTGTACTATTAATCTCTGTTTCTCTGAATTTACAGATTGTTGACCTCTTACTCACCCATGGAGCTGATGTTAATATGGCAGACAAGCAAGGTCGTACCCCCTTAATGATGGCAGCTTCAGAAGGCCACTTAGGGACAGTAGATTTTTTACTGGCACAAGGTAAGTTCTTCTTTTACATTGGGAACCCAGACCTAGGCTGTCAGAACCATGCAAATATACAAACTGTCCACCTAATTTATCATTTATTCCTGTACATTCTAAGAGGAAGCAAAAAAAAAGATGTGATTAATCCAGTGGTTGGGAACTTAAAGGAAAACTTCACATACCTTATGATACCTCCAGTGTCCTTGTCTCATTAACAGCTGTAGATTTTCATTATTGCTTGACATTTTATTTTCTCTAATTTTATCATCCCATATGAAATGTGCCAACTTATCTGCTGACACTCAGCTTTGTCTTGTTTACCAAAGATGCAAAATTGAGCAAATCAAAACAACAGGATTGTGTTCTGTTTAAGCAGAAGTCAGAATACAAATACAGAGAAAGTCCTTTTGCATTTCACAACCTCCACAAATTTTTTGTTCTAGGAAGGATGTTAGAGAAAGTTGTTCTCACACTATAGTCATAAAGCATTTCAGATCCTTTGAGTTCCTTCTATGCTGCTGACTTCAATCATCTCCCACTAAGAATAACATCTAGAATTTATATAGCACTTTTCAAATATTATCTCATTTGATCCTTCTAGAAACCCTAAGATGTAAGTGCTGGTATCATTCCCATTTAACAGTTGAGGAAATTGAAGCAGAGAAAGGTCAAATGACTTACCCAGGGTAACACAGCTGATAAGTGTCTGAGGCAAGATTCAAACTCAGTTTTTCATAACTCTAGGCCCAGTGCCATATGCACTGTGGCAACATCTAGCCATCTCTAGGAGAATAAAGGTAATTTGGGTCCTGATTTCTAATAGAAATGGCAGAAAGATGACAGATATCACTTCATGCCCAACCCAGAGCAAGCCATAACATCACCATCAAGAAGTGGTATTTATTTTAGAGCTAGTGGGATTGAATTGACTGCTTGTACTAGAGTTCAGTTTATAAAATTATACAGGCACACTTTTGCAAAATAATACCCAGGCAGTAATGTCTAAGAGCAGTTTTCCCATAGAACTATCAGGAGTCATTCCCCAACTCTAAAGTCCTTCCAAAGTCAGGGACTAAATGCCCCCTGTCAAGATTCTCCAGGAAGGTTTCACCTTTTATTGTCTTTAGAGTGACACAGCTGTGCCAGGATCTGTGGGCCATTCCCACAAACACATAGCACTTCAACTCTCTAGCCCTAGTTGCCAGAGAAAGATCTGGTTTCCTCCATTGATTCTCACTGCCACCAGATGACTGATTGAGGAACTGAGTTCATATAATAACAACAATTTTCATCTTTATATTGGTAGACGTTGCTTCTCACATGCCAGTAGAGACTCATTTTAAAATGGAATCCAAATGCTCTTTCTTCTTCACCACTGGAAATGTGCTAGTCCCAACACTATTTAATTTCTCCATAGCAATCAGTGGTTTCTGTCATGAAAATATTATAGGATGATTTTCTCATTCTTTTCCCTTGTATTATTCATATTCCCCATATCCCTTGTTTTTGAAAAGTCAGTTTATCTCTAAGCCTTTTTGGGGGGATTTATAGGACTCTGCTTTTTCTGGACCTTGGGAATCTGAAGCCTTCCTGTTCACTTGGTTTAGCCCTTTCTCTCATTTTGGGAGAACCAGGTCTTATCCTAAGAATCTCTAAGTGCTGCACCTGGGTGGCCTCCTTAGAATTAGTTCTGCAATCAAAATTATCCATTAGAATCATTACTCCATGTACAGATTACACTTAGCATTATGAAAAATGTTAACAACTCAGTACATAAATAGCAGTTCTTAATATCAAAGGTCTGATTTCTTCCATTCCCTCATGAGAGGCAGAGAACTGTGGTTATCTCTCATTACAGAAAGAATGATGAAGCAGTCAGGCAAGGTCATTGCTAAAGAAGCCTCAGCCTAGCAGTTCAAATGAGAACTCAGATCCTCTTATAGCTGAGATTTTGAATGGAGGGAGACTGAGAAGCATCTCAAGCTCAGCAAATTGATCTGTAACTTAGTTTTGGCATTCAGTTCTTCCACTCATATCCAAATTTTCTTGACCTTGTTTAGGATTTTCTTGGCCAAGAGATAGTGGAATAGTTTGCCATATCTTTCTTGCTCATTTTACAGATGAGAAAACTGAGGCAGAATTAAGTGAATTGCCAGGAACAAACAGCTAATAAATGTCTGAGTCCAAATTTGCGCTCAAGAAGATTGAATCTGCTCAGCATCCTGTTCAGTGTCCCCCAACTTACTGTGTTAACATTGAATATATTTGTAAACATTAATGTTTGTTGAATGAATTAATTCAGTAAACCCCTATTAAATTACTATTTAGAAGTAGTAAGATAAGTAGAAGTAGAAGATTAAGCCTTGACATGAAAGAGCTTGTACTCTAGTAAGACAGAATTATTGAAATCAGCACATAAAGATGTTCCAGATGATCTGTCATAAAACAAAAGAAGGTAAATTCAGTAGAGAAACAAATAGAGACTAAAGGAGCAATTTAAATAGTATTGGGTAATGGAAGAAGACTTCCTAGACAAAGTGAGTTTTCCAGCATCCTTCAAAACTTGGACTTGGGTGCTTGAGCAGATTTGCTTTCTTCTTGATAGTCATCAAGTACCAGGGTGCTACTGGGCTCTCCAGGGCCCACCCTGTATGTGGTCAGTACAGTTCTATCCCTTCATACCCTAGGAAACTATCACTAACATCAACTATAAGCATAAATCAAGCACCTATAATGAGCAAGGCCCTGAGAATGAAAGGGGAAAGATATAAAAACTCCCCACCAACAAAAAGAAAGGAGTTGATTGGTCTAGATGACCTCTAAAGTCCCTCTGAACCGATGAGTCTATAATCAACAATCAGTCAACAAATATTAAGCATTTGCCATGTGCCAAGCACTGTGTTAAACACTGGTAATAACAAGGAAAAAGAAAAAAAAAAACAGTCTCTGTCTTCAAGATCGTACATAATAATGAGGAAGGCAACATAAAAGATTAATAATAATATAAATAATATAATAGGGTAAGTATATTAAGTGCCAAATGAGTAATAGGCAATGTGCTATAGAATTTCAGAGAAGGGAATGTGTTAAAGAGGAAGTTGAAATTAATCTAGACCTCTAAGGACATGTAGAATTTAGATAGCATAAAAGGCTATGGCATTTCAGACTGGGGACAAAATAAGAACAAAAAGGAGAAAGCACATATGGTATTTGGAGGGGGAAGAGGAGGACTAAGTAGATAGTCTGATTTCAACAAAGCATTCTTGTAAGAGAGTAGGAAGAGATGAAAGTAGAAGGGAAGACTGGGACCAAATTGTAAAAGGCTTAAGTAACTTTCTTTCATAAGCAGTTTATAAATATGTAATCCAATCCAATAAGTATGGTTATATTACTTCCTCCCATACTATTAACAACATAGGAATAAGAGTGAATAAAACATGATGGGAGTAAAACAGGTTTGGGTTGGCAAGGCACAAGTGGAAATAGAATTAGAGGACAAGGAATTTAATTGTCAAGTATACTATATAGTATACTGGTTAACCAAAGTTCAGAATTAGGAATGGAGGATACTGAGAAGGAAGCAGAAGTGATAGCCTGGAAGAACAATGAAGGTTTAAAGGGCAGAATGACTAGAAGTTATAGGAAGGATGAAGAGCAGAAGTTAGGATGGAGTTCTCAGTAAAGGAATCATTACACATCTGGATGATGGTGAGAGATCAAGGGCATTAGCTTTTGCATGACTGATCTGGAGTAAAGGAGAAAGTCATGAGAGTTGAAGAAATTGATGAAGTGAGAAGCCAGCATATTAAAAATGAGAGTGAAGAAAAGGCAGTTGAATAATGACATCAGAGGGAAAGTTTGGAAATTTCACTTTAGAGTTAAAAGAATCCTTCGTCTTCCTTCTGATCAGGTATTAGAACGAATGAGATTATATGCAGTATTAGAAAGAGTATCCAGGGATGCTTTATCCTCTGAGGGAAATCAGATTTTCTAGGTTTAATGCTAATGTGAACTAACTGCCTTTCTAGGCTTCTTTCATAAATCACATTTATAATTGCTATGTTCCAGCCAAACTGGACCACTAGGTACCCCAAACTGTGCTTCAACTGGGGCTTCCAGGTAATCACACAAACTACCCCTGTGCTTGGAACGCATTCCTTCTTCATCTACACTTTCCCAAATTTATATCTTTTTCTAGGGCTCAGGTCAGCTGCCACTTGCTCCATGAACTCTTCCTGGATTGTTCCCATCACCACTACTACTACCCCAAACTCCCTCCTCATTTTTCCCAGTACTATACTTATTCATGTATCCCTTCCTAGCAAAGCATATAGTCCTTAAATACAGAGACTGTTACATTTTGTCTATATCAGTGTCTAGCAGAGTGTATTATACATAGTGAACCATTAATAAATACATGTTGAATTCATATAGCATTTTAAGATTCAGATGAGAGGGCAAGCGAACATTTATTAAGCCTTCCCTATGCACCAAGCACTGAGCTAAGCACTGGATTTGTAAAACATGTTCCTCACAAGAACACTGATATATACTGTAACCTATTTAACATATAAAGGACTGCTTGCCATCTGGGGGAGGGAGTAGAGAGAGGGAGGGGAAAAATCGGAACAGAAGTGAGTGCAAGGGATAATGCTATAAAAAAATTACCCTGGCATGGGTTCTGTCAATAAAAAGTTTAAAAGACCAAAAAAAAAAAAAAAAAAAAAAGGACACTGATATAGAAGACCAGAACTCTGGAAAAGTATACTTGAAGCAAAGATACTTGTAACAGGGTGTTAACTCAATGTGATTAATGAGATGATGGTTCTCTAGTTCACATATACTTAGTACTTAGTATGGTGATGTAATGGTTCTCTAGTTCACACATACTCAGTGTGCTATAGTGATGTAATTGTACTAAGGTAAATAAGAGCTGAGAGGACTGGTAATGAGACACTCTATCTTTGACCATCTTCCTGATGACTCTCCTGCCTCTTATACTCCTCCAGAAAGCTAGCTTGAACATTATATTTTGGTGTACTTTTCCAGAGTTCCAGCCCTCCATACACTATGAGGTAAGTAGCATAAATATTATTATCTACATTTGCAGATGGGGAAACTGAATCTCATAAAAGGAAAGTGACTTGCCGGTGATCACACAGCTAGTACATATTGTAGCCAAGAGTAGGAAATTCCCTAACTGGTTGACAAATATGGCATCCTATCCAACATGTCAGTTTTCCTTCCTATTGTGATTTCTCATTTTATTTGACCCCTAAACTTGTATTTATTCTTCTAGGAGCCTCCATTGCCCTGATGGACAAAGAGGGATTGACAGCCCTCAGCTGGGCTTGCTTGAAGGGCCACCTGCCAGTGGTACGCTCACTCGTGGAGAACGGGGCTGCCACAGATCATGCTGACAAGAATGGTCGCACCCCACTGGATCTAGCAGCTTTCTATGGGGATGCTGAAGTGGTGAGTAACCTTAAAGAAATAAGATAAATTGGCTTTGTGAACATGGACCACAAGGTACTAGCAGTTTAATACAATACAAAGCAGATGGTTAAAGATAAGTGTGATTTTCATCAGCTCTTTAAGAAGATAGAGCTACTTGGGAGGTCTGTTTATATAAGTTCAACAGTTTCCTGTTTTCGTATTTGACTACCTGTTGAGGTGCAAAAAAAGTCCCAAAATCATTGACAGCAGAGGAAATTGTTACAACCTGAAAAAAACACCTTGGGTTACCTTTGACTCCTCTCTCTCCCTCACCCCAAATATCTATTCAGTTGCCAAATCCTGTCATTTCTACCTCCTTAGTATGTCTGATATCTGACCCCCTTTCTCTGTTCACATAGCCACTACTGTGCTACAGCAGGCCCTCCTCACCTTTTACCTAGTCTGTTGTAAAGCTGCTTTCCCTCTCTCAAGACTCCCCCCTCTTCAATCTGTCCTCCACACAGCCACCAAAGTGATTTTTTAAAGCACAGATTTGACCATGTCATTCTCTTATTGAGAAAATTCCAGTAGCTCCCTGCTCCTTGTTTTCTCTAAAATAAAATATAAATCCTCTTATTCAACTTTCATAACCGGCTCAACTTATCTTTCAATCTTATTAGATAGATAATAAACACAAAGATTGATTAAAGCACCTATTTAAGTACTTAAAAAAGAGTGGGGGAATAAGGAAGAGAGGAAAATAACAATAACAAACAAACAAAAAAAAACACAAAAAACAAAAAACACTGTGTTAAGCACTGGGAATGTGAATATAAGCAAAAAACTACAAATCCTATCCTCAAGGAAGAAAAGAAAACATGTAAAAAGGAGCTGGAAAGCATGGGGATGGAGTTAAGGAAAGGGAATCAAAGCCAAGGGGAGTAAAGAAAAACATAGAGTCAAAAGATACAGTATAAAGTGAGTATAGATCAAGAATTTATTTTCTATATACAGAAGAAGTGCTAAACGTAAAATGTTCAGAACTCTCCATTGTCAGACTTAAAAAAAAAAAAAAGATTCAGTAATTTAATACAATTACTGATGGCCTAATAGATAAGCTGCTAGACTTAAGAATCAGGAAGCCATCTCTCTGTGCCTTAATTTCCCCATCAGTAAAATGGCAAGGAGACGAGCTTGGTTGGATTTGATAGCCTTTCTAGCTCCAAATCTATGATAGCATAACATATTCTCCCAAGAAGTTAAGGCTTAAACCTCATTAAACTGAAAGCAAATTTTAAATGCATTTTTGCAGAGTAAAGAGAAGTGACTGGTCTTATGGGGAAAAGTTATAATAAAGCAATTTGTAGAACTACTGAAAAGGCATTCGTATTTTTTACCTTGCTCTCTGAATCTATCTTCTATCCAGCTAGGCCGGGGCTAGGGTTCCTCCTCTTGTGGGTGGTCCTATTTTGCAAATGCAGAAACTCCCAAACTGGTCATCTTCATAAATGTTTGTTGATTAACTGGTTGGTTGATCTCACAGCCTAGCTACAACCAGATGCTGGAGACAGAAATGCTTAAATCTTTGACAGCTCTGTGCTATCTCACCAGCCCCAGACTAATGACTTTATTTATTTGATGTCCTAGGTACAATTCCTGGTGGATCATGGGGCCATGATTGAGCATGTTGACTACAGTGGGATGCGTCCCTTGGACAGGGCAGTGGGATGCCGAAACACCTCTGTCGTAGTCACCCTTCTGAAGAAAGGAGCCAAGATAGGTAGGGGACAGGGAGAAGGTGCTGGCCACCTGCACCCTGGGCAGGACTGGTCCTGCAGTCTTAAGGCCCCAAACGTGTAGGAGCGTGGGTGTGCTGCCCACAGTCCCTGGTTCTACATCACCCTTGCCCAAGTAACCAGCAGGATGCCTGGCACAGAGAGAGCACCACCCAAGCTCCTGTCTGTAACGCCCTGTGACCAGCAGTAGCCAGCAGTCTGTTAGGACTGTGACCCTGATGCCTCTGTACCAGCCCCATCTCACAGCTCTCCCAGTGAGCCTGCTTCCCTTGCTCTGTATGTGCTTTTAGACTTTCTGGTCCCTGCGCTACTGCTGCCCTCAGCTGCTCCCCCATCCCATGGGCCTAGAGAAGGGGTTGGCTGGTATGCCAGCTTTCTTGCTGCCTGCCTCTCACTGCTGCTTTTTCCTTCTTTTTTTCACCTTCATCCATTTTTTTTCCTCTCCTACAACTTTTTGTTTTCTCCTTTCTTTGAAGGTTGTCAGACGTTACCGAGTCGCCCACGAGGTATATCTCACCGCTGTCAGCATCAGGCCCAGTCTGATGGCTTGGTCAGCTTTGCCTTCTCCTCTTTGATTTAGCTTGCATGAGTTCCCCACACTTCTAATCTTTTAATTTACTTCACCTTAAAAGAAGATTTATTTTAATGACTGTTGTAGAGAATAACTTGAACTTTTGACAACTAACCCTGGGGAAAATGGGTGGGTTCTTTCAGGCAGCCTGTGAACTAATCAGCTTAACCTTTCCTTCCCCCTCCTTTGGGTGAAGTCAGTTCTTTTCTGGACTGTTTGGCATTGGTGCCATAAGCCTGGTTCCAAGTGGACTTCTCCCACTCAGGGAGCTCTCTGTGGTCCTTGTACATTTAAAGAGGTTTTGCGTCTTCACTGGTATCCTCTCTCCAAAGTACTTCTCTTCACAATCAAGAGGCCTAAAAGCTGGGGCTTTTAAATCCCAGTTTCCAAAATACATTACCACTAAAAAATTTTTTTTGAAATCTTGTTATGATATCTGGTAAACCATCTCTTCTGATTGTCTGATCTAAAATTTTTTTTACTTTAATTTTTTTTAAAAACCAAATGATTTCCACAGGCTCTGCTGCCCTCCTGTGGTATTAGTTCACATTTTAAGGTGAATATAAATCAAACCCTGCTTGTTGCCTTGGAGTAACTTCAAACCTAAAAAATGAGAAATGAATTTTGGAGCATTAAGCTCGCACACCAAGTTGTTCTCTCAGCAGAAATTCCCCCAGGATATTTTTTTCACCTAGCTTCCTACCACCCTTGCATTGTATGAGTTTTTTACCCATCATGCATCCTGTACACTACAGGTCCAGCCACTTGGGCGATGGCCACCTCCAAACCAGACATCATGATCATCCTGTTGAGCAAGCTGATGGAGGAAGGGGACATGTTTTATAAGGTATGAAGAGATAGTGGACAGCATGATATCAAAATAGCCACTGGTTGCTCTGAAGCAACTCTACATGGAGAGTACACCAGTCCAAAACTAACCTTTATTCATGGAGGGAGATATACTAGAAAAAAAGGGAATGAAAAATGTCACTCCCTAAAATTATACTAGAATTAGAACTTAGAAATTTCTGGTTCTATGCATCCCTGATGTGAAGGTCCTTCTTACTAGTTCCTTGTACTGGTCACTACCAGCCCATATAATAAGCAGAAGTCAAGCAGCTGACTAAATCCAGTTCACATTCTGCTCAAAGCAGAGGTTATAAAACAATTGCAGATTGGATTTCTTCTCAGGTTGGACTAGGAGACTTCCCTGGGTCTCAGATTTCTTACCTAAAAAAAGAAAAGATTGAGCCAAATTATCTCTAGAGTCTTTATGATCTTTGCTCTCTTGAGATCTTTTCTAACTTTCAAATTCTATGACTCATGTAATAATTAGAACCTAGATATTATTGAGCCTGTTAAATGGGAAAGGGAAAAAAATCAGTTAAATCAAAAATCATTTTGCCCCAAAGTCATTCTCATTCTGTGGGGAAATAAAATTAACTCTTGGCTTTGGCAGGAAGTCATTGATCTCATAGGGGAACAAAGGCAATAACTTCCTAATGACAGCTGTGTAGTGTAGTAGATAAAGAGCTGGCTTCAGATACCTGGTTCAAGTCTTGCATTTCTTGCATATTGACTCTGTGACCCCAGACAAGTTAACTCGGCCTTAGGAAATTCTTCAGAACATAAGTTGCAGAACAGTTATCCCATCTTCCTGTTTCTTCACTAAGCATTTCCTACACCATAAAATCCCAGGCCCCATTAAGAAAAAAACAAAAACTTCCAAACATCTCTAAGTACAAACTTTGTCTTAAAAGTCGTTCTTTAAATAAGAAAAAAAAAAAAAAAAAAGAGTAATACATTCCTCTTCCACCTTTCTCCTCAAAGTTCCAGCCTATAGTTCCATGTTCTAGCCTTGTTATCCCCTTTCTAGGATCTTGCAATTTATTGCAAAGTTTTCTAAAAATATTATGTGTCAGAATTCATCTTGCTGGGCTTCCATCAGAATCTGAGAGAAGCCCTTAGTTTCCCAGGCAGCCTAAAAGTAAGAGTCATGAAGGTCCTGGGTCTCTAAAGCTTCAACACCAAAGCCCTCATTGTGTGTAGATTTGGACAAGAATGTCAACCTTCTAGACCTTTGTTTCTTTATCCTGATTGTAATCACATGGTCTGAGATCCGTTCCTCCCTAAGATATGGTATAACTGTCCTGATGCCCATCTGGCTGACTTAGAATTGTTCTGTGTTTGTTCTTGGAGAGGAAGGTGAAGAGGAATTCTGACTTGAATAGAATCCTTGATGAGAGGCAGCTTGATGTAGTAGATAGAGAGCTATCATCAGAACAAGGAAGGCCTGGATTTGAGACCTATCTCTGACACAAAGTGGCTATATGACTCTGGGCAAGACACCCTCTCAGATTATACTGAGCTGCAGAAAAGGGACCAGCACTAGTAAGAGGAATTTCCTTATATGAGAGTTTTCAGAACCAACGAAATCATGGGTCCCGTCCCTATCCTTATAATCCTGGATAGAAGCTAGAGGCATGTGCTGGAAAGGCCAGCTCAAAGGGATAGAAGGACCTCGCTGCAGATATTCCTCATTCTCTTTGCTTCCTAATTCTAGGATACAAATCTGGGGAATATTCCAAGCTTCCTTATGGCTGCATCATTAGCTTTAGACTCCACTGAACCTTGCCCCTAAGCAAGGCAGCATAATCCACCCACACCAGGTTGTGTGCTACAATGCTGGTTTTCCCATAATCCGCTTCTGGAATGACTGATTTATAAATCCCCCAACACTAGCAATTTGTCTGGCTTCCTAACGTTCTACCACTCCTTTCCTCTTAAATAGAGAAAGGGAACTGAAGCTTATTTTCTTCCATCTCTTAAGAATTGGAATAGCAACAGCTGTACTACTTCTAGTTTTCCCATCCTTTGTGAGAAAGGAAAATCATTTCCTGCTATACATTAACAAAGCAAGACTTCAGGCAGGAATATTTTCCCCAGAAAATCAGTTGTAGAAATCTTAACAGGAAGTCAGCCCCACCCTAGCATGGGAAAGAATCACGTACTTTTCAGAGAGGATGAACAATGGGCACTGCTTGAGAGGGCTGAGAAGCATGCAGAATAAGCAGAGTTCACATCTCTAGTATTTATATGGTCCCCTCAACCTGGTGTGAATTATGCCCCCAAAGCAAGAGCACTTTCCCCCAAGAAGAAGAGCCTCTTTTGTAGGGTGAAGCCTCTCCTTGTAGAGCAAGAAAGCTGACGAGCACATTTTTTTCCCCTGAGTTGTTGCTACCCTTATAGGAAGGGATGTGGATTGCCTCCAAACATGTTTTCATCACAAAATTCAGGACAGTTCCATGACAGCGACATGTTAGGGAATTTTACTTTTTTCAAACTCATAATCATTGTGTCAGCCTTGTTTTCCTAGTCTGGTATGTTCCCTGACAGGTTGAGTCTTCATGTTCATAAAATCAAAACTGAGCAGGTTAGTCCTGTTCTTTCCCCAGGACAGAGGTGAGAAATGATAGGCAGAAGAGAAGTTAATGATTAACTGTCCAGCATAACTGCTTTGATGAAAAGGAGAGTGGGGACACAGATGCCACAGCTGTTCAGCAAACTAATAAATATTCTTCACCATTGTGTGCTCATCATAGAAAGGTAAAGTGAAAGAAGCTGCCCAGCGCTACCAGTATGCCCTGAAGAAATTTCCCAGGGAAGGCTTTGGTGAAGACCTGAAAACCTTCCGAGAACTAAAAGTCTCTCTCCTCCTCAACCTCTCCAGATGTCGCAGGAAAATGAACGTAAGTGCCATGAGTTCTCCTATCTCTTTTCTTATACCTTAGAATCTGCAGCTCTTATTGGGTCCCTGCCCATCTTTCCCATTTAGCATCTGGTTCTCCACAAAGTACTAGCCAGACAAGAGTTTGAAAACAGTCTAGAGGTCAAACCAGGAAAGAGTCATCACTGTACTTTGCAGTTTTATAATTTTTCATGTTACTGGGTTTGTTCTTTGGGAAATGAGAGAGCAGTAATATCTGAAATTCCTATTAATCTCCAATAAACTGAAATAGATTGTCATCAGCTAACCTACAAATGTATCACGCTTATATGCAATATCTAAAATTCCTTCATCTGATCACAATCTGTTGTCATTCCACTTGCCTTATAACCTCAATGTTCTCTTTGAGATCTCCACACACCTCTCAGTTCTGTCCCAAGCAAAATCCCTAGACTGGCTACATTCTTGTACCTTCTTTATTTTTTTCAAATCCCTTGTCCCCTTATGCAGTCAAAGATCTTCCCCTGCCAAACTTTAGCCTTGGATTATTTCTTCCATCTGCTGTTTTGTCCCTGCCCAAGTGCTGCTAGAAAAAAAAAAAAAGAAAAAAGAAAAGGAAGGAAAGGAGGAAGGAAGGGAAGGAAGAAAAGAAAGAAATCATAAAACAAAAAAACAAAACATCAAAAACACAAGTCCAGTCTGAATCTACTACAGTTTATGTTACATAATCTCAACTGAGCCCCCATTACTACAAGACATTCATTTTATACCTCCCTCATTGACTCACCATACCACTCACACAAACAGCTTTTCTAGACCTTTTCAACTCTCCTCAAATCTCTTATACCTCCTTCTCATTCCCATCACCTCCCCATTCATCTCAGCTGAGAATCTTGCCTCATATTTCCCTGAAAAAATTGAAATCATTCACTGAGAGCTCCCTCTTTTACCATCTTCCTCAACTCATATCACTCAAATGTCTTTTGCAACTTTTCTCTTCAATCCTATCTCACAAGAAGAGGTGACCCTTTTCCTTACTGAGGCAAATTATGCTTGTGTTTTCATTCCTTCTCTAATACACTGCCCCCTGAATTATCACCACTCTCTAATTAATCTTCAGTTTCTTTCTTTATTCACCAGCTGCTTCCCTGCCAGTGTCTCCCTTATCCTCAAAAACCCCTCATTGATCATCTACCACTGATGGCTCTCATCCTGTCTTTTCTCTTTTTTTGTGGCTACATTCCTTTAAGAAAGCCATCTACAATTGTACTTCTACTTCCTTTCCTCTCACTCTCTTCTAAATTTTTTGCAGTCTGACTTCCAGTTTCATCATTCAACTGAAGCTGCTTTCCCCAAAGTTACCAATGAGCTCTTAAATGCTGAATCCAAGGACTTTTTTGCATCCTTTGACACTATTGATCATCCTCTTCTCCCTAATGCTCTCTTCTAAGTTTTTGCCACACAGCTCTCTCCTGATTCTCCTTCTACCTCTCTGATTGTTTGTCTTCTCTCTCCTTTGCTAGATCTTTAGCCAGTTCGTGCCCACTAAATGTAGATGTCCCTCCATACTTTATCCAGAGCCATCTTCTCTATATATACTATTTCACTTAGTAATCTCCTCAGCTTCAGTAGATTCAACTATTTTATCTATGCTGATGATTCTCAGATCTGTTTGTTCAGTTTTAATCTTTCTGCTTACTTCTAATCTCCCATCTCCAATTCCCTGTTGGATATCTTGAACCTGGTTATCCATAATCATCTTAATTTCAACATGTTCAAGATTGAATCATTTATCTTTTCCCCCATATCATTCCTTTCCAACTTCCTCATTATCATCTATCCTCCTCATTTCCTGGGTTCACAACACAAATGAAATGTTTGATTCTTCATTCTCTCATCTTTCCGTATCCAGTAAGTTGCCACATCCTTTCATTTCTCTTATATACTCCTCCTTCATTCTTCTAACACTGCCATCATCCTAGTACAGATCATCATTCTTTCATTCCTGGACTGTTGCAATAGCCTGTCAGTTGGTCTGTCTACCCCAAGCCTCTCTTTAATATAGTCCATTCTCCAACTACCTGTCAAATTGATTTTCCTAAATCATGTCTGACCATATCACTTCCCAATAAATTTCAGTGGCTCCCTATTCCCTCCAGATCAAACATAAACTCTGTTTGGCTTTTAAAGTCCTCCATAATCTGGCTCCTTTCAATTCCAGTTTTCTTATACCCTTATGTGCCCTATGATCCAATGATACTGACCTCCTTACTGTTTCTCACATAAAGCACTTCATCTCCCAGCTCCAGTCATTTTCACTATCTGTATCCTTCCTCATCTTTTTTCCTTCAAGGCTCAGCTAAAATCTCACTCATTCACTCTCCTCAGCCTCCTTAATCTTAGTGTCTTCCCTTCAAGATTATCTTCAATTTACCCTGTAGATATCCTTTTTGTTTGCATATTGTCTTCCCATTAGCAACTGTGAGCTAGTTGAGAGCAGAGACTATCTTTTTGGCTTTCTATTTTTGCCACTTAGCACAGTGGAAAAAATAGTCACATAATAGGCATTTATTAAATAATTGTAGACTGACTTAGAAACTTTTCCAGCTAGATACTGAGAACTGGGCTGTTCTAGAAAAGAACTACTTTCACTCTCAACTTCTGAGGAATTAAGTAGCAACATGAAACCCAGTGATGGCCCCCACCTACTTCGCGGCTGTATTTATTTTAAGGATTCTCAAGAGAAATAGGGGAAGGCCAACAGTAGTCTAGGGAGCTAAAATTTACCTTTCTTCATACATACAGATGTGTTCTTGCTGACTTTCTTAGGTGGTGATTTTCAACTGCTTTCTTAGGGAAAGTTGAAAACCATTACCTAAGAAAGCCAGCAAGTATTAAAATAAATACAGCAGAGAAGCAGGTTGGGGAGGCGGGGGATGACACATGAACGTATGTGTGTGTGTTCATATTCATAAGTGCATCTATATTTAAGCACATGTGTGTATATATACATGTACATGGTACAGATGGAGCAGATGGACTAAATGACTCCTAAGATCATATATCTATCTATCTATCTATATCTATATTTATATATAGATATATATCTATAGATTTAGATAGATAAATATAGCTCTTGAGATCCTTTCCTCCCTAAGATATGGTATACCTATCCTGATGCCTACCTAACTGGCTGATTTAGAATTGTTCTGTGTTCCTTCTTGGAGAGGAAGGCAAACAGGAATTCTGACTTGAATAAAATCCTTGATGAGAGGCAGCTTGATGTAGTAGGTGTATATATATATATATATATATATATATATATGTGTGTGTGTGTGTGTGTGTGTGTGTGTGTGTGTGTGTATATATATATGTCAGCAGGAAACATAGTGGGAACACAGCTGGATGAGAGAATAAACAGTAGAGAGCAGTGGTTCCATAGGATTCCACATTGGAGCATCTCTTTGAGAGACATATACATACATAAACCTATATACACACATACTTATCAGCTTTCTGACTTCTAGAGGAAAGCTGGACAGAAGCGGTAGAAAAAGCAAACCTTCAATATTATATGGCTTTTTACTTCCCAGACAATAGTCTCTGAGTGAAAGAAAACAAAGCATATAAAACAAATGGTTCTCCTGAAAATGCTTTCTGCTCTTAGGTCATGCCATCTGAACCATGAACCCCAATAATTATATCCACAAACATCCTCCAAAATGCATATCTTATTAAATCCCAGACTTTGTCTACATCTCTGGAGTAACTTATCTACTTCACATCTGTTGTGATAATAGGATTTTGGAATGGCAGAGGAATTTGCTACTAAAGCTCTGGAGCTGAAACCGAAATCTTACGAAGCTTACTACGCAAGAGCAAGGGCAAAACGGAGCAGCAGGTGAGAATGGAATGGGAAAGAGATCAAGAGAGACATTAAGATCCTTCCCTTTTCCTCTCCCCCTCAACACACACAGGCTGAAGTGGGATGACCTTGGTCCTAGGAATGGGACGAGAGAAACCAAGGAAAATGCCACTTGATTTTCACAGCTGCTGTAATTGGGTTTCTGGATAGATGGGACTCAGGGAGAGCATAAGAACTCTACGCCAGGGATCTCCTGCCTCTGGCTACTTGTCCTTGTCCCAGTGTCTCCCGATCTAAATCACCAGTACTCCCATCTCTTCAGACCCCCATAGGGATAAAGAACTGGAGATTCAGGGGCCCCCCAAGAGAGATTTGGCTCTGACAGCCAAATCTTCATGTCAGATAAGAGACAATACCTATGCTGATTGTCTTAGATTCCCATTCTTGCCAGGAAAGTAGAATGCCAATTTTCTTTCACAATTGACCGATAGTCCCTTTTCCTTGCAGTCTTTACAGAGAAGATAGAAACATTGCTTTGGAGGCTAATTCCTTTTTAATACACTATCTACTCCTCAGAGCCTAAGCCAGCTCTGGACCCTGTATTATATGATTCACCCCAGTTTTGCCATAACAAAGTGCAAAGGCTGCTGAGGGGTAAACAGAAAGGGTAGGTTTTTCTACCTTGGCTCTCAACAGAAAATTTGACCCAAAATATTGAGAATCTGAGAGATTTTTGGATAGATTAGTATGATCTTTAAATATACTAGTTTCTATGCTATTTAACAGGATTACTGTCAGTAACAGCTCCATCCTTTTTCTCTCTCCACACGTCCCTAAAAGGGTCCTGTGCTTGGTGTATATCTTACACCAAGAAAATCTTCCTGTAGGACCTTGCTGGGTGAGAAATGGTGAAAACATTTCTTTATCATCCTCCAGGAATTTGGAGGCCATCGATTCTGGGATTTTTTCTCACCCAGCCAGTTTCCACCCTGAAAGTCAAACTAAACCTAAAGCCAGAAGGCTTACGGTGTAACCCCACAGGAGAGCCCACGGGCCTTTAGGATAAGTTCTGAGTACTTGATATGACCTCTTGATCCAGAATAACTCCAGTTCCTATGTTTGTCACTTTGTCAAGCAGGCAGTTTTCAGCAGCATTGGAAGACCTGAATGAGGCCATCAAGCTGTGTCCAAACAACCGTGAGATCCAGCGGCTCCTGATGAGAGTAGAGGAAGAGTGCAGGCAGATGCAGCAACAGCAGCAGCAGCAGCAGCAGCAGCAGCAGTTACCCGTAGAAGCTGAGCCTGACCCCCAGCAAGAAGACCTCTACTCTGTGCAGGACATCTTTGAAGAAGAATACCTAGAGCAGGATGTTGAAAACGTTTCCATTGGCTTACAGACTGAAGCTCGGCCCACTCAGGGGCTCCCCATCATCCAGAGTCCGCCCTCCTCTCCTGCCCATCGGGAATCAGCGTACATCTCTGGCTCACCACTTGGTTCACATCAGGTTTTTGATTTCCGGTCCAATAGTTCCGTAGGTTCTCCCACTAGGCAAAGTTACCAGTCCACATCTCCTGCTCTCTCTCCGACCCACCAGAACTCTCATTACAGGCCTAGTCCCCCCCACACTTCCCCAGCTCATCAGGGGGGAGCTTACCGCTTCAGCCCCCCTCCTGTGGGAGGGCAAGGGAAAGAATATCCAAGTCCTCCCCCCTCACCTCTCCGAAGAGGCCCTCAGTACCGGGCCAGCCCTCCCGCTGAAAGCATGAGTGTCTACCGATCCCAGTCTGGATCTCCTGTACGATACCAGCAAGAAACTAATGTCAGTCAGCTTCCTGGCAGACCAAAGTCTCCTTTGTCCAAAATGGCTCAGAGGCCATACCAGATGCCCCAGCTGCCTGTGGCCGTTCCCCAGCAAGGGCTTAGACTGCAGCCTGCCAAGGCCCAGATTGTGAGAAGCAACCAGCCTAGCTCAGCAGTTCACTCCAGCACGGTCATCCCCACGGGCACTTACGGCCAAGTAGCTCATTCGATGGCTAGTAAATACCAGTCTTCACAGGGAGAAATGGGGGTCAGTCAGAGTCGGTTGGTGTACCAAGGGTCCATTGGGGGGATTGTAGGTGACGGGAGGCCTGTGCAACACGTCCAGGCCAGCCTTAGCGCGGGCGCCATCTGCCAACACGGAGGGCTGACCAAAGAAGATCTTCCCCAGAGACCTTCGTCAGCCTACCGCGGGGGCGTGAGGTACAGCCAGACCCCCCAGATCGGGCGCAGTCAGTCAGCCTCCTACTACCCAGTTTGTCACTCCAAACTGGACCTGGAGCGCTCTTCCAGCCAGCTTGGCTCCCCCGACGTGTCGCACTTAATCAGAAGACCCATGACGGTCAACCCTAATGAAATCAAATCCCACCCACCAACTCCTCGGCCTCTGCTGCACTCTCAAAGCGTAGGCCTTCGATTCTCTCCTTCCAGCAATAGCATATCATCCACCTCCAACCTGACTCCCACCTTCCGCCCATCCTCCTCAATTCAGCAAATGGAGATCCCACTGAAGCCGGCGTATGACAGGTCATGCGATGAGCTGTCTCCTGTGTCCCCCACGCAGGGGGGCTACCCCAGTGAGCCAGCTCGGTCCAGGACCACACCCTTCATGGGAATCATAGATAAAACAGCCCGGACTCAACAGTACCCCCACCTCCACCAGCAGAATCGGACCTGGGCGGTTTCATCAGTGGATACTGTCATCAGCCCCACGTCTCCGGGCAATCTGCCTCAGCCTGAGTCCTTCAGTCCACCGTCTTCAATCAGCAACATTGCCTTTTATAACAAAACCAACAATGCACAGAATGGCCATTTGCTGGAGGATGACTATTATAGCCCCCATGGGATGCTGGCTAATGGGTCCCGCGGAGACCTCTTGGAGAGAGTCAGCCAAGCTGCCTCATATCCTGACGTGAAGGTGGCCAGGACACTGCCTGTTGCTCAGGCGTATCAGGACAACCTGTACAGGCAGTTGTCCAGGGACTCTCGACAAGGGCAGACATCCCCAATCAAACCAAAGAGACCATTTGTGGAGTCTAATGTTTAAAAGACATTTGTTGGAGTGAGATCCATGTTTTCAGCACACATTTCCAGGCTTGGTTTCCACATTTGGGGTAGTTCTCTGACTTAATTTCTCATGTAATTTCTGTGTGGTGTTCAGAGACACATGCTGAAAATCATTTGCATGCAGCCAATTGGGAAGCTGGCCTCCAACAAGCCAGGATTGTAGTTTCTCTTGTCCGTACCCCAGCTGTGTGCCCTCTCTCTTCAGCTGCCAACTAGGAGGTTTTCATACAGTGTGGTTTAGCCCAGGGAGATCAGACACACTGCTCAGCTTTTTCAAATAGACAATCGATTTCAGATCACCTCGTGTTGTCGTGTAACTGTCTCTCCTTTTTTTTTTCCCTTATTAATTTTTCTCGAGGAATTCTCAAAAGAAAGTGCTGCCCTTTTTGCCTTTACATTCTTATCCAGTGTTCTCCAAACAGCCAGCCTGTGCATTCCTGCTCTGATCACCTTCTTCCCCAAGGAAGAGCTACTTTTCTGTCCTGGTGAATCTTAATAACAAGCTTTCTTTAGTAATGAAATTTAGAATGTCACTTTGATTACCTCTAGTGTTCCTATTTGGGGTGGGGACAGAGAAAGCGGTAAAATCAGACTGAAAATTTGGTTACAAACCCCAAGAGGCTATGGCGTTTGAAATGCTACCAGATTGATTTTCCAAGTTCGTTCATTTGTTTCTTTAATTAAAGATTAGGCAACTCTTTAACTATTTCAGTCAGTCAAGGAAATTGGATAAGGCTTGAAGATTTATTTAGATATGAATAAAAATGAGCTGATAAGAAGAGGATTTGTAGAAAACATCATCTTGAGGAAATTTTTTCTAGGTCCTAGCATCGTGCAGCATTATTTCCCTCGGCAAATTAAGTTTACCACTTTATCTGTAGCTGAATCCTCTCCTAAAAATCTATAAGTTCTAGCAAGAGGACCGTTTACTTAAGGAAAGGGGCAGAGATTCACTTTTAAGACTATTTCCCAGAGTGACCCTCATTCCTCTATCTCCTAAAGCTGTTTCTGGCATTTGTTGCCTGGTTTGATTCCCAGAATCTCATCTTCTTTCAGGAATGGGCTTCTGTTTGTTTTCCTTTTTTAGAGATATGTGGTTGTTTTGGTTTGAAAGACAGGTGTACCCAACATTGATTCAGGGTGAAGAAAATAGAGAATGTTAGCTCTCAGACCTGTTTTCCAGTCCTGGACGAGTGGGCACATGTGGAAACAGTAGTAGGGTTTCTGACTCCAGCCATCCTCTGTACATTTTCCCTTCTTCATGGATACTTGTCAATCTGCTTTTTGAGTCACTGTGGACAATGGATGGATGGATGGCAAGGGCACCAACAATTGTAGCATGTTAGAAACCAAAGATTTAAGAGATAAACAAAAGTGAATTGGACCGACACTGTTAAAAGTCAGCCTTGTTTTCATGGGTAAAGGGCTCTAGGATGAACTATTCCCTGTAGCAGATTCCAGGTGTGACTGGACCTGTTGGCAGTAGGCAGGGTTGTTCCTTTGGGAAAAGATTAAAGGGAAGGGCAGAGGTTTGATTTGGTGACATTTCCCAATTATCTTAGCTTTTGCCGAACCAAAAAGATATAGAACAGGCCAGGATGATATCAGTTTGGCTGTTTAGAAAACAAACTGAGGGAGCCTGTGCTCCAGGGGATCCAGTTCTCTATCTCAGATATTTGTGAAAACACTTAACTGGATGAGGGCAGGTATCTATTTCTAGTTTTTTTTTTCTTTTTAATTTAAAAGTTGCAATTTAGAACGTTCTCATTTGGCTTGAGCCACAGGGCTAGAGTTTTTGTTTTGGTTAGGGATCAGTTCTGTTGCACGCTTCCCACCCAGCCCCTTCTTCGTTGGTGAAACAAGGGTTTCTATCCATTTTCTCTTAATGAGAAGAAGCTTCTGTTCTTTAGAAAAGATCTCAGTCTCTTAGTATTGTCCCCTGTCTCATCAGGGGCATGATGAGTCCTGTCTGTGTTGCACAAAGACACCTGCCTAGACAGATGTGCTGGGGGGTTTTGTAATATTTCAGATACTCCACTAATACCATTTCTATCCCAAGACCCTTCCTCTTCCAGTTTTCCATCAGAAACAAGACACCCATTGCCCTCCATGCTTTTTGTGCTTCCTTGGTTGGAAAATTTAAAAGTTGCCCATCCTGACCCCATCTTTTTTTCCATCCAAGAAAGAATGAGCACTCCCACTGGGCACTGGTTGTCTATGAGCCGGAAAAAAAAAATAAACTATTGGACCTTCTTCTCGGAAAGAGAAATTCATGTTCTCTTGTAAACAGACTGCCCGTGTCCTGCTTTGCTATTTCACTGCCATTCAATGATCCCAGTACTGTATTTAAAACATCGCCCCCCCCCCCCAGCAGCACTTTGGAAATCAATCAATACCCTACTTCAGGTTAGGAAAGGTATTTTCAAATATAATTTTAAAATGAAACTGCAAAGTCCCACATACCCACTCACCCCTGCTTCAAGCTTAGCCCACCAGCTCCCACATTCATGCCACCCAGAAAGAGAGGAAGTGGTGACTTAACTGCAGCTTGTAGATTTCTCACCAAAAATATGTTCTCTTTGCCCAGGATTCTTGCACTAATGGGTACCATCACATTATGTCTGTAAATGGGTGCACTTTACTGTTTGAATTTGTTATTATGATAAATATTGGATATTTAAGCGTGAGTAGTGTCTTCATTAGAAAATAGCAGAACCACTCCTGTCTTTTAGTGTATTTTTCAAGAAAAAACAAAGAAAAAGAGGAAAGAAATCAAGCAATGGATCATAACATTTATAGCACAAGAAATAACTGTTGTATATAAACATCAAAAGATTAAGTAATTTTTAAATACAGAATATTTGCAGTGATTTTAAAGTGTTTTTCCAGCAATTTTCTTAGGGACTCCTGAGACATGGTTACTTTATTTACTGGATCAGTAAGGCACACATTAGCAATTGAAAATTAGTATTTATTTACAAAGTAAAAAAAAAATCTGTGTATCATGAAAATTTGGCATGGACAAAATGGAGACCATTTTGTATTTGCTGTTGTTGTATCTTGTCTGGGTTGCAGAAGTGCGCTATTATTGTAGAACCATGTTAATAGAGCACAAACCCTCCTTCTTGTTCCTCTTTTTAGATGTGTTTAATTTCCAACAGATGGCTCAGGAAAACTCCACTCCTTAGACCACGTGTGGTACCCCCTAAGTCGCTGTCCCAATCTCCAAAGTTTGTTAATTGAATTAGACCAAATTTCTAGATACTTTCCCTCATGCTTTACGAACCGCTTGGGGAAGGCCGTCTCCTCAGTTCACAGACCAGAGAGAAGTTTGTGAACTTCCCTCTTAAATTTTTCATATTTTTATATTTCAGAGATTTATCCACTAGAGCAAAGTAACCAGTATCAAATTTAATACCCTAGCGTAGTGCCTAGCAGAGTAGGCACTTAATCAATGTTTGTTGACTGATTGAAAGATATTTTTCCTCACAGTCTATGAACCCCAGTGATTATGGGTGTCATTTGCATTTTCCTGTATTTAACCACTAGGTGTCACGCTGGCTCTGCACCAGAGCCTTCTCTGGCAGTAAAGGAACTACGCCCCTTTAAAGAGAGCTACTCTAAGGAACAGACCGAGCAGATCCCAGGAACAGATAGAGATCCCTGGACTCCCATCAGGACTGAGGTGGGGCCGGCTAGCTCCGGAGAGGAGGAGTCCAGGATAGGAAAGAGCAGGGTATTGGGGAAGGGGGAGAAGAAAACCTACTCCTTTGCTATGCTAACCTGGGAGTAGCATGCTTTGAAAACTGGAGTCTTCTGTGGAAGAGAAGCCTGGAACTGGGAAAGGGGAGATCCCTTAGTGAGCAGAGTTCCTTTGTTCTAACAGATCAATGGAAAACTTTAATTGCAGCTGGTGGCTTCTCCCTAGATCAGTCTCCAGCCTTCCTTTTACCGGCTATCACATATGGGTGGTTTTTAGTTCAAAGGTTAGCTGTTATTTTTCTACTGTAAAAAAAAAAAAAAAATGCCTTTGTTGAAACCAACTGCCCCATTGGAACTTGTGCAGAATGCACTTCATACCTGTGGCCAGTTTTCTGCTGAAGTCCCAAGTGCCCAGCTGCCCCTGCCCAGTTTGCCAGTTCCGTTCCCTGACTTCCTACACTCTTGGAGCTTCCCAGCCCTGTCCTCAAGAAGCTTCCTGGAGAGAGAGCGCGCCAGCCTGCTGTGGTCAGCACTAAGGGCCTTTCTCATCTGTTACTCGTATACCAGGAGGTACAGCTTCTCTCCTCTTCCGAGAGTTCCAGACGGTTCATCTACCGAGAACGACGACGTTTAAATAAGGGCTTAGGGGTTAAGAGCTACCTAGGAAGACATGTCATGGAGACCTTCACCATGCAATGCCTTGAATTCAGCTCTGGACGCTCCCGAGGAAAGGAGACTGGCAGTGGGTTTGGACAAAGCACAAATGGGGATGGTGGAGCCTCTGTGCGGAGCTACTTGAATAATCACTGAGTTTTTCATTGACTTGTTTTGTAACATAAACCACTAAGGGCTGAAGTGTTGGTAACCTTCATTTCGGTGTCCAGCTCCTCAAAGCAGCTGAACCACCCTGAGATGCTTTTGGCTACTTCCTGCCAGGACACAAGCTGGGTGGACTGACCAACAGTCAGAGCTAGGAAAGTCAATACCAAATGAATGAATAATTGGACACCAAAAATCAAGTGTTACTTTCATGTTTCCTCACCCATCCATAACCATCTCATTTCTTCTTGATACATGTCTGGCATTTAAATGGACCAAGGTGAGCTGAGCATATCCAGCCACAGGTCATCATTTCACTTCTCAGAAGTTTTGAGTCAGTGGAAGGGAAATGGACCAGGTGCCTAGTTTCTTTCTACAGCTGCTGCTAGGTGGCTTTTTTGCTTCTAATAATAATCACTGGCCCAAAAAATCTTGATGGGGGTGGGGGGGAATCGACCCTCCCTTCTCTCATTCACACCTTCCTCTCAGGGCCAGGCAGAGGGTTTCATATGGATAACTCATTACTGGAGTTTAACTGTCTTATTGTGCACCAACTCACACTGACTCTAGCTCCACACTCCATTCAGGGATTATTTTGGAAATCCCATAACACTTCCTGTTTCTCTTCCTTTGGCTAATTCTCCTATGAATGAGGCCGGTTCCTTGCCAGGCTCAGGGCTGGTGTCATTCTGGAGGTCAGCCTCCTTTCCATGCTAGCATAGCATCTCTGTCTCTGTTCTGTCTCCTTCAAATCCAAGACAATTTTAATTAGTACAAATATGTACAGTCTATACATTTAAAAAGTAATTTGTACTAACAGTTTTGATTCTTCTTCCTCTTTGCTGTCCTTTCAAGATACTTGCTGGAAAGAGCTTTAATGCACTTAGTTTCCCTTTAGCTTTTCTATAATTCTGATGTAAAGGACTTTCTCTGTACAGTATATTATCCAATGCATGTTCGTTCTCTATACTGATATATTGAACACCACACAGTTGTGAACTCGTGCAGCGGGAACACCCCATGCCCACCAGAGGCCTCCAGTCCCCTCACCCGCCCTCCCCTCCTGGCCCTGTGTATAAGGAAAGACGATGTTTTCCTTTGCTGTACTTGCTTGAGCAGTTTTATTGTCTGTACATGTGAGCTGTGTGAGATAGATGTGAAAAGTTCAAACGAATGCATTTCCCTGCCCCATGTAAACAGGTTGTCATCTGTACAATGAATTGTATGTATGAAAGCAAATGTACTTATTTATAAATGGTTAACACTTGGAAAAACGTGGCTGGCCTGGTGCTTTCCCCTGACAATCGGGGGTGCTCCTCCGGATACCCTGGCCAGAGCTACTTCTCAGCTGTGAGCAGTGGAACCGGAGATCACAGCAGATTACTCTTTGCTGTCTACAAGATTAAGAACACCTCCCACCAAAGCACAAGAAAAGGCAAAACTTGTTTCTTGGCTTGTGGAAGCCAAGGCTGGATGTAGATGGGCTTTGTCATTCCAGTGCATAAGAACGGACCTTTACCAAGTTGGCTGCTTGAAGTATTAAAGGCTAAGTAGACTCTTCCCCAAGACTAGGGTCAAAGAACTACAGTGCTAAGTAATTCAGATTATTTCTCCTCCCCTAACAAAATAAAAATGGCCTTAGCTGTGCCAGCTTTGGTGGCTTTCTGTGGGTCTTGGTTTCCTCCTGTATAAAATGAGATCATGGGCCTTAGATCTACAAGAGGCTTCAGAGAGGACCTAATTCAACCCTTCATTATACAAAGAAGGAAACTGACCCTCAGCAAGATTATTTGATGTCCAAAGTCATACTGCCTATTGTCTACTGAAGGACAGGCGATGAGATTTCTATACATCTGTATGGGGCAGAGCCAGAGTTTTAAACCTAGCCTTTCTGACTCTTAAGCACTGTGCTCTTACACATTGCACCAAAGCTCTCAGCCTGATTCAAATACTATAAAATAAAAGCATCCTGTCAGCCTGCCTGAATCCTTTTTTAAGGTTGGACTGCCATCACTAGCCATAGATTTGGAGACTGAGCTCCTGATGATTGTTAGGCCATCAAACCGATGGCTAAATTGAACAAATACACACATATAGATATATAGTTACCAGGGCAAATTATATTTATTTTTAGCTTGAAAAAATCCAGCTCTAGATCCTTTTTTGGCACCACGGGGTGTGACTGTGGAGAGCTGAGATAATTTTGCATACAAAGTTGTTAATTGCTAAAATTGCTTGGAATTGACACCAATCAGTCCCAGGAGAAAGACACTGGCTCTGCTGGTATTCCTGCTCACTCTGTCTACTAAGGGACTTCATGTATAACTTCTGGCTGTACTAAAGAAACTCAGGGGCTGGTGTAGCCACACCCATTTCCCCAAACAATTGAAACCTGGAGTAACAGGAAGGTCCTAAAGTATACAAGATTCAGGGTGTTCCAAAACACCCAAGACAGCACAGCAAGAAATATCCATAAAGGACTGGGAGTGAGGGAAGCTTGTAGTGGAGGGCTACAGAATCTATACCAGCTATTTCAATAAAAAAGAAAAATGGATAAGCTTTAAAGAGTAACATCACAATGAGCAATTTAAAGCCTTGGTTGTTTGGCTAAAGCCCAGTAGTTCAAAAGATTTCCAGAAGCCTTAAGAAATGCAGTGTTTGGAGGGAAGAAAAAAGTGGTGATTGCTAAAAGGCAAGGCCCCGGTTTCTGAAAAGGTAATTGTCCTACACTACCTCCTCACTGATTCAACACTTTTGAAGTTCTCCAATTTGAACTGAAAGTGAGTCAGTGCAATATTAAACAGCCTCCTCCATGAGATTTTTCTCATAAGAATAACTTGTACTTGAGTAGAATCTTGAGGCTCATAAAGTGATTTGTCTCACAATAACTTCATAAGGGAGAAACAGGGTCAGCTAGCAAATGACGACTTAAACACCAAGGCTGCCAACTGAGCCTGATATTCTTTCCTTTATATTTACAATGAAAAAGATGATCCTAGTCACAGAAATTGGTGATGGGCATTCCCACGTGACTGGTTTCCTAAGAAAAAGTGACAGACACAGACAAACACAGCAAAGCAACTGAATCTTGAGGTAACCTTAATAAGATATCACTTACCCTTTCTCTGAGTCTCAATTTTCTCATCTATAAGGAGTGGACTAGAGAATATCTAAGTTCTGATATCCTGTGATTCTACGAAATCCAAACGAAGGTTAATCAAGTATCTATCCTAGTTTAAAAGTGCAGTTAATAAACCTCATTGGCTAGTAGCTCTAAACAGTGTTTGAGGGTTTCACTGACAACTGAGCAGGGGCAGGGAGGAGGGGTGGGAAGGAAGGAATCGGAGGATACTTATAACACAGGGGTCATTGATTAGCACCAGGGATGGGGATCATCAGGATGCAAGAGAAAGTGTAGGACTTGAGTTCAAATCCCACTTCAGGACATTTAACTCGCATTGTGACCTCTGGACAAATCATTTAATCTCTCAGAAACTTAGAACTCTCATCAGTACAATTGAGAATGCCACCAGTACTACTCACGATTGTGAATAAAGGACTTTGTACGCTTTAAAATGTTATATAAATGAGAGTTAATATTAGATCATCCTAATTGCTTCATAGAACATCGGATGCTGCCTTCTTGGCCAAGAAGCATATGATCAGATCACCCTTTGAAATTTCTTGATCAAGGTTTTAAAAAATGAAAGGGAATCCTGACATGCCTGACTTCATGACATGAATGACTTCAGAAAGCAAAGGAAGCAGGTTTAAAGGACAATTTTTAAAATATTTATTTTCATACATCTAGAGAAAGGTAGCGTTGATAATGGAAGCCTCGAACAAATATTGAAGGTAAGGTGGTATCAATATGGATATGAAAGTGCAGGATGATGAGTATAACATCTAAAGGCCTAGAGTTGAGTTGATGATGAGATCAAAAACAAATCTGAGAGACAGGGAGTTAAAAAGCCGAAAGTGATAAACTACTTGCTCCTTAGATTCATTGTTTCAGATCTATAATGAGCTAAAGAAATTGTCTGGTCCACCCTTTCCTTGCCCTGAACAGAAACGTGAGACCTAGAAAGTGACCTCTCATTTAGAAGAAGGTTTAAGGTCTAAGAAGAAGAAGAAAAAGTATCCATGGAGAATAAAACCAAGGAAAATCCTCTCTAATTTTACTTCATACTAGGTGTATTCTGCTTGGAAAAGAACAGAATCAGAACACCCCTGAAAAAAGTAAAATTTAGAAGCAAGATGGAGGATACTCATCCTCCACAAAAATGTTCATTGCAGTTACCTTTAAATTTATAAACTCCTTATTAAAATCTCCTTATTAAAAAAGTGCTTTTCAGGAATGTCATCCACTCAAAAAGTAGTGTGTGGCCAAATAGTTACCCCCCAACATAGTGATCATCAGAAGGAAAATGTAGTTTGAACACTGGGGAAAACTTCTGGCCAATAATTTTATCAACATCTTGTAGAACTCATATCCATGAGACAATCAACCTAGACTTCCAGAAAGCCATAGTTCTTACTCAAGGGGAGCTGCTGTCCTGCTTCAGTGACAAGGTGGGTGGAAGAGGGAAGATTAGGTAACCTGCTGAGCCACCTCAGTCCCTGATGTCATGACAAATAGCATTAACTGTTTCCCTTATATTCCCAAAACTTTATTTCTCTTATCCTCAATGTCATATAGACCTGGAAACAATAGCTCCCTTAGTGCTATAGTAAATTGAAGGTACTAGACAATAGATTTGCTGTATACATTTATTGAATCATATATTTTCTACATCAACACAAACATTTCACAGAAGACTGACCACTAGCAAAATAAAAGGTTGGGTGATTTTTTGTTGGTTTTGGGGGAGAAGAGAGGAGAGTGAGAAGAGACAAACGTTTCCTGTGAGAATTACCCTAGAATTTTTCTGACTCTGAGGGCCTCCTGATTGATTTTGCTCTTTTAAAGTTACTTTGAAGGAAAAATATAACTTAGCAATAAGTTATTAGCCAAAAGCTACATTTTCCTATGAATTGTTGTTCTAGCTAACATGATTATATTACATTTTGCCAATTTGTCCAAGGTGTAACAATTCCATATAGAATTTGGGTGTTCAGGTGTGCCAGGTGATTATAGAAGCTAGACATAGTACCTGACTAAGACATATCAATCTAGGGTCTAGAAGAAAAAAGGCATGCACCCCCAAAGGAGAAGCCCCCATGCAAGCCCTGCTACAGTGGTGGGGGAGAGGAAGCACTGAATAGTTGCTGGCCCCAACGAGTGACTCATTTATTTGGGAAAGTATTCCTCCTCACACTTCTGCCTATGGAAAAAGATTTCTTTTTGATGGAAATCTGAACAAAAAGGAGCACTGCTTGCTTCTTCTCTTAAAGGTAATACTAGCTGTACAGCTACTGGAGACAATTTCTTCATTAAATGAAGTGCCCAAGTCTGTCCACCTCAAAGATTTATTAATACAAGCATCCACTCATTGCACTGTATTGGTCAAACCACAGACAAAGAGGGGGAAAAGGCTGGGGGAGAGGAGAACCATCTGCCAAGACCAGAGAATACAAGACTAATGCTCTCATCATGTTATTTTTGGACTAAGGCCAAACAGCGAGTCAGATTCCAGCATAACATGCTTTCAGCATGGAACATCAGCTTTAAAACCTGGGCTCGTACACTTAAGACTAATGTGATTTTTGACTTTGTCCTCTCTGCTTCCAGAAACCCCAGCTAGAGGATAGAAGCTGTCTGACCCTCTGGCAGAAGCCAGTCCAGCTTTAACTGAAATCACCTTGGCAGGAGCTTTGCTCACAAGGTGAATGAAGCAGGACCAGACCTCATGTTCTATTCATTCAAGATGAAGGGCTTTATAACTCCAAGCTCCCTTTTCATGACAGTGTCAAGCTTATTTGGCAAAGAGCCTCTTCCCCAGGGTCAGGATTTCCAGGAGAAAGAAGAGAGCTCTAGCACCTTCCTAGGCCACTCTCAAGCAGTTTACAAGAAAACTATACTACTCGGCATGAGAAAACAGTCCTGAAATTAGGATACATCCTATTAAACCTATCTTGTTTTAGGAGAGAAAGCTATACTTCAGGACCTTAATGGTCCTGAGTAAAATTAAATACATCATGATGCCCTCCTATCACCATAGCAGTTGGGTAGTCTCAAGGCCATACTTGGCCCTGAGCACATGACTCTAAACACAAACGGTTTCCATAGGATCTCAATTGTTTTCCCTTCCAAAGGCTAATGCTTTGTTTGGAATAACTGAATGTTTGCTTTAACTTTGATGTAACCACAGAGAATGGACTTCGGTGCCTGATTTCCAATACCTGAGACCCTTAGTGCTTTTTCTCAGAGTCCAGACAGCAGAGCACCCTCTCTCTTTATAGTCCTCAATGCCAAGCCCGGCATCTGGAAGCAACCTCTCTAAGCAACATAGAATGCTTCAGCTTCTCCTGAAGTCAAGCGTTTTAGCCAAGGAAACCAGAAGCCAAACAGAGTTCCCTAACTAGGAACTTTTCTTGAAAATATCTGTTTATTTTAGAGAAGGGGTTCTCAACGTGTGGACCCTTAGACTCTTTTAGGGGGTCTGTGAGGTATAATGATATGAGATATTCATAATAGCAAGGCATTTTAATTTTTAATATATTTCTAACTATTACAACAATGACTCACATAAACAAAAGCTCTTTCGGGGGTCCTCAACCATTCTTAATAGAGTAATGGAGTTCTGTGATCAAAAAGTTTTAGACCCATTGCTTTAAAGCTACCAGATGAGCCAATCATATGGCATAATAACTGTACAAAAAAATTAGATGACTTTAGGCAAGTTATTTCAATGCTAAATCTCACTTTCCCCATCTGTAAAATGATGCTGTTTCCCTTTCAGCTCTAAAAGACCCGTTACATGAGCACCTAAATGCTGAACCACCTTTCTGACTGGTGAGTCTCTTTTAGGAGTCTTCATTCTCTGTCTGGAGCCCCCTGCTCCTGGGCCAGCTTTGGAGAGAGAAGGAAGAGCTGCACGAGAAATGCATGCTACTAATTTTGCTGAAAGTCAAGGTATGGAGAAGGAAAGCAAAAATACAAAGGAAAGGCTAGGAAAGACAGGCTGAGCGTCCAGCAGCCAGGGTGGATAAACACAGTCAGACTTCCCCACTGGCTGATCCCCACTATCAATTGGAGGGCACTTTTTCCTTAGCATCCTGCTACTGCCCAGGAATAGCCTCAGCGGTACTCTGAAAGTTCTCAAAGAGATGGCGGGATGGCACAGCAGGGAGGAGGGAATAAAAAGACATGTTCCAACACCCAAGTGGAACTGAAGCGATTGCTCACCACATCCCCACTTCCCACCCCATCATGGCTAGATCTGGCCATCACTGAGAGCCGGGGCTATCTCCTTCCGTTAAAGTCTTAAAATCCATGGAGAGTGCTTGCTCCTCAGCCCGAGGAGGCCGAACCCAGCCCTCTCTGGTCAGGATGTAGAGCACGACCACAGCAAAGCAGATCAGCAGCAGACCCAATACGTTAGCCAAGATGCCCTCAGGCTGGAACATACTGTACTTCTTCCTGCAAGGCAGAGAGAGAATGGAGAAGGGATGTCTCACAACACACCGTTCTCAGCCAAGATCAGATTAACACGAGGGGAATATCAAACCAGCTACCCCAACGCAGCCATGAAACCCGTGGGCCTGAGCTGCCGCCGGATCCCACTCTGATGAGAAACTGATTGAGCGAAATCGGCTAACGAGACTAATAGCAAAGGACGCTGCTTCCCGGGGCAGGCGAGGGGCAGGACACCTCTGGGGCAGGGGCCCCCCTCCAGCAGTCCCAGGTCACTCACGAGAGCCCCAGCAGTAGCGCCTCCTTGATGCCCAGCAGGGTCGTGCCCACAGAAAGAACAAAGAGTGTGGCGCCGAAGAAGACGTGCTGTGGGCGATACTGGTTTCGAAGAGAAAACGATGCTCCAGGGAACAGGAAAAAGCTGAAGCCCAAGAGCCACTGGAAGAAATGCAGAGAAGTGTCAGAACCACACAAAGCAAGGATTCCCTGCGTGCCCGCCCGGCCATTCGTGGTGCCCGGTTTGGTGTTTTTAAGTCACTGCTAAACCCATCTTGAAAGATTGTAGCCAAGCCCAAATGCTCAAAGTTTGCCTACGTCACAGTCCTGCTCCACGTGCCACACACCGAAGCCTGGGGCAGGCCGTGAGCTGGGTGGCCAACAGGGCGCCCAAATCTGTCCAATCTGGGGCCCAGCAGGCCAGCCCAGCCCCTTCTGGGACCCCTGACTGTGCACCACTAGGGCTCCTCCAGACCTGCCAGGCTCCTGCCCTTCGGGAAGCTGCTCAAACCTCTCTAGGGCTCCCTGGGGCAGAGAGGACTCACCTGTACAAAATAGAGGATAAAGATGAGCAGCCCGCACCAACTATGCAGACTATATAAGTCAGCATAGTTCATTTTACTGTGATAATCGAATACAGCCACGAGTCCTGAAAAGAAGTGGGAGGACAAAAGAATACCAGCTTAGGCACTTTTTAAAGGAGAGTATAGGGAAAAGGGAAAGAAAAAAACACTAGAGACCAAACAGGGTCATTTGGAGCTCTCAGGATTTATTCTTCATCCTGTCCTCTCCTCCCAAATGTGTTAACATTTGGAATAAGGAATTTTTAATGTGTTAACATAAGGAATAAATGGTGTCCTTGGAGTACTGGCCCTGAGGTAAAAATCTGCTTCCAGAGTGGCCTAATGCAGTTTAGGAAAGTATCCACCACCTCAGATCTAAAAACCAGAGGACAGCCAGTCAACATCTCTCAGAGGGGAAGGAAACATCAAGGGACTCACCAACCAAAGCGATGATAAGGGCAAAGATGTGTAGCAACCCATGCAGGATCTTTGTGGTACGCTTCGTCTCATTCCTGAACACCCGATAAACTAGTAGTGCTTGTGAGGGGAGAGAAAAAGGGCAAAAGTATATCCGTGAGTTTCCTGCTGCCTACTTTTCCACCACACACTGAAGGTTCTTTCCTCTCCCCTTATCCATCTACCTAATGAAACCTGTGTAGGTCATTCTGCCTAACAATTAAGCCCAGAACCTCCCCCAAACAGAAGAAGGGAGTCTGATGGTTTTGAGCACTTGTCGATTTCTCCCAGTAAATAGATAAAACAGACAGGTTATAGGGTTATAGGGGCAGCTAGGTGGGCAATGGATAGAGCACCTCCTCTGAAGTTGGGAGGACCTGAGTTCAAATCTGACCTCAGACACTTACTAGATGTGTGACCCTGGGCAAGTCACTTAACCCTGATTGCTCTGGCCAAAAAAAAAAAAAAAAAAAAAAAAAAGGTCATAACCAAATCCAACCCATAAATCATTCAGAAATCTCTTTTGCATTCAGATATATGCATCTTCTAGCTATTTATCTCTAACCAAAAAAAAAAAAATTGAAAGGGCTGTTCCCCTTTTCTCTTAATATCTACTTACCCTCCACAGGCAAATAAAATAACTTCTATTCCCTAAAAGTATGTGTGTGTATACATATATGTGTCTATGTATACATACACACACATATCTAAGTACCTGGCATAGATAATGAGGAGGGGGCAGTCTAGCAGCAGAAAGGAAGACATCAGAAAAGTAGCTGAACTGAGTTTTAAGGGAAACAAGGAATTTCAAGAGGGCGGGGAGGAGGACGAGAGGGGGGAGGCAAGTCCAGACTGGATCAGGGCCAGTGGAAAGGCACAAAGAGAAGGCCAATTTAACTGAACCATTATATGCAGGAGTTGTGTAATTAAGTAAGACAGGTAGTTTGGGGCCAGGTTGTGAAGGGCTTTAAATGCCAAACAGAGGAGTTTCTGTTTGATCCAGAGGCTACAGGAAGCTACTGGGATTTATTGGGTAGAAATGTAATATAATCAAACTCATGTTTTAGGAAATTTACTCTGACAGCTACATGAAGAATGGATTGGAGAGGGAAGAAACCCAAGGAAGGGAAATCAATTAGGCCTTTATTGCAATAATCCAAATGAAACTGGGAAGGGACTAAAGTGCAGTCAGAGTAGGCGTGAAGGCCTGAAAAAGCAGTGAGAGATGTGGGGAATAGAATTCCTAATGAGAGCAAAGAATAGGTTTTGGAGGGCTGAGGACAGAGACAAAGAATGAGGGAAAGTCAGGATTATATAGAGAGATAGTAGTTTTTGACAAAGTTAGTAGAGCACATATACAAAAAAGAGCATAGAGTGTGTTCACCCCTGAGTATGGCTTTGGTGATCTTGAAGCAGGTTGGGGTCCCTTTAAGAAACTGTATTTCCTATTGATCTGTGACTCCTTTCAGATTCCCAGCCCCTCCTGGCTGAGGCATATCCTCCCCAGACAAGTTGTCTTTCCAGGATGCCAGAGCCTTTGATTCCTAAATCCTGGTCAAAAAGCATCCCTTTGAATTCCAATAGGAGATCCAGGCTTGTCCTAGCCCCCAATGGATCTGAGCCAATTTAGACTCTCCCAGCCCCCACTGGTTCTGATCTGCTCGGGCTTCCCAACCCCCACTAAGATACCCAAAATAATAAGCCTCCATCAACTAAAGTCTTTGCAGGTGGATGTTGGTGGCTCACTCAACTGCCAGGACTTTCTGTCCACTGAGAACTGCATTCTCAGTGCAAAACTCCTTTTTCCATAGATCTACCACTATAGAAGTCAGTCTCTGGGTAAAAGAGGGCAAATCAGTCAATACTTAAAGAAATAAATTCAGGCTATTTGCTTGAAGGTTAAATACTAAAGGTGAAACATTAAGTATTTTGGCCACATAATGAGAAAATGGGACTCAGTAGAAAAGACCCTGTAAAAGGCAAAAAAACGGGGACAGCAAAGGATGAGATGAATACTGAGCATCATGGAAAGCACAAACACAAATCTGACCAGACTCTGAGAGGCAGTAGACATCAGAAGGAGGAGGAGGAGGAAACACAGCATTTGCTATGGCCCATGAGTTCTTAGGAGTTGGACAGGAATGAACAACAAAAAAGAATTTTCTTGCTGAGGTAAAGGCCCATTTGAGATTAAATAAAATAAATCCTTTCTTCCCAATCTTCCGAAAGTAAACCAATTCTGCCCTGTTCTCTATTCTTGAATCCTCTGTCTTATTTGCTGCTCATCATTTGCCAAAGCCCAGGTTTTTTTAAGATTTTCATAATTTACCTCCTCAGTTGTGGACACAATTGGTTCCATTGAATGATTTCCTACAGCATTTGAAGAGGCAGATAGAGCAAATAAATATAATAGGACAAAGGGTTGGAGAGTAGGAAACAATCGAGATCAGGAAGTTAGAGCAAAGCTTGAGAGAGTACAGGGGATGCAAGCACTGGAGATTTGGGAGAGATAAGGCAGAATAATAAAAGAGTATGATCTAATAAAGGGATTTTCTAGATAACCAAATTATTCCAAGTTACCTGGTCCCTTTAGAATTTAGCTTATTATTAAGACTCCAGAAGAATAGTGCCTGTGGCCAGGGGCAATTCTGAATTAATTTCCCAGGCCTCAGTGAAGGAAAGGAGCAATTATCAGCTCTCATTTATCAGAGTAAACAAGTGGGAAAGAGAATCAAGGCTGCAGCATTTTATCCCACAGGAAAACAATTCTATTTGTTGAGCCATATTTTAGCTCTAAATGCCACCTTGAGAACCTACACTATGGGACCAGTTCTTCCAGAAGAATCAATCTCCTTTTCTTTACTCCCAAACAAGGAAACTTTTGAAGGAAATGGCCTCAATTTACAGCCATCATCCTACAATTCCTTCCTAGCAAACACAACATTACTGCTTATCTGTGAAGGAGACTGAGGTTCTCAATACTTAGTAACTGTACCCACCCACATATAGTGTGTACACCTACCTTTCCATCTGTGGCCTGAACTAAGAGACAAAGCTTCCCCTCCTGATTTTGGTTTTTAAAATTCCTAATGACCCAAACATCTGGACTGTCCTACTCTGGGGGACTTGAGTCTGTCATAAAGACAGCATCACTCTTGAGATAGTGTAGCCTCCCAGAGTCAACCCCCTTGCTATTCCCCAAACAAAAGGCATTTTCCCAAGCAATCCTCAAGTATACCCAGAAACTAGAGGCAGAAAAAGGATGGTTTCCCCAGACTCAGGTGGCAATGGTGGCTACCCCCCACAGAAATCAGTGGATGACTTTGAGTCACCTCCCCCCAGCTTCAGCCAGCCAGGACTCACCATCTCCCTGCAGGAAGACCATGCCTATGACCATGCAGAGCGGATGCACATTGAACTGCAGGGAACTCTCCCAGGCAAGGCCACCACGATACAGGCCAAGCCATGCCCCAGTCACAGCCACCACAGTTAGGCCCAGAATCTGGGACAGAGCCACAAAGTAGGGCAGTGCTTTGGGAGTGGACACCAGGCTTCCGGTGGCCTCCATTCTGGACTTTACACTGTAACCAAAAGGAAAAGAACTCAGAAAGGCATCCCCCAACCTCCAAACAGATCTAGTTACCCTGCTTCCCATTACCACTTCCTCCCAGTACTTCGAGGAAAGAGCCACCATCTTGAGAAATGAGGAGTTTCTCAGCTCAAGAGCTGAAAGAACCATAAAGATCATCTACTCCAATCCCCCTCATCTTGCAGGTTGAGGAAACTGAGTTCCAGTGAAGTAACATTATTAATTCAAGATCATACAGCAAATTATTGGTAGAACAAGATCCAAAACTTTCCCCTTCTGTCTGTGAGCCTAGATGAAGGTGAACACCATCAATCCACCAAGGGCTCTTATTACTACAAGTATTATCTCCCAAGAGGACAGTGTAGCAAAAAGTATAGCATTTGGAGAGTTCAAATCTGAGTTCTGCCACTTGCCAAGGGCAACACACATGACATAAACAAGTGGTCCTCTGAGCATCACTTTTTTCAATTGGAAATGGAAATATGGAAATAAAAATAGAAATATTCCTCCTCACAAGGCTGAGGTGAGGGAAGGTATTCTGTAAAACAAAGTAAATGTAAACTGTTATTATTACTCAGGTACAGATTGGACCAGGTAACTTCTGAGGGTCTCTTCCAAAAATTAAGATATTATGATTTTACAGATCAGGAAAGTGAAGTTCAGACTCCAAGATCACTGAGATAGGGTAGTGAGTATCTACTGTAAGACTATGAAAAAGAGGAAGTACACAAAGGGAAGTGGATTCAAGCTACAAAAACAAACTTTGCATTTTTTTGCCCGGGGTCCTGGCAGAGCTACTAGACCTAACAATACTACTGCAAGCCAATGGTTGAGCTGAATACACAGGATGATTTGGGAATGTTGCAAAACTCTAGCTTTCAGCCTGATGGGGGGAGGGGAAGAACAAATTAAGCTGGTGGTATATGGTTTCATATAAGAGAAACTACTTGGAGTTCATTCAGAGCTCTAACTCTGATACTCTTTCACAGAACCATGTGAAGGTCACAAGAAAAGAGATGTAAGTGCTTTTGTTATTGCAGAGTTCTATATAAATATAAGGTTGATGCTGTTCTAGTGGCAGTGTAGAGAGTTGTGGGAATCCCCTTTTGGTCGGAGGCACAGGTCCTTCGTGAAAGAATTCACAAACCCGAAATATTAATGGCAAAAAGGGAGTTTTATTGGCACTGGAGAAGTCAGCTTTGCTAGGAGACTGACTTCCTCACTAGCAAAGAAATAGCAAAAGGTTTTTCAGCTGAAAAGAGGAATCTCTTCACAGCAGGCAGGAGTTCCAAGGAGAGGTTCCTTGACAAGATATAGTCCTGCTTTGGACATTCTGCAAAGAAATGAGTTTTAAAATGCTCTTTAATAGGAAATCTGAGACACAAGTTCTCAGTTGAAAAGAAAGCCAAAGTCCTCAAGGCTAGATACTTATAAATATCAGGCCCAGATCTCCCAAATGAATGAAAATCACTTTGAAGGCTTTAGAGTTTCCTGAATGAGGATGCTACTCCCCAAAAGATCAATGGGAGTTGAATGATACTGCTTATCTCAATCTGGGAGGATGGGCCTTCTTTCTAGACTCTCTGGAGTCTGAGAGACCCCAGTTTCTTAGTGGCATAATGCTTCATATGGGTAGAGAAACATGAGTCTTGATTAGCTTTAAAACTGTTGGGAAGAAAAAGCAAGGAAAGAAAAGGGAAATGGGGTGAAAACTTATACTCAAGGGTTAAAAAGGTACCTTCCACCTGTCTTCTATTACCAAGCTATCATACTACTATTTTGTCACCAATTAGGAGTCATCATCTCTCTATCCAGATACAAAAAAATCAAGGTGATATCCTTCAAGGGGCTTTTCTTTCATATAATTGATTTTTTTCTATATGTTTTGTAATCTACTCATGTGGGTCCTGAATAGGACATCATTATCAAATCTCTCTTTAAATTTGTATCTTTTGCTTATATCCCCTATATCCAATATTATTTTATTGCATTATGTTCTACTGGGGATGTGTTTAATGTTTCTGCTTCTTTCATTTATTTCTCTATGTTCAAGGACATGATCTGTTTGTAAAAATATTGATGATGCTGATAAATATGTATATTTTTAAATGTTCCCATTCAAAAGGTGCCATTTTGTTTGTTTTATATTTTTCTCCCATTATTTCTTTCACAATGATTTTTATTCCTTTCCTCTTCTAAGTCATTATTCTATTCCTGCAATTTGTTTTGCTTACAATATTTTGAGTTATGTTCTTCATCTCTCCATTCTATTCCTCTCTCCTATGCCAAGTTCTTTAATTTTACTTTTTTTGTTTGTTTGTTTTTTATTTGGTATTCATCTTTGGACCCATTCATTTCCCTAACTTGTTAAATATGTGCTTCAAAAATTATCTCTTCCTCTTAACCAACCTCTTGGCTTAAGTAATATTTTTCTGTAGTGTCCTTTTCTAAAAAGCACTCATATATTTTGTTCTCATCCCTATTCCCTAATCTATTCTTAACTCCCATTTGTGGCACATACTTCTATTTATCTCTTTTAAGAGCAATAAGGTTGCAGAACTAGTCCGGAAAATCTGAATCCAAATTCAGCCTCACTGTTTTTCTCAGTTTCCTCATCAGTAAAATGAGGATAATTGTATCTACCTTACAGGATTATTGTGAGTATCATTTGAAACAATTATCTTTAGCACAGTACCAGGCACACGATAAATGCTAAATAAATGTTAGCTACTGTTACTATATTATTCCTTAGTCAATATCCCTCATAAGGCAGAACTTCTTAGATACAAAATTTATTTTCTGTTTATGTTGGCAGCATATCTTTTGCTGTACCTCATGTTTGGAAATACCAATTCATTAAAAAAAAGTTATGGAAGGACTTACTCTGCATCCTCATTAAGTCCCCCCCCCCCCCCCGAAGGGAGAGGAGAACTGTTCCCTTTAAAATTATCACTCTGAGATTGGGTCCAAGGAGTCCAGACAGAGTCCAAACTTTTCAGAATAAGAGAATCAACTCCCATAGAAATTCTAAATTCTCATTCAATTGAGGAATCCTGATCTGATCTGTCCTAGCTCCCCACCTGCTTTGATCTGCTGGGGTCCCAGCTCCCACTAAAGATACCCAATATAACAGCTTCCTTCCACTAAGTCTTGGCAGATGAACTTAGCTCACTCAGCTGCCACGACCATTCTACCCACTGAGAAAGCATTCTCAGTGACAAAACTCCATTTCCCACTAGAAACTGATTTCTATCCAACAATAAACTTTCATTTTGCAACTAATAATTCGGGAATGAGTGAATTCTTTCACTCTAAAGCTTTGGCCAATTTAAAGGGGATTCTTAAGAACTCTCTTATTGCCACTAACCTCTTGACCACCAGGAATTGAGACCCTCAAACCTCATCATTACCTTTATCATGATCACTAATCACTTCTTTTTTTTTTAATTTAAATTTTATTTTAGTTGATAATAACTTTGTATTGACAGAATCCATGCCAGGGTAATTTTTTACAACATTATCCCTTGCACTCGCTTATGTTTCGTTTTTTTCCCCTCCCTCCCTCCAGCCCTCCCCAAGATGGCAAGCAGTCCTATATATGTTAAATATGTTGCAGTATATCCTAGATACAATACATATTTGCAGAACCGAACAGTTCTCCTGTTGCACAGGGAGAATTGGACACTAATCACTTCTAAGGTCAGACTTTCCTATGTCCCATTCTACATTTCTCCTTCTTCCTCACTGAAGGAAGGCTGGTTGGCCTGAAATAGCCCAGGCAATAAAATTCAGGACGGCCATAGTAATTCATAATTTAGAAATAATTTATCTGTAACTGGCCTAGATGATGTGCATGGCCAGGACGGACCATAGAATTCTGGCATGGTTCCATCCCCAACTGAAGTAGGGACAGCCTTATAAGCATTCTTGTTCACCCTTGCTGGCACATTTTGACATTAAACAGTGAATATCTTTGGGAGCATTGTTGATTTGGCACTTTGAAGTGCAAAAGAAGTCCCCTAATCTAGCTGAGCAAACCCTTCTCTTCAAGTCCTAGGCCCTTTAACCTAAGACTGAGGGAGGGGAGGGGAGGCCAATCCTTTGTCCATTTCAGGCCCCACTTATTTATAACATCTTCTGAATTAAGAAGGCCTTTCTCCTAGTTACTTGTAAAATGTGTTTGGTATTGATTCTGAAGTTTAATCAATATGCTCTGGAGCATTTATTTCTCTGACAGTGATCTGGAGTCATCCAACAGGATTCTGTTGTATATATTCAAAAATTCTTATTTTATTTCATATAGAATTATATTCAGTTTACTTTTTGCATATTCTTGTAAGACACTTGTTACCTTTACAATTTCTTTATAATTTCTGTAAATTTGTTTTTAAAGTGAGTCACTCTGGAGCCCATAATGTGTTCTTTAATGGTTAACAATACCTTTTGTCAAACTTTTCTTTTAATATTGTGTTTTTGAGGTCTAAATCTATTATAAATTTATAAATCTAATCCTATTATTCAGTCAGAGCTTATACCATTCCTCTTTTATGTTCTAAATTCTTGTCTTTATTATTCTAATTAGAGAACTCTGATTTCTAACCAATTGCCCTCCCAATAGCTTGTTTTAAGTTTTATTTATTTTTAAAGTTTATTTTATTTTAAGTTTAAGTATTTACAATGTACCAGATACTGTGCTAAGTGCTATGGATATAAAAAAGGCCAAAATAGTCTTTGCCATTAAGGAGCTTACTATCTAAGGAGGAGAGAACAAATAAGGCTATACAAAGAAAGCTATATACAGAATAAATAGGAAATAATTAATAGAGTGAAGATACCAAAATTAAGGAAGGCTTCCAGTAAAGTATGAGATTTTAGTTAGGACTTAAAAGGAAGCTAGGAAAATAAGTAATACCAGGCACAGAGAATAGCCAGAATTTCTGGAGCATGTATATGGAACAGTCAGGAGGCCAGTGTCACTGGATTAGAATATATGATAGGATAGAATATACAATAAGGTATAAGAAGACTAGATAGGTAGGAGGGGGCTAGGTTATAAAGGGCTCTGAATACCACAGCATTTTGTATTTGATCCTGGAGACTATTGGATAGGGAAGTGACATGATCAAACCTGTGTTTTATGAAAATCACTTTAACAGCTGTCTAGAGAATGGATTGGAGTAGGGAGAGATTTGAGGAAGGAGGATCCCCCAGCAAACTACTGCAATAATCCAGGTGTTAGATGATGAAGGTACCAGAATATGGTAGTGTGAAAGGAGGTGAACATAATTTTAAAATATTAAAAGGTGAAATTGACAGGCTTTGCCAACAGATGGATATGGGGACTGAGAAATAATGAGAAGTCTAGGATGACTATGTTGCAAACTAGGGGATTACAAGGATGATGTTGTCTTCTTAAGTTATAGGGACGTGGGGGGGGAAGGGAGTAGAGTTTATTGGGGAAAGATAATGAGTTCCATTTTGGAAATACTGAGTCTAAGACTCTACTGAATATCCAGTTCAATATGTTGTGAAAGTAGTTGGATATGTGAGACTGGACACTGGCAGATAGTCTAGGGCAGGACAGGTAGATTTGAGAAATAGCAACATAGATAAAGTAATTAAACTCAGGAACTGATGAGATCACTAAGTAAAGAAGAAAAGAAAGTGGCACAAGACAAAACTCTGAGGGATACCTATAGTTAGTGGGAATGTTCTAGAAGTAGATTCAGTAAAAGTAACAGAGAAGGACTGGTTAGAGAGGTAAACCAAGAACCAGGAGGAGAAAGTGGTAAACTAAAAACCTAGAGAGAAGAGAATAGTGATCAGCAGTGTCAAAGGCTACAGAGGTCAAAAAGAAAGAGGATAAAAAAAAGACCATTGGATAACTACAGATAATTGAACCACAATGACAGTCATTGACTACTAAAAGTATTATCATCTATGCTACGGCCCTGATATTCCTGGCACTGCTCCTATTCATCATCATAGCAAAATATTAGGAAACTTGTGGTGAACTCTAAAGACTTAACTCTCTGGACTGAAGGTGTCAAACCATGTCCATATCAGTCTAAGAACTTGAACAAAACCTGGAAATCAATCAAGCAGAAATTAGGTTTAGACTGATATCTCACACCATACACACCAAAATAAGGTCCACATGAATTCATGACTTACAATATAAAAGATTACTCCATCAACAAATTAGAGAAGGAAGGAAATACCTTTCATACAATGAAAAGGTAAAGAGTTAAGGATCAAATATGGAGTAAAGAGGATCACAAGATAAGTAAATAATGTGTATTACATAAAATTTTAAAACTTTTGTACAAAAAATGAAATTAAGATTAGAAACATGTGAGGAATAAAAATCTTTGCAGAAAGTTTTTTTTTAATAAAAGTTTCATATCCAAGTTATATAAAGAACAAATTAGGCCAACAGCCATTCCCCCAATAGATAAATGGTCAAATTTGAATTATCAATAGTTATAATAAAAAAAAATGCTCCAAATCCCTAAGTAGAAAAATGCAATTAAGACTTCACCTCATACTGAACAGATTAACAAAGATGCCCCCAAAACCAGAAAATAACAGTTGTTGGAGGGACCATGATAAAGGCACACTTATGTACCAGTGGAGCTCAGAAGTGGTTTAGCCATTCTGGAATATAATGTGAAACTAGTCACCAAATGGTACTAAACTAAGCAGACTCTTTGGCTAGATGACACTATACTATACTATACTATACAAAGATGAAAGAAAGAGATCTATATGTTCAAAAATAGCCATAATGGCACTTTTGTTACAGCAAAGAACTCAAAACTATGGAGGTGTCCATTAACTGGCAATGGCCAAACAAATTATAATATATGAATAGAATGGAATGCTATTGTACCATAAGAAATGACAAAAGGAACAGTTTCAAAATGAATTGTTGTATAATGAAATTATCAAGACCAGAAGAACAATTTATACAACAATATAATACAACTCTGAAAGAATTTGAGAACACTGCATTAATTCAATGGCAATTCATGATTCCAAAAGAACAAAGACAAAACAAGCTACTTACCTCCTGCCAGAACTCTGATGGACTCAAGCTGCAAAATGAGACAAATTCTAGATAAAGCTAATGTGGAAATCTGTTTTGCTTTGTATTTGTTACAATTATTTTGTCTTTCTATTTTTTTTTCTCAATTCGGGATGAATAGGAGAATGAGAGCTAGTACCAATGTGATTAAAAAAAAAAAAAAACTTTGAGAAGAAAATAAAAGTCAACGGATCATTTTTTAAATGCACAGAACAGTCTAGAAGGAATCAAACATATAGGACTCTTTTGAAAGTTAGATGTTGAATTGATTATATTTTAAAAGAAAAGCAAACTGTTAGATATCTGCAGTTTCAGGTACAATCCTCTCTTTTTCTATTCTACTATATATGGAAATGCTCATTTTATTTTGTTCTAAGCTTAGAATTTAACATGAATTTAAAAAAAAAAAAAAAGAAGCTATTACACCTCTTATTGCCGTTTCTCTTTTTTCATCTGTACTAAACTCTTCTTCCAGTGCTTCTTACACCAATCTTACCGCATCTTTAAGATCAAGGTTATCCAGTGATAGCCTTAATGTCACTGGATATTAAAATGATGTAAAGTCTCCTGGAAAATCTTTGGGACCTTGTCACCAAGAAAACCTAATATAGTGGCAGTGACATTTACTATTAATCTGATCAGAAATCTTGACATCAGGCCTTGTTGTACACCTGGAAATTCACAAAAAAATATACCCAAGATTTTTTGTCTTAACACTGAATTTTGAGACTTGACCAGCCTCATTTGCAGGCCTTCCTTCTAACTGCTATTTGACTTCTTACCACATCTATTTTCAATATACAAAATTCTCCAATAATACTGGCATGTTTGAATATTTCCTTATTAACTACTAACATATTAGTTAATAATCTATTTCTCCTTATTAATTACTAAATGATATCTCTATCATTATCAAATTTGCTGAGTCTCCACCCCAATTTATTTGTATTTTTAAGTCTATTAAAATAAAAGTATTCAAACAAAGGTAAGTTTATTATAACAACTAATAAAAATAAATGTATTACTTCTTAAACTGGTAAAATTTCTTACACAGTTGTGCATATCTTTATATATCAAAAGTTCTAATCTTCTAGGATTAAATAAATATTAATGTTTTTGACCATATGTTTACTGACAAAGACATAAGTAAATATTTAATGTTTTAGCTGTGAGAACAATCATTTATTGATCTCTAACCATAAGTGTAACTACAGATGACCTCTCCTTATTTTTGAAAACAGTTTTAATATTCAGTACAATCAAGGTGCCAAGCAAAACAAATTCTTTTCATGAATTCTCTTCATATTCTTCACAAGATGATTTCCATCAGGAAAGAAAGCTCCTCCATCTCTTTTCTCTGTTGTCTATAAGATACTCTCCAGTCATAATTCTTAACTATCTTTCTCCAGATTCATTGCATATAAAATATCTAGGTTTCTTCATAAAATAAGTTGACTAGACTCTCCAAGAAAAGTTTTTCTTCATCTTTTTTTTCCTCTTCTCCAGTTTTACTTAAGCTACCTCTGTTAACTCTTTGTTTTCCATTTCTCAAAAATTGCCAGCCTCATGTGCTAAAACTTAAATAGTCCATTTGACTTTTAAAGCTACAGTAACATTAACTAAAAATAATCTGTAGAAGAGGCTTTTGAAATAGATGTCACATTTAAAAGACAAGGAATCTGATTAGTCCAGGGACCTAAAGTTTGAAGTATTTGCCCAATTTCCAGTCACCATTAAGGCATTACAACCCAGCTCTCGGGTCTTCTCAGACTTGATGGACTTCTCCCCTGCCATGCAACTCAACAATCCCTTCTAACTAGGTATGCTCCCAGGAGGAGCTAAACCAACTCTATATGTTTACTAAGGAACATTTTCTATTGAGCAAACTTTTTTATTATTACAACTTTTTATTGACAGAATATATGCATGGGTAATTTTTTACAACATTATCCCTTTTACACACTTCTGTTGCGATTTTTCTCTTTCCTCCCTCCACCCCCTCCCCTAGACAGTAGGCAGTCTTGTACATGTTAAATATGTTATAGTATATCCTAGATACAATATACAGTTCTCTTGTTGCACAAGAAGAATTGGATTCAGAAGGTAAAAATAACCTGGGAATAAAAACAAAAATGCAAACAGTTCACACTCATTTCCCAGTGTTCCTTCTCTGGGTGTAATTGATTCTGCCCATTATTGATCAATTGGAACTGATCTTCTTTTTGTCGAAGATATCCACTTTCCTCAGGATCGTTGTTGAAGTGTATAATGATCTCCTGGTTCAGCATCAGTTCATGTAAGTCTCTCCAAGCCTCTCTGTATTCATCCTGCTGGTCATTTGTTACAGAACAATAATATTCCATAACATTCATATACCACAATTTACCCAACCATTCTCCAGTTGATGGGCAGTCATTCATTTTCCAGTTTCTAGCCACTACAGAAAGGGCTGCCACAAACATTTTGGCACGTACAGGTCCCTTTCCCTTCTTTAGTATATCTTTGCGATATAAGCCCAGTAGTAACACTGCTAGATCAAAAGGTATACACAGTTTGATAACTTTTGGTCATAATTCCAGATTGTTAAGCAAACTTTTTTGTTAAACTTTGCATGCTCTGTGATTATCTCATTTTGTGGTAATCTGGAACCTGAAGCACAAGACAAGCCTGAGTCAGGCCTGACCCCAAACACATGGCCTATGTACTGAATGAAAGCAATTGGAAAAGAGATGAAAGGGCCTCAAGAATTTTTACAAAAAAGCTGACTTTCTCTCCATCTAGAAATCTTTTGTTCAATTGTTTTAGTTGTATTCCATTCTTCATGACCCCATTTCAGGGCAAAGATACAGCAGTGATTTGTTATTTCCTTCTCCAACTCATTTTACAGATGAGGAAACTGAGGCAAACAGGAATAAAAGCTTGCCCAGAGTCACACAGCTAGGAAGTGTCTGAGGCCAGATTTTAATTCAAAGCCCAGCACTCTATTCACTACACCACTTAGTTGCATGCATATATATAGACAGATAGATAGATAGATAGATATAGATACACACACACACACACACACACACACACACACACATCTTACCTTCTAAAATTTAGTGACAATCCCTCATTTTCTGCCCTGTCCTACACTTTATTTTTTCCTAATTTTAGGCAGTAGAATCTAGACCAGAATATGATCATTTCTAAAAAAAGAAAAAAAAAAGAAAACCAAAAGGAAATATATATTATCTTTTTTCTTCTCTGGAAAAGGAATGGCTCAAATGATAAAGAGTATGTCTCAGAATAACTCCTTTGGAGGTTTTGTTTTTTCATGCTAAACAGCTTAGTCAAGCACAACTTTATTCTTTGGAGCCAATACAGAAAGAAGATAGAAGAATAAAAATCAAAATGGGAATTTTTTTAATCCAGATGAATCAATTAATAACTTTCAAATCTGTCCCCTAAAAATTAATATTCTTAGAATTCCAGAGACAACCTAATACCTTATATATAATATAACCTGTTATGGGCCAGAATTCTGTAACTTGAAACAAGCATTCTTAGAAGATGTTAAGTCAGTGGAATTGATAAAGACAATGGTTATCTAGTTTAGCATGGTGATTAATAGTTCTCTAAGTTCAACATGATTGATTTAATCTTACAACAAATAATGGTTTCCTAGTGATATAATGATTGATTTATACTCAGTGTAGAGCATATAAGCTAGGAGCCTCAGCCAGATTCAGAGAGAGCTAGAGAAGACAGTGGACTGGAGGCAGGAGCTCAAGCTCTTGGAGCCAAGGAGAGAGAGATTCATTTCCATCTTCATCAGCCTTGTGGTGGCTCATGAAGAACATTACAATAACCTATTTGCACACAATGATAGTAATGATAAAAGGTTTGTTCTAAAAACATGGAATTCAGTCTCAAGTAGTTCAAGCTTTATTAGAATAATCTGAATCATCACTGTAACTGGATCTCATTGAATATTAAAAGACCTCAGAGGCTATCTTACTCAAATTCCCCATGTAAAAACAGATGACAAACTGAAGCCCAGAAAGGGAAATCAAGAGTCAGGGTTTTCATCTAAGCCCCTCACCAGTGCCTTCACACTTCTTCCAGTAGCTCAAAAACTCTTCGAGCCTTAGTGTCTTTATCACTAAAATGGGCATAGTGCTTTTAGTACCTTCTTAATAGGGTGAAGGGTGAATATGCTCAAATTTATAGAATGCATTATTTTATATTTTCATTTTTTCAGCATCTACCATGTGCCTTGTACAGATTAGGCATGCTATAAATGTCTTAAAACATTTTTTGAAAACTGAATCATCTAATCCAGTCTTATAGATTCTTCCCAAGCTTTATCTATAGCCTACCCCAACTCCTTGCCACCTTTCTGCTGTGTTCATTCCTTCTTTACTCTTTAATCTGGGAGGCAGTTTAATGGCTGCTATAAATAAGCTTTCCCAGAAGACAGGAAGAATTATGGACAAAGCAGAGAAGCTAGCAAACGTTCAAATTCAAAATTGAATTCAACAAAGTTTTGCCAGTCCTTACTAATAGACAGGTTAACTAGAATTGATGTGGCACCCTCAGCAAGACAGCAAACTAGTCGTAGGTCTAACAGGAAACAGCTATGATACATGAAATGTGAAGTCAAAACACTGAGTTTCTACTTCTGGCTACTTGCTACATAATCTCTAAAATTCAGATTCTTCATCCACAAAACAGAGATACCTCAAATGGGGTGTGTGGAGAAAAGGCTATGCGAATGTGAGTGGTGATGATAATGAGGAGATTCGAGATATTGATTCAGTGTTGAAAACTCTCACTGTGAAAACCATCTCCACTAATCAAAGAAAATCAGCAACTCATCTATTATTTGTTCTTAAATGTCTGGCATTTGAGAATACTTCCCCTCTGAGATAATTTTCCATTTACAATGTATATATCTTGTGTCTCTCTCCTTAAAATGGGAGCACCAAGGGCAGGAACTATGCTTCATTTCTTTGTATCCCCACAACTTATCACAGTGCCTAGAAAATTGTAACATGATAAATGCTTGTTGACAAATAGCTTAATATAATAATTTAATATTTTCAAAATATTTGAATATATTATATCACTTGATATGCACAAAAGCCATGTGAGGTAGGTGCTATTATTATTATTGGCATTTTACATTGGGAGTATAATGTGGCTTTAAGAAATTAAGTGACTTATCTATGGTCACAAAGCATTATGTGTCACAGGCAGACATTTAACTCAGGTCTTTCTGATTCCAAGGTTAAGCCTCGTAGACACCACAGTCAGATCTTCTATAAACAAACATTAAGCACCTACTATGTGCCATGCCAAATACTGTGGGGAGAGGGGAAGAAGAGGAGAGGAGAGAGGCAAAAAACAGTCCCTGATCTCAAGAAGAGAAAGAAACAACAAAGGAGGCCAACAAGGCTCCTTCTTGCTTCCAAAAGGAGATACAAACTCCTCTGTTTTTAAAAGTCTTTTGCAATCTAGTTCCATTTGTGTTTCAAGGCTTACAACACATTTCTCTCCTTCACATATTTTATATTCCTATCAATTAGCTTTCCTGCTATTCTTTTACACCATACACCATACTTTTGTACAAGCTGTCCCATACCCCTGAAACACACTCTTCTTTCTTACCCCACTCAGTCTCCCATGAGGCAAAGAACACATATTTTTGGTCTTAAGAATTAAAAAGACCTAAATTCAAATCCTACACTCAGTTGTATGTGAAGAGTAAAATACTTAATCTCTTTCAGCCTCAATTTCATCTGTAAAATGAGAATAATAATAATATCCCTACTTTCCAAGGTTGTTTCAAAGTTCTTATGATATAACATAAAAAGTACTAAAATTACTATGTATCAGTTCCCTTTAGAGTTAGATTCAAGTGCCCTCTCCCACAAGAAGCAGATCCTGTTCGCTCCAGAAATTATATTGTATAAATTTTGTATCTAATTTTCTATGTGCATTTTGGTTCCTACCTTCCCCCAATTTTTTCTCCCATCTTATCCTTGTTTTTATATGCTTATTAGCACTGTCCTAACACATGGTGAGTACACATATCATCATTGCTTACATTTATATATTGCTTTAAAATATGCAAAGCGCTTTATAATGATCATCTTGTTTGATCTTCAGAACAATTCTAGGAAGTAGGTGCTATTATTATCCCCATTCACAGATGAGGAAACTGAGGCAAGGAATGTTGTCCAGAATCACAAAACTAGTATGTCTGACGCCATATGTAAACTGAACTGAATCAGGGTTATTATGAAAAAGGCTTTGTAAACCATAAAGAGATATATAAATGTGAGCTATTATTTACGATAAGCAACAGTTAACATATTAAAAGCTACAAAAACCCTTCAGGTTAGAAAATGCTGTTGCTTTCAATGATCATTCTATTAGTGCCTCTAAAAAGATCAATATAAATTTAATAATTCCTTCTACATCAAATCAAATAAAGAATGTTTTATGGCTCCCACTAAAGGTGATCTCACTTAAAGGCAAATGTAAAGTAGGACAATTTTATTTTGTAAAGTTCAAAATCGAACCTTAAGATGAAGGTTGCACTTGTAGTATCCTTTCAGCAAACTCCTGTGGTGCATTAAAATGACTGTATGCAAAAATCTGACCCACATAAGGCCTTTCAGGAATATCTATTTTCCATAGTAGTAATTATAACAATAATGCCTATATCTGCTGAGCATAAAACCATAAAAGATTGATCTTCAAATTGGGCCAGTTCTGTTGGGACACAATTTCTTAACCATAAGCACATAGGAAGTTCTTTTGGTAATATTTTGATAACTTTATTTCAATATAAATGGTTTTCTTGGTAATCCTAAATATTTATTATGTACATGATTAAAAACATTATTCTGAGAAAGGATCACTAGGCTTCCCTAGACTGCTCAAGGAATCTAGGACACAAAAAAACTGAAACCCCATCCCATCTTAGGCTACTAAGTTTCAGTTCTCTCTCTGGATAATGAACAAAGCATCATTTTCCACGCCCTTCTGGGCTAGTGTAAGCCATGATTGTGGCCCCAGCATCTAGGATCCCCAACTCATATAGTTCCACATGCAGCTAGATGACTCAGTGGTTAAAGTGCCTGACCTGGAATTAGGAAAACCAGAATTCAAATTCCACCTCAAACAGTTAGTCTGTAACTCTGGGCAAGTAATTTACCCACTGTCTCAGTTTCTTCACCTGTAAAATGGATTAGTGGTTTAAAAAAATAGCACCTATCTTGGAGAGTTGTTGTGAGGATCAAATGAGATAACATTATAAAGTATTTTGCGAACCTTAAAGTGTTATGTGAAACCCAACTCTTGGTGGTATTGTGTAGGAATAGGGCAGAAATATCCCAGGCCCAAGAAAGTAACTTTTTCCTACACCTCCCTTCCCATTAAGTTTTCATATACATTAAAGAGAGATGTAGAAGTTAACTGACATATTGAGTCTGACCACATTCACTTGTAGGTCACCCAAACTCTCAGGGTTACAGAGAGAGAAAAAAGCTTTTCAACTTCAACAGTTTCAACAGCCAAAACTCTGTGTTAGAAAGAGAAAAGGAAGCCAAAAACAGCTTTTCAGCAGCTTTCACAGTTCACTTTCCTACCAGTCATGAACTTTGCCTGAAACACCAGCATGATGCTGGGGAAGATGCACAAACAGTTCTGGCAGTTTCAAGTCATATCACGTCACGTCAATCTCACCAGCCCCTGACCAGACTCCATCTAATGTAATTGAGCAGGAACACTGGTCACCCCAAGGGCTGGAAAATAATTTTAAAACAACCTCCCTCTACTTTCAACCCTATTGTGCTTGATTAAAAGGCAACCAAACTTAATCGTATTTTGTGAGTTGAGACAAAGCATATGCTATACCAGCAGGCAGCAGGTGGAGGGAAATTGAGGGCAAGGACGTTAGTAGCCAGGCTTGGTGAAAAAGCCCTGAGGGATGTATTCTTCCCTCTACAGAAGTCTCTCCACATTAATGGCAGGGATTAAATTGAATTGCAACAGCTATGACAGAGATACAATCAGCTCTTCTGAAAAAGAGCAAGCCTAATGCAGTAGAATGGACACTAAATTCTGAGTCAGGAAAAATTAGGACTGATACTTAGTGGCTGAATTGATTTAGAAAATTCAGTGACAACCTCAGTTTCCTTATCTATAAAACAGAAATCTGTAAAGTAGGAAAATAACACCTACACTATGTGACTCAGAGAGATATGAGGAAATGCTACATAATATATATTATAAAATGTGATGTAGTTATATCACATATATAGATAATATATAAATAATAATGGTGAATATTTTCTTTGGGGGATAGGGAGCTCCTAGGAAATGTTACCTGAAAATCACAGATAAGGTCCCCAGACTGCTATGGAAAAGATGGGAAAGTAGAGGATTTGGCTTTCAGACACTGAGGTCCTGAGAAGGAGCTTTTTTTTCTAAACTGCTAAAGACATTGAAAATTGAAAATATTGACTCAAACCAATACAATATAATATAAATCTGTCTTTAGGCAGATTTTGCTTGTCTTTGTATCATAAGCACACTTAACATGAAGCATTTGAGATGTCTGAACTGAACCCAGCAGCAGAGCTAATATACTCAAGTCATCCCCCTCCTTTCCAGGTACAACTTCACAACTTTCATCTGGGACATCCACTGAGAAAACTCCAAAAAGTGAAATGTAAATGAAACCCTGAAACTTGAAGTATAGAGAAACTGCATTACAAACTTCATGGCCCACCTCTGGCACTTATTCTAACTGAAGAGTTTGAAGAAATTTCAGAAGCCAGTGAACCCAACTCTCTTGAGTTGAAGGGAGGGTTAAATGATTTGGTCAAAATTACACTTACCAGAAGGCAGGAATCAAATCTAAGTCCTCAGACCTAGAGTACTTAATATTCTACTCTACCACTGCCTCCTACTGTGTAAGTGCCTCATGAGCACTGTGATTTCACTGCTCTGTGCCTCAGTTTCTCCATCTAGAAAAATGAAGATAATATCTGAGTACTTAGCTCTTGGATTTATTGGGAGGAGAAAAGAAGTCGGGCACTATAGCTGGTCCCTACACCCGGAATTCTCTTCCTCCTCAGTGAACATCTCTGGTTTCCTCCAAGTCCCAGCTCAAATCCCACCTGCTACAGGAAGCCTTTCAACTCTCCTTACTGCTCGTGCTTTCTTAGCTAATGATTATCTCCAATTTGTACGTAATTGTCTGCGTGTTGCCTCCTCCATCAGCTCCTGGAGAGGGAGGAAGTCATTTTTATCTTTCCATCCCCAGCACTCAGCACTGTGTCTGACACATAGTAAGCTCTAATTAATGCACACTGTCTGACCCCATAAATATTAGCTTTTTTTTTATCGGAGGATTCGATTTCTGCCACCTGTTGATTTTCAGAACTTCCCAAGTGCGGAGGGTTCTTTTGGGAACATCTCTGGGAAGCACGTTCCCACAGAAGGAGTGTGGCCGAAAATAAGAAGGCAGCTCCACCTCCAACAGCAGGTATGTTTTTCTTAATGCTTCAAGTCCCGGTGATGAGGAAAGGAAAGCATTTGATTCAAGAAGAAACTCGCAGCCCAGGACCGCGCGGCTGGCTCTAGGGAGCGTGGGAAGACAGTCAACCCCCGGGACCCGGGGAACGTATTCACTTTTGAGGGCCGAGTCCGTGTCACCCCCGCCCGAGCTCCGGAGTGGGAGGAGCGCGCCGCCACGTCACGGTCGCTCCCCTCTATCCCCCGCCGCCGCTCCCCACTACCTGGGCACTGCCCGCTTCCCTCTGTTCCCTGCCCCGGGTTCATACCACCTACCTGAGCCCGAGCAGTCTCGGGGACGGAGGGTGGGAAGTGTACACTGAACCCGGACGAACACTGGGCCAGCAGCGCCCGTGGGACACCTGGAGGGACACCAGCTGGGCACGAGGCCGCCGCCCCTGAAGCTTCGCCGCCTCGCTTCCTAGTCAGCGTTAAAGCTGCTCTGCCGGCTGCGCGAGCCGCCCAGCCTCTTATGTGAGTGCGCGCGCGCCGCCCGGTGCCATAGCGTTGTCCTGGCAACGGGATCCCGAACTGCGCCGCTTGGGCAAGGTGGCCGGGCAGAGCCGAGGAGAGGCCGGAAGGGAAAGTGGCAGGAGGGCGGAGTTCTTCTTCCCCTTCTCACACCACCCACTCCTCTCTCTCTCGCTCTCCCCTTGGGCCATTTCGGAACAGGCGACCAGGACCCAGATCATCCATCTCCTGAGTCCCGAGAACCCTTGTCTTTATTATTGTTGTTATTATTATAAATATCATTACGTATTTTAAAGCATTAAATAAAATATGTAAATAATAATAATATATTAGCAATATTAACACAAGCATTTATATGCTGCTTTACAAAGTTCTCATTTTATCTTCTCCACAACTCTGAGATGTAAAATTCTATTTTACATTTTACAGATGAGGAAACTGAGGTAGACAGTGGTTAAGCGACTGCTCTAGGGTCTAGTGAGTGAGGCCAGGTTTGAGCCCAGGCCTTCCTGGGTCTAAGTATTTAACTCAGACTGCTTTCTTTGACACCTCCCTACCATTTGCAAACTTAGACATTCAAGGATGCATTAGAATGACTTCAAGTGACCTTACAATCTAATTGAGGGGCACCTGTTCTCTGCCCCTACCTCTCACCACTTATCATGACTGTTAATCCCCTTTGTCTCTCTCTTTTTCCCCTTGGGCCTTCGGAGTCCCATCTCACTGAGCAAGATAAGTTATGTGGCATTTTACATTTTAGGGACTATAGTCACAGTAACTGTGACAGTTACTCTTGATCCAGGAGCATTAGAAACCTTACACTTCTGTGCTCTTTATCCAGTCTGTGTCCCTGCAGCATTTGATGAGACTAGCCTTTGTCGATTATTGTTAATAATTGGAAACTGGTCCCTAGCTATGGATCCATATGCATGTGTATGCCAGAAGGATGGGGGCTCTGGATGGCTGATATCTTACCAATTCCCCCTTTGATGGGGAAGGGGGTGAAAAAGATAGATGACTGGGGCAGTAGAGGGAGGGAAGACTGAAACAGCCTTCTTCCAGGCCTCTCAGTACTAAATAAAAGGATGGGGATGAATGAGAATGAAAGCGATACTAAGCAGAAAAAAAATGACTTGGAGAGAAGGCAGAGATTTGAGAGGAATCCAGTAAACAGCTGGGTATGAAAAGTGGTTGAAGGAAATAACCTGAGTAAGGAAAGGAACAATCAATCCTCACTACACATAGTTCTTTTCCATTCCTTTCCTTTCCATTTCTCTATGTTCTCTTTGCACTTATGGATTATCTTCCTTTCCCTTGATGTGTATTCTCTATTCCCCCTATATACTCTATATTCCCCTATATTCCCTTTCTGTCTTCTCTCATATCCCCTTTCTTTCAGTTCCTCTGTCTTCTTCCTGGTTCTCAGGAAAGTCTTCAGTTCTCCAGGCCCTTTCCAACCTTCAGATAACCATTAGGAAAAGCCAACAGGAGTACTGATAAATGTTTAACAATCTGCTCTGTAAAGGAAGGGAGAAGTACATAGAACACATCTTTAAGTTTAATCTACATTATTCATATTCTCTATGACTTCCTTAAGTCTAGACAATCATCAACATAATAACTCAAACCCTGATTTGTGACATTTGCTGATTTCCATAGTGTTACACAGGAAATTTAGCTAACAATCAGCTCTCCAAGAACTAGTTTAAACTAACTCCAACACGCATTTTTGGTACAATCCTTTTTTAAAAATATTATTTATTTATTTGTTGTATTTCTTTCTTTTAATGTTTTGAATTCCAAATTCTCTTCCTTCTATTATCCCTCCCCCACCTACAAAGAAGGCAAGCACTATTCAACATGTAAAGGACTGCTTGCCATCTGGGCAAATCTGAACAGAAGTGAGTGCAAGGAATAATGCTCTAAAAAATTACCATGGCATGGGTTCTATCAATAAAAAGTTATTTTAAAATAAATAAATAAACAAATAAAATTTTTTCTCTTGAATTTCATAAAAAAAAAAAACAAAGAAGGCAAGCAACAGGACATCAATTATACATATGAAATCATGCAAAACATTTCCATGTTAGTCATATTGTGAAAAAAAAAAAAAAACAACAACAACAAAAGTGAGAAAATTATACTTCAATTTGTACTCAGAGTTTATCAGTTCTCTCTCTGAAGATGGATAACATTATTTCAGCATGAGTCCTTTGAAATTATCTTGGATCATTATAATGATTAAAGTAGTCGAATCTTTCACAGTTGGTCATCATCTCAACATTGCTATTAATTTGTACATTGATCTCCCAGTTCTCACTTCACTTTCATCAGTTCATACAAGTCTTGTGATGTATTTCTGAAATCACCCCTTTTCATTTCTTATAGCACAATAATATTACAACACAACCATAAGCCCCAATTTATTCAGCCATTCCCCAACTGATGAATATCCCTCAATTTTCAACACAAAAAAGAGTTGATATATTAGTTTAGAGAACCAAAGCTGCAATGAAATGTGATGCAACACAGGTAAGTGCTGTCAGAAACAACTCAAGATTCCTTATGCATTTGATTTTAAACTAATTTTTGGTCATTGAGTTCAGAAATCTTTTGTTGTTAGCCAACTTTTTTCAACCCTGGGGTCTTAACCCACAGTTTAAAAAAAAAAAAAACAAAGCTTTCAATTAGAGAAATGCAAATTAAAACAACTCTGAGTTACCTATCAGAAATGACAAGTGGGTTTTGCCTGAGATCATGATTTGTTATCCCTGACTTCTTTAAATTTATCTGAAGCCTATTAGATTCTGCTCTAATCCTTTAACTCTTGCGTATGTTTTTCTGTCTTAAGTATGTCTCCTGCAAACATATTTTTAGATTCTAGTTTTTAACCTATTATGCTCTCTGCTTCCTTTATATGGATGAACTCATCCCATTCATAATCACAGTTATAATTACTAATTATATTCTCATCTATTCCATTTTCTTCTCTTTATTCTTTATTTTTGTTCTGATCCTCCTCAGAAGTTTATTTTGCTTCTAATCCTTGCCTCTCTTAATCCACCCTCCCTCTTGTCATCTCCTTTTTCTTCCCCCCCCCCCCCCCGTCCTGTTTCCTTATTGAGTAAGTTAAATTTCTATACACATCTGAGTGTGTGTGTGTGTGTGTGTGTGTGTGTGTGTGTGTATGTTCGTCCCTCTTTGAACCAATTTACATGGAAGTAAGGTTCAAAGATTGCCTGCCACTTCTCCATCTTCCCCTTGCATGTCTCTTATGTGAGAAAAATTTCCCCCATTCTGCTTCTCTCTTCCCCCGTTTCCCAATGCATCCCACTTTATTTCTTATATCTTCAATTTTTGGGACATCATTCCAAAGTAATTAATTCACATCCATGCCCTTTTTTGTAAACTCCTTTATACTTAATAATAATAAAGATCTTAGAAGTTACATGTATCATCTTCCCATATAGAAATATAAACAGTTTAACTTTGTTAAGTTCCTTATGATTTCTCTTAAATGTTTACCTTTTTATTCTTCTCTTGAATATTATATTTGAAGGTCAAATGTTCTATTCAACTCTAATGTTTTCATCAGGAATACTTGAAAGTCTTTTATTTTATGAAATATTCACCCCCTAAAAATGATTGCACTCAGTTTTGTTGAGTATTCTTGGTTGTAATACCAAGTTCCTTTGCCTATCTTATTCCAAGTCCTCTGCTTCTTTAATGTGGAAGTTGCTAAATCTTGTGTGACTCTGACTGTGATTCCACAATATTTGAAATTTTTTCTTTTTTGCTGCTTGCAATATTTTCTCCTTGACCTGGAAGCTCTGGAATTTGGCTATTATATTTCTGGGAGTTTTCATTTGAGATATCTCTTTCAGAGTTTTAGAGTATCAGAGCATTTTCCTTCATGATTTCTTGAAAGATGATATCTAGACTCTTTTTTTGACTGCGGCTTTCAAGTAGTCCAATAATTCTTAAATTATTTCTCTCCCTATCCCCCACCCCACCAGCTATGGGAAGAAGTTGTTCCTTGACCTTTTCAAATGTGGGGACCCTCAAATGTTGGTCCCAATGGAAATAAGTGGTTTTGAAGAATGAAGGCCTAGTTTTGAGTCTTGTCTGTCCTGATTATCAGCCAAGTGACTTTGGAAAAACCATTTCACCATTTTGGCCTCAGTTTCCTCCTCTGAAACATGAGGAAGTTGAACTAAACCTAAGATTTCTGAATTTTTTAAAAATATTTTGATAACTATATTCCAGTATTAATTGGTTTCTCTTGTAATTCTATGTATTTTATTTTAAGCATTTAAAAACACTACCCTAAGACAGGATTCATAGGCTTCAGCAGAATGCCTAAAGGATCCCTGGCATCAGGAAGGTTTAAAAATCTTTATACCAGATGATCTTAAGTCCCTTCAAGTTCTAGTGTTCCACTCTTTGTTATAAGGAATGGCTCTCAGGGGAGGAGAAAAGGATATAAGGAGTGATTTAGGTGACATAGATTTCAATAAAAAAATTTTTTAGAGAAACATCCATTTACTCTCTCCTTATCTCCATATCTTAGAATCAGTCCCTTGCTTCATGACACAACTCAAAGATCACTGATATTTTAACCACAGGAAGCCTTTCTGAAGAGGAGGTAATATTACAATAGAAAGAGCACCAGCCTGGCTTCAGATCCTGCTTCTGGTGCTTGCCAACTATGTGATCCTAGGCAAGGCACTTAACTTCTGTCTGCCTTGGTTTCCTTATCTGCTAAATTAATGGATTAGACTAGATGACCTCTAAAGTCTTTTCCAACTCTTGACATATTATTCTCCCCAGTTCTCCAAATTATTAGGTATTTATGTATATATTATTTTTCCGTAAGGGAAGCAGCTATTTTATTTTTGTCTTTATAAATTCAGTACTTAGTTATAGTGCCTGGGATATAGAAGTCACTCAATAAATGCTTGTTTGTTGAGCTGGGCTAGTGAGTGGGTTTACCAGGAAGTTGTCATTCTCTCTTATTTAACTCAACTCTAATGTGACATAAGCTACTCTTTCCCAGGCACACCTGGGCTCTTCCCCACTAAGGGAGTGGTTTTCCTTTCACTGCCCAGAAATAACAGTAAAACAGGAAATCGCCATGTCCCTGCCTCCCAATGTTAATTACACTCTTCTACAGACACAAATCAACCAAAAAAAAAATTGTTAATCACATTTCCCTACAAAAATCCCACATTAAATATTTTTCTCTGCTTTGTTTCCAAAGCATTATAGAAATATGAATCAACAATTCTCTTTTTTTTTTTGCTCCAAAAACTCAGTCACCAAATAATTAGCAAAATATATTGTAGTTGTAAAGCCCATTTTTCTCCATACTTTGGTGTTCTCCCTGTGTCTTTCTCATTAGCATTTTAGTAATGAAACTCATAAGTCATCATTGCAATAGTTGAAGTTTATCATACTTGAAAAACAAATGTAAACAGAAAAGGCAAACAATTCTTAAAAAATACATATTCAAGGAATAGAGGAAAGCAGCCTTAGAATAGTTGGAGAGAAAAGGAAAAAGGAAGAAAAGTTCTCACCACATCTCCTCTGGTATCAACAGTCTGAAAGTTTCCTTCAACCCAAAGTCTTCTTCATATCTATGTTCAATCATACTGCCCTTTTCTTGGGATCTAGTGTTGAGGAACTTACAGCTAATAGTCTCCTTTCTAAAGCTTCCTGGGATGCTCTTCTGGGTTTCCAGGATCTGCTTGTACACTAATGCCTGCACCCTCACTCCCATGCTAGTATTGCTCTTAAGGTATCTGGACTTTAGCTTTCAGCACCACCCCTTAATATCCTAAGAAGAAAAGGCTTGTCAAAATCCAGTTTCATCTATCCCTGAGGGTTAGGAAGGGGAATAACCATCCATTTCCAATTTTACCAGCAGGTGTCTCTCCACCTATATACCATTCATAATCTCCTTGGAATCTAAGTGCTACATTTAGTAGCTGGATAAATAGAAGCTGATTGTATCTATCTCTTTGATATCTCATCACTGTGCTTGATATAAGATTCTAGAAAGATAATAAAGTAGGGAGAGAATAATAATAAGCATTTATTAAGTGCTTACTATATAACAGACGCTGTACTTAGCACTTTACAAATACAGTTATCCCTTCCATATCTCTGGGTTTAGGTTTGTGTGCCCTGTGATTTAAAAAATCTGCATAAAATTTTTGGATCTCCCTTCATACCAGAAATCTCGATTATTATAATACTGAAAAATAAAATATGTTGATATTTTACATATATTTTATGCATTTTTGAGTTTCCAAACTTTTTCTATATTGTCTGCTAGCCTTTGCATATCATCTGTGGTTTCTGCAAAATTCCCCCAAAATTGCAATTTCATTTCTTATGTCAATCTATAGTATATCAAAACTATGATGAAGAAAGTTGCAGTGTAGAAGTGATAACAGTACTATCTCATGAAATCCTATTGTGCTATAAGAAATGATGAAGAGGAAACTTTCAGAAAAACCTGGAAAGGCTTATATGAAATAAGCAAAAAGGGGAGAACATTGTATACAGTGACAGCAATATTGTACAATGATCAGCTATGAATAACTTAACTATTCTCAGCAATACAATTCTCCAAGACAATTCTGAAGAACATATGATGAAAAATGCTATCTACTTCCAGAGAAAGAACTGATAAAGTGAATATAGACCAAAGTATACTTTTTTGAAAACTTTATTTGTTGGGGTGGAAAGGGAAGGATTAGTCTGTGTTGTCTTTTGCAACATGGCTAATATGGAAATCTATACATGTAAATCTATATCAAATTTCTTGCTTTCTCGATGAAGGAGAAGGGGTGAATTTGGAACTCAAAAAAAATTTTTAATATGTTGTCCATCAATGCTATTCTATGACTGTGTATAATTTGAGTTTCAGAGAATTGTATGAATAGGGTGCTGAGAGATTAAGTGATTTACCCATGGCCTCACAGCTAGTATATATAAGAGGTACAGTTTGAGCTCAGGTCTTATTGATTCCAAACTCATGTACCAGATCACAGATCACACTATTTTTCAGAGAGAGAGAAAGAGAAAAAGAGAGAGAGAGAAGGAGGAGGAGGAGGAGGAGGAAAAAGAGAAAGAAGAAGAGAGAAAAAGACAGGGGAAGGGAGCAGGAAAAGAGGAATGGGGAAAGAGAGAAAGAGACAGAGAGAAAGAGGAGGAAGGAGGAAGAGGGAAAGAGACAGAAACAGAGACAAACAGACACACACAGAAAAAGAGAGAAACAGAAAAGAGAATAGAGAAGGATGTTTATATCTATATAAACATGAGCTTGTTGTTGAGTTATGGTTCTTCATGACACCATTTGGGGTTTCTTAGCAAAGATATTGTACCATGTCTACACACACACACACACACACACACACACACACACACAGGTATATATGTATTCATATGTATATACATTCATATTGTAACACACATGACATAGAGAAAGTATATACACCAAATAGCATAGGGAACACTTTTTTTTAAATAACTTTTTATTGATAGAACGCATGCCAGGGTAATTTTTTACAGCATTATCCCTTGCATTCACTTCTGTTCCGATTTTTCCCCTCCCTCCCTCCACCCCTTCCCCCAGATGGCAAGCAGTCCTTTACATGTTGAATGGGTTGCAGTATATCCTAGATACAATACATGTGTGCAGAACTGAACAGTTTTCTTGTTGCACAGGGAGAATTGAATTCAGAAGGTATAAATAACCTGGGAAGAAAAACAAAAATGCAAGCAGTTTATATTCATTTCCCAGTGTTCTTTTTCTGGGTGTAGCTGCTTCTATCCATCTTTGATCAATTAAGGCTCTCTTTATCGAAGAGATCCACTTCCATCAGAATACATCCTCAAACAGTATCATTGTTGAGGTATATAATGATCTCCTGGTTCTGCTCATTTCACTCAGCTTCAGTTCATGTAAGTCTCACCAGTCCTCTCTGTATTCATCCTGCTGGTTATTCCTTACAGAACAATAATATTCCATAACATTCATATACCACAATTTACTCAACCATTCTCCAATTGATGGACATCCTTTCATTTTCCAGCTTCTAGCCACTACAAACAGGGCTGCCACAAACATTTTGGCACATACAGGTCCCTTTCCTTTCTTTGGTATCTCTTTGGGGTATAAGCCCAGTAGAAACACTGCTGGATCAAAGGGTATGCACAGTTTGATAACTTTTTGAGCATAGTTCCAAATTGCTCTCCAGAATGGCTGGATGTGTTCACAATTCCACCAACAATGTATCAGTGTCCCTGTTTTCCCACATCCCCTCCAACATTCCCATAGGGAACACTTAAGAGCATTCAACATATCTATCAATGCAAAACCATTCAGTCTATATTGGGAGTACTAGAATAGCAAATACAGTTGAGAAGAGTGTCTGAATAAGATGGAGTTAACCCATTCATTACAACCCATCATCACTAGGAAAAGAGCCTCTTGAGAAGCTAAAGGGAGTTCATGTGGTTGATGTCTTCAGTGTTAGGTGTGCTTAGGAGAGGAATTGTTCTCTGGGGCAAGCAGGCAAAAGGTTCTGATAGAGATAAGTTTAGCTCCATGGTACCACCCTTTGGGGAGATGGTCCAGTCTGAAGTCCAATTTATGTCAAATTCCTGAGACCTACCCTCTATAGAGGTCTTGAGCAGTCTCATTTGCCATGCCCTGTCAGACATCCAAGGCATGTCCCTGAAGTTAAATTTTCTTTATAATATATAGCTGCTATATATATATAATATATAATATATAGCTTTTTCCTATGGCTACTACCCTTTTTTAGGTCAGTCCATCACAGAATTCTGCCTTATAGTGTCTTTTTCCTTACTTCTCCCTGCTGCCCCTTGGTATGTCCCCAAATTCCACTATATTTTCCAATGCCACGTCTCCTTACAGCTAATTTTTTTAGTGTGTTAAGTCTCTTTCAGGATTTAGCCTGCCAACTGATGGGAGCCAAGATGACAGAGAATAGATAAGTCTTTATCTGAGCTCTTCCTGGCATCTCTCAGATCAATACCAGACCAAGCTTCTGAGCTGGTTTTGGAGCGACAGAATCCACAAATATTTGGAATGTAACAAATTTCCAGCAAAAGATATTTTGGAAGAACTTCAGAAAAGTTTAAATTGGATAGGGAGGAGAGGAGAGGAGGGGAGAATGTAGGGAAAGGGGAGGATGACCAAGTACAGGCAAAGTGCAGGTTCCCAGGGCAGTATGGCTTCCAAAGTTCAGGGAATCTACCAGGAGGCTCTTAGTCAAAATACAGTATCACTGGCTATTCTGTCCTGATTAGAAGCCAATGGATCAGAAAATTAGCTGTGAGACATCCAACACAAATTCAAAAGGCAAATAATGAGCCTCTGAACCCCAGAATAACATGGGATTGGGCCACGCCCACCCAGCACCAGAAGGAAGTAGCAGCACTGGCTCAGGACAGTAAAAAGCCACTTCTCCTATAGATAAAGCTTGAAACAATCTCCCCTTTGTCCTAAGAGCAGACCTCAACCTTTTAAAAAATGAGCAAAAAAACAAAAAGAACTTTGACCATAAATAGCCTTTATGGAGACAGAGAAAAGATCTCAAACCCTGAGTATACTAAATGCAAATCATCTCCAGATGAAGTCCCAAAGGGTGATATGAATTGGTCCTTATTCATATTGGACATTTAATGAAACAGATGAATTTCATTTATTTCTGGTGAAAAGACCAGAGCTGAGAAGAAAATTTGATCTTCAAATACAGAACTCAAGAGAAGCATAAAAAAGGTAAAAAGGAAAGGAAAAAAACTCTTTATTTTAAAAGCTTTTTAAGCTTACATCCATATATGGGAAGATGGTATGTTTAACTCTTGAGAGCTGTATTTCTGTTATGAATATACTTAGAGAGTGCAGGTATAATTTGATTTTATTGTGATGATATAAAAAAGAAACTAGAGGAGGAAAGGAGATTCTACTAGAAGAGGAGGGAAATGGAGTTAAAATGGAGTAAATTACATCTTATGAAGAGGCAAAAAAGACCTATTACAATTGAGAGAAAGAAGGGAAGAGGATGAACATTGTGTGAATTTTATTCTCAAGAGATTTGACTCAAAGAGAGAATAGCATACATATTTAGCTTCACAGAGAAACTTGTCTCCCCTTATAGGGAAATAGGAGGGAAAAGGGAAAAGAAAGGGGGAGGTTAATAGAAGGGAGAACAGAGTTAGAAAGAGAAAGGTATAAGAAAGGGGAAGGGATATAAAAAGATAGGGATGTTTGAGAGAGGTGGTAATCTGACACAAAATAATGAGGAAAAGGGAAAAAGGGAAAGGAAAGAGAAAAGTATAACTTAGGGAAAACAATATGGCAGGAAATACAGAGTTAGTAATTTTAACTATAAATATAAATGGGATGAACTCTCCCATAAAACAGAAGTGGATAGCAGACTATATTAGAAGCCAGAATCCTACAATATGTTGTTTACAAGAAACACATTAAAGCAGAGTAATACACTCAGAGTAAAGATAAAAGGCTGGAACAGATCTATTATGTTTCAGTGGAAGTAAAAAAAAAAAAAACTGGGTAGCAATACTGATCTCAGATCAAGCAAAAGCAAAAATAGATCTAATTAAAAGAGATAAGGAAGGAAACTACATCTTGCTAAAGGGTACCGTAAATAATGAAGTATTATCAATACTAAACATGCATGCACCAAGTAGTGTAGCATCTAAATTCCTAAAGGAGAAGTTAAGAGAGCTGCAAGAAGAAATAGACAGCAAAACTATAATAGTGGGAGTTCTCAACTTGTACTCTCAGAACTAGATAAATCAAACCACAAAATAAATAAGAAGTTAAAGAGATAAATAAAATTCTAGAAAAGTCAGGTATAATAGACCTTTAAAGAAAACTGAATGGAAACAGAAAGGAATATAGTTTTTTTCTAAGCAGTACATGGAACCTCTACAAAAATTGACCATGTATTAGGACATAAAAACCTCAAAATCAAAAGCAGAAAGGTAAAAATAGTTAAATGTACTTTTTTTTCAGATCATGATGCAATAAAAATTACATGCAATAAAGGACCATGGAAAAATAGACCAAAAATTAATTGGAAACTAAGTAATTTAATCCTAAGAATGAGTGTATGAAACAACAAATCATAGACACAAATGATAATTTAATCCAAGATAAGAACAATAATGAGACAATGTATCAAAATTTCTGGGGTGCATCCAAAGCAGTTCTTAGGGGAAGTTTTATATATTTAGATACTTACTTGCCTAAAATAGAGAAAAAGATCAATGAATTGGACATGCAACTAAAAAAGCTAAAAAGAACAAATTAAACCCCCCCCTCCGCCAATTAAATACCAAATTAGAAATTCTGAAAATCAAAGGGGAGAATAACAAAATTGAAAATAAGAAAACTATTAAACAAAACTAAGAGTTGGTTTTATGGGGGTAGGGAAGAACCAACAAAAGAGACCTTTAGTTAATTTGATTAGAAAAAAGAAAGAAAATCAAATCGTTAGTGTCAAAAATGAAAAGGAAGAACTTTACACCAATGAAGCGAAAATTAGAGCAATAATTAGGAGTTATTTTGCCCAACTACATGTCAATATATCTAATAATCTAAGTGAAATGGAGGAATACTTACAAAAATATAGATTGGCCAGATTAACAGAAGAGGAAATAAATTACTTAAATAGTCCCATTTTAGAAAATGAAATCGAACAAACTATTAATCAACTCCCTAAGAAAAAATCTCCAGGGTCAGATGGATTTACATTCTACCGAACATTTAGAGAACAATTAATTCCAATACTATGTAAACTATTTGGGAAAATAGGGAAAGAAGGAGTCCTACCAAATTCCTTTTATGACACAGACATGATACTGATACCTAAATCAGGTAGGGTCAAAACAGAGAAAGAAAATTATAAATCAATTTCCCTAATGAATATTAATACAAAAAATCTTAAATAAAATATTAGCAAAGAGATTACAGCAAATTATTGCCAGGATAATGCACCACGACCAAGTAGGATTTATACCAGGAATGCAGGGCTGGTTCAATATTAGGAAAACTATTGACATAATTGACTATATCAATAACCAAATTTTAAAAAATCATATCATTATCTCAATAGATGCAGAAAAAGCATTTGACAAAATGCAACACCCATTCCTATTAAAAACTCTAGAGAGGATAGGAATAAATGAAGTTTTCCTTAAAATAATAGTAGCATGTATTTAAAACCATCAGCAAGCATCATAGGCATCACAAGAACCATCCCCAATAAGATCAGGGGTGAAACAGGGTTGCCCACTATCACCATTACTATTCAATATTGTGTTAGAAATGTTATGTTTGGCAATAAGAAAAGAAAAAGAGATTAAAGTTGGTAATGAGGAAACCAAGTTATCACTCTTTGTAGATGATATGATGGTATACTTAAAGAATCAACTAAAAAACTGCTAGAAACAATTCAAAGTCCAGCAGCAAGAGATCCAAAGAGAAATTCCATTAAAAAAACCTGTAGATAATATAAAATATTTGGGAGTCTACTTGCCAAAACAAAGTCAGAAACTATATGAGTACAGTTACAAAACATTTCCCACACAAATAACTTCAGTTCTAATCAATTGGAAAAATATAAAGTGTTCATGGGTAGGCTGAGCTAATATAATAAAAATGACAACACTATGTAAATTAATCTATTTATTCAGTGCCACATCAAGGCAAATTCCCAAGAAGTTATTTTACAATTTAAAAAAAATAATAACAAAGTTCATCTAGAAGAACAAAAAGTCAATAATTTCAAGGGAATTAATAGAAAAAATGCAAATGAAGGTGGCCTAGCTATACCAGACCTAAAACTATATTATAAAACAGTGATCATCAAAACTATTTGGTACTGGCTAAGAAATAGAGTAGTTGACCAATGGAATAGATTAGGTTCACAGGACAAAACAATCAATGACTATAATAATCTAGTGTTTGAAAAACCCAAAGACCCCAGCTTTGGGGATAAGAACTCACTATTTGATAAAAAACTGCTGGGAAAATTGAAAACTAGTATGGCAGAAACTAGGCATTATCCACACCTAAGGTCAAAATAGGTTCATGATTTCAACACTAAGAGTAACATTATAAGCAAATTAGAAGAACAAAGGATAGTTTACCTCTCAGATCTGTGGAGAAGGAAGGAATTTGTGGCCAAAGAAGAACTGGGGTATATTATTGAATAAAAAATGGATAATTTTGATTATATTAAGTAAAAAAAATTGTACAAACAAAACCAATGCAGACAAGATTAGAAGGGAAGCAATAAATTGGGGAAATTTTTCATATTCAATATTTAGCCTGCCAGCTTAGGGCATGCTCATGGGATGCTCCCTTTCTACTGGGTAATTGAGAGTTCCACTGAGGAACTTAACTTTCATATGCTCTCCCACTCTATTTCACCTTTATCAGTCCTGGTGTCTATTGTATCCCTTCATTTTGTCTATAACCTATTCCCTTAAATAAATGTATCTTTTGCCAAAGAGAATGGCCATTATGAATCCTTTCTATGACCCAACCCTAACTTTTGATGCCTGTCATCATCTGGCAACCATATCAGTGTTGTCTGGTAAAAAAGACATTTGTCTTGAATATGATCCCTCTGTGCTTCATTAAGCAAGTAACTCTTGTTTCTTATTTCTTGCTCAGCAAAGGAAAAAAAAATGGACTAATTATTTCTGAGGTCTTTTATAACTCTGACAAGATGTAGACTTTTAAGTTTTTCTGGGAGAGGAAAAATAGGAAAAATTAGGAGGTTGGAACAATGGCTTGCATCAGAAGGCACAGACCCCTATGTTGATTGAGGAGCCAGAAAGATGGAAAAGAATGGAAAGAACAATATCACCACTTAAAATGATAGTAAATCTGTTTATTTATATTCACCTACAATGTAAGTAACAAAATATCTTACCAAGAATTCACTGATGAATTAAAGAAAGATTTGTTTTACATTCTTGCCAGAATGGGTGCTTAGGTTAGTAGACATAACTTTGAAATTCCAATGGCAGTATTTTATTTCCTGTCCCAAAGCACAAGTCCATCCCCTCATTCCTTATTAATTGATTGTTACAGAAGCTATGGAGATGTGAATTTCCACTCTTCATTATATAGCCAGTCCCTGCCTCAAGGAGCTTACATTCTAGAAGGGTAAAATAACATTCTAGAAAAGTGGAGTATAAGGGATAAAGAAGAAAATATTCTTTTCAAATCTCAGGCCACCACCCCAGATTACAAAACACAGTCCTTGTTCCTAAGGAGTTTACATTCTTATATCCTTTTGGGGTAAAATAGCCTTTTCCGTTGATTATTCTTTGATGTCCCTATGGTCTTCAATTTTTTAATTTGTTTCATTTCTACAATTTAATATTCATAATTGTGGAAACCAAATAAATACCCAACAATTTCTCACATACAACAATGTGGAACTTAAATACGTTCAGGTTATATGTACTCAAATATAAGATCATTTCTATAATTCTTAAAGGTTTTCTTCTGCTGCCAAGATGATAGAGGAAGAAATTCTTTGAAGCCTTCACAAATTCTCCTTCAAACAATTAGAAAACCACCTCGGAATTGTTCTAGGAGCAGGGAAGCAGCTTTAACAGAACAAAAGCAAGAAAAGTCTGGGACAGGAGTAAGGTTCAAAGGCAGCCATGGACAGTCTGCAGCAAATTTCCAAGCCTGGGGACGGTGAAGTCCTGAACGAAGCAGTAATAAAAATTATTCCCTGGGATAGACTGATAGAGATCAGTTTAGTCCCAGAGTCCCACCTCTGAAGATCCATCCAGTCAAAAATTCAAGTTATGTCAAACTCCTGGATCTTGGGCAACCTCCCTTTGTCCATATCCTATCAGAAATCCTAGTCATGTCCCTGAGGTTAAATTTTCCCTATAAAATTTACTTATGGCCCATTCTATACTTACTGCCCTCCTTTGGGTCAGTTAACTATGACATTTTGCTTTGGTGTCTTTCCCCTTATCCCGCCTCCATTCCATATGACATCTCTCCTAACTTCACTATATTCCTGATCCTATTTCTCCTGATTATAGCTAACTCTTTTAGGGCACTAATTCCCCTTCAGGACTTAACCTGCAGCTAAGGGCATGCCCCAACCTCATGAAGTGTCCCCTTTCTCCTGGTAAATGGCAAGTTCTACCAGGACAAAAATGAGAACATACCAAAATTTGTAGGATGCAGCCAAAACAGTACTTAGAATAAAATTTCTATCTCTAATTGCTTATATCAATAAAATAGATAAAATAGGAAATACAATAAACACTAGGAATGGTAAATATTTTTTAATAATTTTTTATTGATAGAACTCATGCCAGGGTAATTTTTATAACATTATCCCTTGCATTCACTTCTGTTCCGATTTTTCCCCTCCCTCCCTCCACCCCCTCCCCCAGATGTCAAGCAATCTTTTACATGTTGAATAGGTTACAGTATATCCTGGATACAATATACGTGTGCAGAACCTAACAGTTTTCTTGTTGCACAGAGAGAATTGAATTCAGAAGGTATAAATAATCCGGGAAGAAAAACAAAAATGCAAGCAGTTTATATTCATCTAGGAATGGTAAATATGAAATGAGAGCATATAAAGACAAGTTCCTTAGTGGAACTCACATTTAACTTGTAGAAAGGGAGCATCCCATGAGGTTGCAGCATGTCCTTAACAGGAAGGCTAAATCTTGAAAGACTTAGCACCCTAAAAGAGTTACTTAGGTATAAAGAAGAGAAATAGGATTGAGAAGCATAGTGGAATTAGATACCATGTGGCATAGGGGAGGGGTAAGGGAAAAGACACCAAGAAACAGACCACTGTGGCAGACTGACAGGAGGACAAGATCAAAGCCATGGGCCATAAGTTGTTTTTTACAGAAAATTTAGCCTCAGGAATTTGACATCACTTGGATTTCTGACTGGATTGCCTCCAGAGGGTTGAAACATGCAACTAAACTGATCTTGACTATTAGAGCCTTCGTCCTGCCTGTCCCAAAGAATAATTTTTATCAATTCTTCAGTTTCTCTTTGCCAATCACACCAACCATTCAGAATCTCATCAAGATCACACTCTTGTCAAAATTTAAAGAAAAGAATCCCAATACTACAAAAACTATTTGGAAAAATAGGTGATAAAGGAGTCCTGTCAAATTCCTTTTATGACACATATGTAGTACTGATATCCAAACTAGAACAACCATAGCAGAGAGAAAATTATGGATTAATTTCCCTAATGATTATTGATGCAAAAAAATTTAAATAAAAAACTAGCAAAGAGATTACAGCAATACACCACACATATCACACTATGATCAGGTGGGATTTATATCAGGAATGTAGAGTTGTTTCAATATTAGGAAAGTTATCAGCATAATTGACTATATTAATAAGAAGCTCAATAGAAATCATATTATCTCAGTAGATTAAAAAAAAGTCTGACAAAATACGGCCCCCATTTCTATTAAAACATTAGAGAGCGTAGACATAAATAGAGCTTATCTGAAAATGATAAAATTAGCAAGCATTATCTATAATGGGAGTAGTCTAGATGCCTTCCCAATACAATCAAGGTTAAAGCAAGGATGTCCATTATCACCTCTTTTATTTAATATTATTCTAGAATAGGTATAAGAGAAGAAGAAAGAAATTAAAGGAATTAGAATAAGGAATAAGGAAACAAAACTATCACTCTTTGCAGATGACATGTTATAATTAGGAAATCTTAGCAAATCAACTCAAAAAACTACTTGAAATTATTAACAACTTTAGCAAAGTCTCAGGATATGAAATAAACCCGCATAAATCATCATCATTTCTATATATTACCAATAAAAATCCATCAGCAATAGACAAATTCCATTTAAAATAACTGTACTCAATATAAAATACTTGGGAGTCTACCTATGAAAACAGGCCCAGGAACAATATGAACACAACTATAAAACACTTTTCACATAAAATAAAATCAAATCTAAGTAATTATGAAAATATTAACTGTTCATGGATAGGAGAAGCCAATATAATAAAAAATACAGTTTTACCTAAATTGATCTATTTATTCAGTGCCATACCAATAAAATTATCAAAAAATTATTTTATGAAATTAGAAAAAATAACAAAATTCATCTGAAATAACAAGAGCTCAAGGGAAACAATGGGGGAAAATGATAAGGAAGGTAGAATAGCTGTACCAGATCTCAAACTGTATTATAAAACAATAATTATTCAAAAAACAATCTGGTCCTGGCAATAGTATGGATTAGACAAAAATTACATTATAGCAAATGATTATAGTGATTTAGTTTATGATAAACCCAAAGATCCAAGCTTATGGAACAAATACTTGTCCTTTGACAAAAACTCCTGGGAAAACTAGAAAACAATGTGGCAAAAATTAGGTTTAGACATATGTTTCACACAAGTATATATATATATATATATATATATATATATATATATATATATATATAGTCAAAACTGGTACATAATTTACAAATAAAGGCTGATACTATAAGCAAATTAAGAAAGTATGGAATAGATTATCACATTTATGCATAAGGGAAGAATTTAGAACCAAAGAAGATATAGAGATAATCATAAAATAGATAATTTTGATTATATAAAATTAAAAAGTTTTTGCACAAAGCCTATGCAATCAAAATTACATAGAAAGCAGAAAACTAGGAGAAAATTTCTGCAACAAGTATCTGTCATAAAGGCCTCATTTCTCAAATATATAGAGAAATGAACCAAATTGATAAGAATACAAGTTATTCCCCAATTGATAAATGGTCAAGGAATATGAACAAGGAATTTTCAGATAAAGAAATTAGAGCCATCAATAATCATATTAAAAAATGCTCTTAATCACTATTGATTAGAGAAATGCAAATGAAGACAATTCTGAGATAGGACTTCACATTTCTCAGATTGGCTAAGATGACAGAAAAAGATAATGATAAATGTTGGAGGGGATGTGAGAAAATTTGGACACTAATGCACTGGTGGAGTTGTAAAATGATCCAACCATTAAGAAGAGCAATTTAGAACTGTGTATACCTTTTTATTCAGCAGTGTCACTACTGGGTTTGTATCCTAAGAGATCATAAAACAAGGGAAAGAACCCAGATGTGCAAAAATATTTGTAGCAGCCCTTTTTGTGGTGGCAAGGAATTGAAAAATAAAAGGAAACCCATCAATTAGGGAAGGCTGTTATGGTATATGAATGTGATGGAATATTATTGCTCTATAAGAAATGATGAGCAGGTTAATTTCAGAAAAGCTAAGTGAAATGAGCAGAACCATAGTAACAGCAAGATTATGTAATGATCATCTATGCTATATTGATCCAATATATTGATCCAAGAAAATTCTAATAGACTTGGAGTGTGAAATGTCATCTATAAACAAGGGAGAATTATGGAGACTAAATATGAATAGAAGCATATTATTTTCACCTTTTTTTTGTTTGTTTGCTCTTTCTGTCTTATGGTTTTCTCTCTTGGTCTGATTTTTCTTGAACAAGATAATTAATATGGAAATTTGTCAAAATGATTGTACATGTATAAATTATATCAGATTGCTTGCTTTCTTGGGGAGGAGGGAGGTAAGGAAGGAAAGGAGAAAAAAATTGGAACTCAAAATCTTATAAAAATGAACATTGAAATCTATCTTTATATGTAACAGGAAAAATAAAATACTATTGAATTTAAAAAATCTTACATGGTTAAGCATACTTTCTGCCTCTAGATAAAAAATCAATATTAATTGACTACAGATTGAAGCATGCTATTTTTCACTTTCTTTCCTTTTTCTTCTTTTATTCAAGTCTTCATGTATAAAATAACTACTATAGAAATGTTTTAAATAATTGTACCTGTGTAACCTACATCTGATTGTTTTTTATCTTAGGGAGGATGAAGGAATGGGAGGGAAGGATAGAATTTCCAACTCAAAACCAAAAAAAAAAAAAAAAAAAGGTTATAATGACTTCCCAATTTCTGGATATAGCATAAAACATAGTCTAGAGAAGTCATATATTTTAATAAAAATATCTTTATAATTCTTAGCAGTCAAAAGATCATTTAACACTGAAAAAAGAGGTTTACAAAAGAGTTTATGTGTACTATCTCTTTTGATCCACAAAATAACTCTGTGAAATAAGTATTACAGGTATTATTATTATTATCCACATTGGAGAATAAAGAAAATGGAACTCAAAATTTATGTTATATGTCCATAAATCCACAGCTTGTATTGTTAAAGGGAGGACTCAAGACCAGGTTTCTTTTTTCCTCTTTTTTTTGCTGAGACAATTGGGGTTAAGTGACTTGCCCAGGGTCACACAGGTAGGAAGTATTAAATATCTGAGACTAGATTTGAATTCAGGCCCTCCTGATCTCAGGGCTGGTGCTTTATCCACTGCACCACCTAGCTGCCTCTTCAGTTTTCTTCTGACAGTATAATTAATGTATATGATGTATTTATGTATATGATGACATTATACTGTCTTCCCTGTATTCCCTCTGTCCCTATGCCTCCACCTATTGCTATCACAAGGCAAGATTAAGAAGAGATAATTATGAAGTTAGTAAATTAGGGTGTTCAGGTAGAAGAGAAAAGCAAAGCAAGAAATATAAACATTTTGGGGAAAAATACGTGTTGTTGTCCTTCATTTTTGAAAAGAACCAAAGTGACATCACTATGTGAGAAACAAATTATAATGTGTCCAACTATGGCTGATCAGATCAATACAAGATCACAATATCCTGCCACATGTTGAACACAAATAGTCCCTATGAACATTTGGGGTGTCTTTTCTAATTTTGAGCATCTCAAATTTCTTCTGAGCTGTTTCAATTATGCTTTTTTTATAGAGCACAGCACCTTCTCTGATGAAGGCACATCATGCTGGGTGGTCCTGTACCAGTGTCTTCCATACCATACGATCAATTCTAAAGTTCTTAAGAGATAGCTCGAGAGTGTAAAATAAGGCCACCATGAAGTATGGATATTAGCAAATGGAGATTTGGGTGATTAGGGTCTTATGGCAGTATAACTTCCCTTTTGGGTTTACTTCTCCAATTCATTCTATCACGTGCAGGTTATATTCCAAGAGGGCAGATTATTACTCTCCTAAAGATTCTAAAGATAACCCTGATAGGTTGGGGTTTCTAAATACTTTTGAGCCCCCATTTGAGATGCTCCCTAGTATTATTTAACAAGTAAACCAGGTTACTATTACCTTTTATTAACAAGATTTACTGAGAAGTGTTGGAGGGGATGTGGGAAAACGGGGACACTGATGCATTGTTGGTGGAGTTGTGAACAAATCCAACCATTCTGGAGAGCAATCTGGAATTATGCCCAAAAAGTTATCAAACTGTGCATACCCTTTGATCCAGCAGTGTTTCTATTGGGCTTATACCCCAAAGAGATACTAAAAAAGGGAAAGGGACCTGTATGTGCCAAAATGTTTGTAGCAGCCCTATTTGTAGTGGCTAGAAACTGGAAAATGAATGGATGCCCATCAATTGGAGAATGGCTGGGTAAATTGTGGTATATGAATGTTATGGAATATTATTGCTCTGTAAGGAATGACCAGCAGGATGAATACAGAGAGGCTTGGAGAGACCTACATGGACTGATGCTAAGTGAGATGAGCAGAACCAGGAGATCATTATACACTTCGACAACGATATTGTATGAGGATATATTCTGATGGAAGTGGATTTCTATGACAAAGAGACCTAACTGAGTTTCAATGGATAAATGATGGACAGAAACAGCTACACCCAAAGAAGGAACACTGGGAAATGAATGTGAACTATTTGCATTTTTGATTTTCTTCCCGAGTTATTTTTACCTTCTGAATCCAATTCTCCCTGTGCAGTGGGAGAACTGTTCGGTTCTGCAAATATGTATTGTATCTAGGATATACTGCAACATATTTAACATATATAGGACTGCTTGCCATCTTGGGGGGGGGAGTGGAGGGAGGGAGGGGAAAAAACGAAACATAAGCGAGTGCAAGGGATAATGTTGTAAAAAAAATTATCCTGGCATGGATTCTGTCAATACAAAGTTATTATTAAATAAAATAAAATTTAAAATTAAAAAAAAAAGATTTACTGAGAAGATATATAAAACAATAGAACTAGCTAGATGGTTTGGTAGGTAGAATGCCTAGACTAGAGTCAAGAGGACTTGTCCCTACTTGCTTGGTTTGGATTTGAGGATACCCAGTGTTAGCAGTGATCTTGGATGAAGAGCCAGTAAAGGAAAGTAGTCAGAAGAATAGAAAAGAACCAGGAGAATTGCACCTGGAAATCTAGAGAGAAAAGAGTATCAAGGAGAAGAGGATAAATGTACAATTTTGATCAACAGTAGTTGAGCTTCTTTGTCTACAGCAACAGTTCTCAAAATGTTGTCCAATGATCCCTGGAGATTCCTGAAGCCCTTTCATGGTATCCTGTAGGTCAAAACTATTTTCAGAATATTACTAAGACTTTTTAATTTTGAGTATGCTATGTATCTCTAGATATAACCCTCAAAAACAAAAGTCTTTTCATCATTCCCTGCAGGTACCTTTTCTTCTTCCTCATCACTTTTGCATTTTCCCTCTTTTGGCTTCTATTTGTACTTCCAGGATTTAACACTGTACTTGGTATATAGTAAGTGCTCAATAAATGCTCATTGACTTGACTTGAAAAAAAACAGTCCTTTGGAGTATTTTCAATAATAAATTCAACTATCTCTTATCATTTCATATGCCATAATAGTATTACATATATTTCCACACAATAATTTTTTCCTGCCAATCCTCAATTGATGAATAATCCCTTAGCTTCCAAGTCTCTGTCACTGCAAAAATGCTGCTGTACATATATTTGTGCACTTGAGTCCTTTTTTCCTTTCTATGATTCATTTGTGGAATAAGTCTAGTAGTGATATCAGTCCCCTACCTGTTTTACAATTCAGTTCTTTTGGATACCTTACATTTTTTTCAAGTTTTTTTTTAGTCTTTTGATAGTTTTTATTATATTCTAAGGTCATTGGATTCTCTTTGTTTTGTTTTGTTTTTCAGAGAGGCCACAAGTTTTCCATCTTTTCTAAGATATTTATTCTCCTTTAATTTTTCCTCCAAACCTATTTCTTTTTAATCTCTTGTTCCATTTCATCTAAGTATTCTTAAATTCCTCGTGGCCAACTCAGTTTTTTTTTTTTCTGAGGCTCTGAATATAGCTGTTATGGAGTTACTTCTCCCCTCAGTTATGCTGCTTGGTTTCAACTCCATCATCATCAATTCCTTCTAGGAAAAGCTCATCATCAAAAAAATCATTATTATGAAGATTGTTTCAGCTCTGATTCTCATTCTGGTATTCACACTTCATCAGTTGTTTCTTGTGTTTTCTAATGTGTTAGGTATTTTCTTGTTATTGTTATCAATATCTATCCCGTAGGGTTCTGGTTTGGGACTTAGTGCCAAACTTTTATGTCTTCACCTTACTATATCTTGATAGAATAGACAAGTCAAAATCTTCCTGATTTTCTGGCCTCCTGCTACCATCTTCTACTTCTATTAGAGTTTTTGTGTTCAGAATTCTAATAAGATTCAAGGATCCCTAGAAATTCCAGGTCCGTAGCTACATGCTACACAGGATTCAAGCCAATCCTCACACAGTCACTTGTTTATATATCTGTAAGCTTTCTGCTTTCTGGAATTTCCACTTTGGCTTTCTATATCACCCAGACAGATTATTCTTGGTCAGAATCAGTTTGGAACATTCTAAGAGTAGTATGGGGTGAAGATTTCATGTCCCTTTGGAACACTTTTTTGAGAACACTGGTAAGATTCAGGACTGTTTATCTTAATTTGGGATGGCTTCCTTAGAAAGACATTTCTCAATGCTCCAGGTTTCTGGTTATGTTGTACCATTCTAAGCTAAATAAAGGAACTTAGTTGGTCTTTCTCTTTGAATTTCTTAAACATTGTTCAATCTGATTCCCATTTTAGTTCTTTGTGAGAATATTTGTACCAAATATCCCTTTCATGTCACCATCTTAATTGAAATTAGGGATTCAGAATATTCCCAGATAATTAGTAGTAATATGAGTAATGGTAGGAGTAGTGGTGGTAGTGGTGATAGTATTTACATAGCATTTTAAAATTCACAAAATATCTTGCATATGTAACGCAATTAGTCCTTGAAAGCCCAGTACCTAATCCTAGAAAAGGGGTTGATAATAAAGTATTAAATGAACTTAAAATGCAATCATGTCAAGTGATCTCTTTATGAGATGTGAACAAAGAATTAAAAATAGAATATTACCACAGAATGAACATTGGTTGGCCACACCCTCAAGTAGCTGTTAAAAGTCAAGTCCCACTAATATGGAAATATGTTTTTTATGGCCTGCATATGTATAACCTATGTCAAAGTGCTTACCTTCTCAATGATGGCAGAGAAGGAAAAAGGAGGGAGATAATTTGGCATTCATTTTTTTAAAATGAATATTAAACAAATTTTTATATGTAACCAGAAAAATAAAATAAAATTTTTGCAAAAAAAAAAAAAAGAAAGAAAGAAAGAAAAGAAAAAGAAACAAAGAGACTAGATTCAAAGAGTTCCTAATGAGATACATAAAAAATAAAAATAGGAAAGACCTGAATAAGGGGAAGTCACAAAAAATCAAGTGGAACTGGGAGACTGGTAATGTGAGCAGCAGCAGCTATAAGGACTAAACCTCTAAGAGCAAGAGTATGGGGGATGAGGATCATCAAGACAGATGTAGTGTCACTGAAGTCCCTGAAATACAAGACTTCAAGGCAATAATGCTCTATTTTTTCCTCCTTGAGCCCCATTATAGAAGCTTAATTCCTTACCCTCTGGAAATAAGAAAAAAATCTATTTATCTTTCCTATTTTAAAATGTTTAGTTTAACTTTACAAACATTGTCAACCACAGACCTTTCTTCCTCTGGATGTACTTGCTGAAAATGCATTGGGGAGGAAACAATCTCCAAAAAAGAAAGAAAGATACTTCTAACACTAAAGGGTTTTGCCAATATTCTATTTCAGACTGGCTGCAGCAGTGAAAGATAGAATAATTAAGGAAATAAAGACTCAAGCTTCCAAGCATATTGCTTTGGTAAACAATGTATGACAATTGCATGAGAAATTGGGACCAATTTTCTGCAGCTTTGGCACTGGACCCAAAATACAGGGGGAGACAGATTTTATGCATGAAAAGAAAACAAATAACAGGATACAAACTAGGATACAAGATTAGATAACTGGATTTTCAATCAGAGGAAAGAACAGTTGCTTTCTGAATGGGGAGGGGAAAAGTGAATAGGTGCAATTCTATAAAATCAGAGAAAGAGGTCTTCTACTACTCTTCCAGTCAGAGGAACAAAGAAACAGTAACTGATTGATCCTTGTGGGGCCAGTTTTCAATTAAGGCATATGAGTTGCTTGAAATGTATAATTGTGAAAAAACTTTTTGCATTAGTTTTCAGATCTTACTGGATTTCTGGTCAGCCTAACCTAGATCCTTAGTTAAGGGTCTCATAGCAGCATTTTGAAGTGGCCCAACTTCCCAACCATGCAGGGCTAGGTTTAAACAATGCCATAAAGTTTTTCTCACAATTTTCACACTTGAGTAAAGATTTCTCATTAAGATGGAAATTGGACTAAACCTATAATTGAATGGAAAGGGAATTGAATTGATAATTGGTTAAAGGATATGAACAGGCAGTTTTGAGATGAAGAAATCAAAGCTATCCATAGTCAAATTTTTATAATGCTTTAAGTCACTACAGATTAGATAACTGGTAATTAAAACAACTCTGATGTGCCATTTCACATTCTATCAAATTGGCTAATATGATAGAAAAGGAAAACAACAAATGTTGAGGGGCATGTGGGAAAATTGGGACACAAATTGATGAAGTTGTGAATTTATCCAACTATTATGAAGAATAATTTGAAAGTATGCCCAAAGGGATATAAAATTGTGCCTACCTTTTGACCCAGCAATAAGACTGCTAGGTCTGTATCCCAAAGAGATCAAAGAAAAAGGAAATGGTCCTATATTTACAAAAATATTTATAGGATCTCTTTTTGTGGTGGCAAAGAACTGGAAACTGAAGGAATGCTCATCAATTGGTGTACAGCTGAACAAATTGTAGTATATGATTGTGATAGAATACTATTATACTATAAAAATTATCAAAATGGTTTCAGAAATACTTGAGAGATCTTGTATGAACTGATGCAAAGTGAAGTAAATAGAATGAGGAGATCATCTACATAGCAAAATAATATTGTGCAACAATCAACTGGGAATGACTGAGCTATTCTCAGCAATACAATGATCCAAGACATTTCCAAAGGATTTGTGATGAAAAATGCTATCCACTTCCAGAGAAAGAATTGATAGAAACTGAGGGCAGATCAAAATGCTTTTTTTGCTTTTTGTATTTTTCTTGGATTTTAATTTTTTATTTGTGCAGCATGGCTAAATGTTTTGCATGACTGCACATGTATGATCTACATCAAAGTGCTTGCTTTCTCAAGGAGTAGGAAGAGAAGGAAATTTGGAACTCAAAAAATGTAAAAAATTAATGTTAGAAATTATTTTTATATATAATAGGAAAGGATACATATAAATTTTCACATCAGAAAAGAAAAAGAATAAGAGATAAGAGTCAAATAGTAAAGAGATTTAAATGTAAACCTGGACATTTAAACATACCTATGCAACTCAATAACTGCACCCCACCACCTTTCCATTAGCAATCTTTGTACCCTAGATATAACTAACAAAATGTTACCTTTTACTCTCACCACTCGAAAATGCCAAACCTTTCCAGTTCTAGTAAGTAATTTTACCTTACCTGCTTTCATTTTTCTCTCTCATCTTCTCCTGAAGATTTACTCCATCAATCATTTACTGTCTTTCTCATATCCTCTCCTCTGTGTATGTTTCTCTCTGTCTACCTGTGTCTCTTTCTTTCTATCTCTGTCCCTGTTTTTTTATCTATCTCTGTATTTGTTTCTATCTGTTTCTGTCTCTCTGTCTTATTTCTTCTCCGTTGCAATACAGATGTACTCAGTTCTTCCCAGTCCTAAATATATATATATAATAAAAACATTCTTTAAAAAAAAAAAGAGGGGAACTGGGCTACCTTCAGAACTGAGTCACTGATGGAGTTATTGTGGTTCACTCAATTTCCACAATTTTCTTAGGATTCAGATCTAAAAATGGTAGAGAGAATTATAAATTCTTTGACGCAGTTTCTTAGAACACAATATCAGCCTTAATACCAAGAAATTCATCTGGATAATGAGGATAATTCATCAGGATAATGAGTATGCTGACAGGAAAAAATGGGAGATCACCAAGCCAGCCCACCACTGCTACATATATATAAATTAAATTCACAAATACTACCTTTGCATGTATTTGGAAAAATAAAATACCATAAAATACATAAATTCACAGTGATTAGAGAAGGAATAAGGAAAATACCAATGGGAGGGGAAATAAGAAAAGTCTCTTAAAGGAGGTGCCACTTGGTCTGATTCGAAGAGAACTTTTCAAAAGGCAAAAAGAATAATGAAGCATTCCAGGCATGAAAGACAGTTTATGCCAAGGTGTTGGAGACAAGAGATAAGATGTATATTTAAGCCAACAGTAGTTAAATTGCTTTGTCAGAGTGCGGTCTAGTGAATCCTAAAGGTTCCTGTGGCCCTTTTAGGGAGTTCCTTAGGTCAAAATTATTTTCATCCTAATACTAAGATATTTTAATTTCTAAAATAGTAAATATCAATAGCTATAGCTTATACAAGCAAAAACTTTTGGGGAAGAGGAGGAAACATCAATAATTTTGAAGAATGTAAAAGAATTCTGAAATCCAAAAATTTAAGAACCATTGGTTTAGAGCCCATTGAATGAGGGGAAAATAATATATAATCAGTCTGGAAAAATAGGCAAAAAATGGGAGCCAAGATAGCAGAGTTAAGACAGAGACTCACCTGAGCTTACCCAAATTCCTCTCCCCCCAAAATTTTCAAAATAACATCTCAAAACTAGCAGGTGTTGTACAAACAAAATCAATGTAGCCAAGATTAAAAGGAAAACAGAAAAATGGGGTGGGGAGAGGATTTTACAATAAGTTTCTCTGCTAAAGGCCTCATTTCTCAAATATATAGAAAACTGAGACAAATTTATAAAAATACAAGTCATTCCCCAAATGATAAATGGCCAAAGGATAGGAATGGACAGTGTTCAGAAAAAGATATCAAAACTATTTATAGTCATATAAAAATGCTCTGAATAACTAATAATTAGAGAAATACTAATTAAAACAGCTCTGAGGTACCATCTTATACCTATCAGATTGGCTAATATAACAGAAAAAGAAAACAACAAATGTTGAGGGGCATGTGGAAAAATTGGGACCTAATGCACTATTGGTGAAGTTATAAACTTATTCAACCATTATGCTCAAAAGCTATAAAATTGTGCCCACTCTTTGACACAGCAATAACATTACTAGGTCTATATCTCAAAGAGATCAAAGAAAAAGGGAAAGATTTTATTTATATATATATATATGGCAATTCTTGTTGTGGTATCAAAGAATTAGAAATTGAAGGGGATGCCCATCAATTGTGGAATAGTTGAACAAGTTTTGGTAAAAGATTGAGATGAAATACTATTGTGCTATAAGAAATAATGGATAGAATACTTTCAGACAAACCTGGGGGAAATTACATGAACTGATGCAAAATAAAGTCAACAGAGTCAGGAGAACATTGTATGCAATAACAGTAATATTGTATGAGGATTGATTGTAAATGATTTAACCATTTCAACAATACAATAATCCAAGACAATCACAAAGGATTTATGATGAAAAATGCTATCTACCTCCAAAGAAAGAACTAATAGAGTCTGAATGCAGATTGAACCATATTTTTAAAATTCTTTACTTTTCTTGGGTTTTTTTTCTGTCTTCCTTTTTTTGGTCTGTGTTCTCTTTTGCAACATAGCTAATCTAGAAATATATTTTCCATGACTGCATATATATAATTTATATTAACATGCTTAACTTATCAAGATCAGGGGAAGGGAAAAAAGGAGAGATTTTGAAACTCAAAATAAAAAAAAATGTCAAAAATTGTTTTTATATGTAATAGGAAAGTATACATATAAATTTTCACATCAAAAAAGAAAAAGAATAAAAAGTACGAGCCAAATAGTAAAGAGATTTAAATGTAAATCTGGACATTTAAACACACCTATGCAGCTCAACAACTGCACTCCACCACCTTTCCATTAGCAATCTTTGCACCTGAGATATAACTAACATTCCACCATTCCAAAGTGCCAAACCTTTCCATTTCTATTAAGAACTTTTACCTCACCTGCTTTCATTTTTCTCTCCCATCTCCTTCTGAAGATTTACTCCATCAATCATTCGTTGTCTTTCTCATATCCTCTCTTCCTTGTGTGTGTTTCTGGCTACCTGTGTCTCTTTCTATCTCTGTCTCTGTTTTTGTCTATCTTTGTCTTTTTCTATTGCTATCTCTCTGTATTTGTTTCTACCTATCTCTCTGTCTGTCTTTCTGTCTCTATCTTGTTTTTTTCCCATTGCATACAGATGTACTGAGTTCTTCCCAATCCTAAAAACAACTTTCCTTCACTCTACCATCCTTTCAATCTATTGCCTTATATCTTGTTGTTAGTTCATTAAATTTCTAGAAAGACCGATGTACACAAGTACATAAGCTATTTTCAGTTCCTCAATATTCACTCATTCCACAATATTCTTTCAAATCTGACTTCTATTTCTACCACTCCACTGAAAACAATTATTCTTTCTTAGGCTTCTATCTCCTTGAATTTTCTTATCTATTTTTCTCAATAGTATTTTATTTTTCCAAATATATACAAAGATACCTTTCAACACTCCTTTTTCTGAAATTTTGTGTTCCAAATTGTTCTCTCTCCCTCCTTTACCCTTCCCCTAGACAGCAAGCAATCTGATATCGGTTAAATATGTGCAATTCTTATAAACATATTTTCATATTTGTCATGTTGTACAAGAAAAATCAGATCAAAAGAGAAAAAAACACAAGAAAAACAAATAAATAATAATAACAGCAAAAAGGTGAAAACAGTATGCTTTAATCCTCATTCAGTCTCCATAGTTCTCTCTCTGATTGCATATGGCATTTTCATCCCAAGTCTTTAAATTGTTTTGAATCACTTCATTGTTGAAAACAGCCAAGTCCAACACAGTGATCATTACAGAATCTTGTTACTGTATACAACAGAGGTCCTCAAACTACAGCCCGTGGCCCAGATGCAGCAACTGAGGATGTTTATCCCCCTCACCCAGGCCTATGAAGTTTCTTTATTTAAAGGCAAAACAAAGTTTTTGTTTTTATTATAGTCCAGCCCTCCAACAGTCTGAGGGACAGTGAACTGGCCCCCCTATTTAAAAAATTTGAGGACCCCTGGTATACAGTGTTCTCTTAGTTCTACTCACTTCATTCAGCATAGGTTCATATAAGTCTTTCAAAGCTTTTCTGAAATCAGCTTGCTCATCACTTTTTATAGAACAATAATATTCCATTATATTTATATATCATAACTTATTCAGTCATTTCCCAAATGATGAACATTCACACAATTTCCAGTCCCCTGCCACTACAAAAAAAAGGGCTGCTACAAATATTTTTGCACACATAGGTTCTTTTCCCTTTTTATGATCTTTTTGGGATACAGACTCAGAAGAAACATTGCTAGATCAAAGAGTATACACAGGTTTGTTGCCCTTTGGTCATAGTTCCAAATTGCTCTCCAGAATGGTTGGATCAGTTCACAGTTCCACAAACTCCACCATTAGTGTCCCAATTTTTCCACATTCCCTCCAATATGTTATTTTAATAGTTTTCTTACTTTCAATTTTATTAATTTCTCCTTTGATTTTCAGAATTTCTAATTTGTATTTAATTGGGGGTTTTAATTTGGCTTTTATTCTAGCTTTTTTAGTTGTATGCTCAATTCATTGATCTCCTCTTTATTTTATTCATAAAAGCATCTAGAAATATAAAATTTCCCCAAAAACTCTTTTAGCTGCAACCCATAAGTTTTTCCCCTGAGGTAATAGGGGTTAAGTGACTTGGCCAAGGACACACAGCTAGGATGTGTTAAGTGTCTGAGGTCACATTTGAATTCAGGTCCTCCTAACTTCAGGACTGGTGCTCTCTGCACTGCACGTTGAGGGCGTGGAGCTGCCTTACATCCCATTAAGTTTTATTATGTTGTCTCATTATCATCATTCTATTGGATTAAATTATAATTGTTTCTGTGATTTATTGTTTGACCCATTCACTCTTTAGGATTAGATTATTTAGTTTCCAATTAATTTTTGGTCTATTTTTTCCATTGTCCTTTATTATTCCTAATTTTTATTTTGTCATAATCTGAAAATGATGCATTTCTACTTCTGCCTTTCTGGTTTTGATTGTGAAGTTTTTGTGCCTCCAAAGATCTATTATACCTAATTTTTCTAAAATTCTACTTACTTCCTTCTTTCTTGTTTATTTTGTGGTTAGATTTAATTCTGAGTGTTATGGAATATTATTGTTCTGTAAGAAATGACCAGCAGGATGAATACAGAGAGGACTGGCGAGACTTACATGAACTGATGCTAAGTGAAATGAGCAGAACTAGGAGATCATTATACACTTCAACAACAATATTGTATGAGGACATATTTTGATGGAAGTGGATTTCTTTGACAAAGAGACCTGAGTTTCAATTGATAAATGACGGACAGAAGCAGCTACACCCAAAGAAAGAACACTGGGAAACGAATGTGAACTATCTGCATTTTTGTTTTTCTTCCCGGGTTATTTATACCTTCTGAATCCAATTCTCCCTGTGCAACAAGAGAACTGTTCGGTTCTGCAAACATATTGTATCTAGGATATACTGCAACATATCCAACATATATAGGACTGCTTGCCATCTAGGGGAGAGGGTGGAGGGAGGGAGGGGAAAAATCGGAACAGAAATGAGTGCAAGGGATAATGTTGTAAAAAAAAAAATTACCCTGGCATGGATTCTGTCAATATAAAGTAATTATTAAATAAAAATTTAAAAAAATAAAAAATAAATAAAAGAGTTCAATGAAAAAGAAAAAAAAAAGATTTAATTCTGAGAGAGGGAGAGGGAGATCCCCCAATAGTATAGTTTTATATCAATTTCTTCTTGCAACTCACTTAACTTCTCTAAGAATTTGGATGTTATACCAACTTGGTGCATATATTTAGTACTGATATTACTTTATTATCTATCAGATCTTTTTAGCAAGATATAACTTGTTTTCTTATATCTCTTAATTAGATCTATTTTTGCTTTTGATTGATCTGAGATCATGATCTCTCCCTCTGCTTTTTTTTTTTTTTACTTCAGCTGAAGCATAATAAATTCTGTTCCAGACTTTTATTTTTACTCTGTATGTATCTCTCTGCTTCAAATATATTTCTTATAAACAATATATGATAGGCTTCTGACTATGAATCCCCTCTGCTATCCACTTTCATTCATCCCATTCATATTCACAGTTAAGATTGCTAACTCTATCTTTCTCCCCATCCTATTTTGCCCTCTTTCATTTTTTTTCTTTCTTTCAGCCTTTTAGTCTCAGGATAAAAATAAAGTGGTAAAAAAAAAAAAGTCAAGATTTGGGGCAGAACAAGGGTTCTCCTATCAGGCTAGCTCCATAGAAACACCAAATGGGGACCCTGGGACTAGCTGGGTTTGGATGGAACCTCAGCAGGAACCACAGAAACTTTCACATCCTGGAGGGCATGGAGTCAGGGGTCTGAGTCTGGGAAGAATGAAGCAGAACTTCAGCTGGTAAGGAAAGCTCAGCTGTGCTACAGAGACCCAGCCCTAGGTGAGAAAGAACCAGTACACCCATGAGTGCAGGGGCAATGGGGCAGAGATGCTGCTGGCTGTAGGCACTTGGTAGAGGGTGGAGTTCTTGGTTTGGGGTTCCAAGTCAAAAAGGGGAGATGAAATGTAGCTACAGGCACCATCCGCCTACCCCATAATTAAAGGTGCTTACACTAATACTTCTCCTTAAAAAAAAAATGAACCAGGGGCCACTAAGTGGCTCAATGGGTAGAGCACCAGCCCTGAAGTCAGGAGTATCTAAGTTCAAATCTGTCCTCAGACACTTAACATTTCCTAGCTGTGTGACCCTGGGCAAGTCACTTAAGTCTAATTACCTCAGGAAAAAAAAAAAAAAGAACCAGAAAAGAATAAAGAATCCAACAATAGAAATTTACTATGGGAACAGGGAATACCAAGGTTCATCTTCAGAGGAGGACATTGAAGTAAAAAAAGCTTCTTCTAACTCAAAGAATAATATAATGTGACTCCCTGCACAGAGAGCATTTATAGAAGAATTTAAAAAGAATTTTAAAATCAAATGAGAGACGTTGAGGAAAAACTAAATAAAAAATAAGATTATCCTTAAAAATGAAAATTTTTATTTTAAATTTTTAAAATTAATTTTAAATTTTTTTTAAAAAATGAAAACTCTAAAAATTAGAATTGGGTAAGGGGAAGTCAATGAAACTATAAGAGAGCGAGAAAAAAAACAGAATATAAAGAACGAAAAAAATAGAACAGAATGTGAAACATCTTTTAAAAAACCCCAAAGAGCTGAAGAACAGATCAAGAAGAGAAAATATAATAATCCAACTAACCTGAAAGCTATGGTCAAAAAAATAAATAAATAAAAGAATCTTAATTACAATGATGAAAGAAATAATCCAAGAAAATTGTCCTGAAATGATAGAGCAGGAAAAAAAAGTAGAAATAGAAAAAATCCACTGATCACCACCTCAAAGAAATCCTGTGGAAAATACATAGAAATATTATAGCCAAATTTTGAAACCCTCAGATCAAAGAGAAAATTTTGTAAAAAACAAGAAAAAATTTTCAAATACACTGGAGCTACAATTAGAATTATACAGAACTTATCAGCCACAACAAAAGACTGCAGGTCCTGGAATCATATATCTTGACAATCAAAATAACTATATCCATAATATTGAATTGGGAGGGAGGAGAAATGGACATTTAAGAAATTTGCAGATTTTCAGGATTGTCAATCAAACCTGAACTTAATAGAAACTTTTACATGTAAGAGCTAATATCAAAGATCAATTTCAAGGAACTTAACATGAAAAAAAATTTTTTTATGTTTTTTACATGGAAATACATACCATATGTTTAAGATGACATCAGCAATTGGGTGGCTCAAAAGAAAGATTGGGGCAGAGTTGGGTAAGATCTGACTCAAAATCACCTAGAAAAAGGTAAAAATAGTAATTATCTTATACAAATAAGGTACAGAGGAAGAATAGACACAGAGGCATTAGAGCGGGGAAGAGGGCTAATAGTTCTGAAAACTTATCCACATCAGGATTGGGTTAAATAGACAACACTACATATATACCATAAAGGTATAACACCTTCCAAAATCTATAAAGAAATAAGAGAGAAGGATTGGGGGGAGGATTGAGGGCATGACTGAGCAAAAAGGGAAGCAAAGGGTTGAAAAAGAAAACAAGGGAGGGATTCATGGTTAGGGGGAGGTTAAATAATAGCAAGGCAAATTAAGGAGCAGAATTAAAGTGGAAGAATAAAAGACGGATAGGAAAGAAAGGATATACCCAAAAACTTCAACAAGGATGAAGAGTGGAATTTATTAGAAAAAAAAGTATGTCTAATAGTCATTGATCTTAGACTGAAACTTAAAGATTCAATCAAGAGAGAAATCTACATCATATACCAGCTATACTATACTGTTTTGGATACATGTTTACTTATGAGTAAATGTATATGTGTATGTATATATATGTGTGTGTGTGTGTGTGTATGTATGTATATATATATATATATATATATATATATATATATATATAAAATGTGTCTAAGTATATGTAGATATGTAGCATGTTACTCTGTGTATGTATATAGAGAGAGATATGTATATATGAATGGGTCTGTGAGTATGTATATGTGAATGGGTGTGAATGTATATATATGGTGTACATATGTGTATTTATATATCTATATATGTATATATAAATATATCTGTGTTTAACTATAGCTTGCTTGGGGGAAGTGAGGAGGATGAAAAGGGAAAAAAAGAATAAATTTTTAAAAGTGCACGTCAGAGAACAAAAGAACAACCTACAAGGAAACAAAGAAAAAAAAACACTCATGAATAAAATTTCTTTTACTATTATATAGCCTTTCTTGATCTGGTAATTTATTGTTATATATTTTGAATACTCCCTGATGTTTTGCTAAGCACATGGCATGTTCTGTTTTGTTTCACTTTGTTTTATTTTCTTTTTCTGTTTTTCTTTTTTCTATTCTGTTTTTAATAAAGCAAAATATATATTTAAAAATTTTAAAGGTAAAGCTTAATTTTGCTGGATAGTTGATTCTTAGCTGTAGTTCAAACTCCTTTGCCTTGTAGAATATTATATTCCAGGCCCTCTAATCCTTCATTGTGGAAGTTGATAGATCCCAGGAATCCTAATTGTGGTTCCTCAATATTTGAATTGTTTCTTTCTTGCTGCTTGCAGTATTTTCTCCTTAAACAGATAATTCTGGAATTCAGCTACAATATTTTTTGAAGCTTTTATTTTCAGGACTGTTTCAGGAAGTGCTTGGTGTATTCTTTCAATTACTATTTTCCCTTCAGTTCTAGGATATTAGGGCAGTTTTCCTTAATGATTTCTTGAAAGATGTTGTCCAGGTTCTTTTTTTTATCATGGCTTTCATGTAGTCCAATAATTTTTAAATTACTCTCCTGATCTATTTTCCAGGTCAGTTGTTTTTTCCAATGAGGCATTTTACTTTTTATTTTTTGTTTTGTTTTGTTTTGTTTGACTGATTCTTGATGTCTCATTGAATCATTCACTTCCATTTGTTCAATTCTAATTTTTAGTGAATTATTTTCTTCAGTCAGTTTTTTATCTCCTTTTGCATTTGGTTAACTGTACTTTCAAAATACTTTATTCAGTAGATTTTTTTTTCCATTTCATCAATTTTATTTTTTAAGGAGTTGTTTTCTTTTTCCATTTTGCCAAATTTATTTTTTTAAGGAATTGTTTTCTTCAATTTCTGTGCTCCCTTTTCCAAGCTGGTGACTTTTCCCCAAAAACTTTCATAATTCTCCCGCAGAGCTCTCATTTCTTTTCCCATTTTTCTCTATTTCTTTTTTAATATCCTATTTGAACTCTTCCAAGAGAGCCTTTTGTCCTTGAGACTGGTTCATATCCCCTTTGAGGCTTCACCTAAAGGCATTTTGCCTTTGCTGCCCTCTTCTGGTTTTGTGCCCTGATCTTTCCTGTCTCCATAGTAGATTTCTATGGTCAAAACTTTTTGCTTTTTTGCTCATTTTTAAAAGTTGAATTCTGCTCTTAGAGAAATTGCCCCAAGCTTCTTTTGCAAGGGGACAGGGGCCTTTCACTAATTGCACTGGGGCTGGTGGTGTTGCAGGCTTCTCCACTGCATTGTGTGGGTCTAAGTCTCACCTGTTATGCTGGGGTTTCAGGGGCTCACAATTTGCATTGGAGATCTCACAGGTACCTGCTGATCCACCAGCTCTCTGATCCAGGACAGAGTAGCCACCACTGCTGTTCTTAGGCTAAGTATCTGTGTTAGGTGGAGATTGCCCTTACCCAATTGAGACAGACCTTCCCTAAAGCTCTTCCAAGATATCTTAAGCTGGAAAATTATTGCCCTCTAATATTTATAAGCTCTGTCACTCTAAAATCCATTTGGAGTCTTGATCCTAGCATTGATTCTAAGGGAAACTGGAAAATACCTTTTATGTCTCATCTCAATTAAATCAGTATCTATAGGAGTTAGTAGACATACACACTTATAGAAATCTAGCAAGAGGGCACGTTACTAGAGAAACCCCTCTGCCAAGGGGCAGCTCACAACTTTAACATCAGGTTTTAAAGTTCTTGACCTTTTCAGGAATAATACGCACCACATATAATTACTTTTCTGCTAACTGGTGCCTTTCTTGTTTTCCCAGCTTTTCTATTGGGCAAAAGCCATTTCTCTTCTGCTCTTGAGCTAATGAAGCCATAACAAGTTCTTTTTGTTCACAACCACCTTCTACAAAATGTTGAGAAATAGTGTTACATTCTTTTAGTGACAAGCAATTCCCTTAACCTGGGAGATTGTCAGACTTCTCAAATCTGCAAATAACAAGGAATTTTATATTTTGTCCAGTAAACTCCATACTTCTTTTCATAACAAATCATGGTTTAGCAAAATAAATAAATAAATAAAGGGCAACCCAAAAAAATATAAAGCCTACCTTCTCTCCATTTCTTTCTGTTTCTCCCAGTTGAAGGCAACACAAGTGTCCTTGAGAAATTTACCTCCCTCAATATTTACACAGTGCCAGAGAGGAATAAGAAGAAGCTAGATGGTGCAGGGGATAGAGTGCCAGGCTTGAGTTAGGAATACTCATCATCCTGAGTTCAGATAAGGCCTCAGATATTAGCTAGCCCTGTGATTCTGAGCAAGTCACTTAACCCTGTTTGCCTCAATTTCCTCATCTGTAAAATGAGCTGAAGATGGAAATGGCAAACCACTCCAATATTTTTATCAGGAAAACACCAAATGAGATCACAAAAAATCAGATACAAATGAAATGACTGAACAACAATCAGGAAATAAAGCCAATCTTGTATATCTCCAGCAGGATATCTCTCAGCAAATGATCTTCCAGCAGCCTTTTCCCAATCAATCAGCAAAGTACATCTCTCTTCCAATCAATCAGAAAATTCCCAGTAAAGTCAGCTATTTCAGCTGGAAGTCTTTTTTTGTCTTCTGTCCCCAGATTTTTGTATTTCCCCTAGCTATGAGCTACTACTTCTTTTTTCTTCTGGCCATTTTGTCCCATAGTTTTTTCTCAAAGTTTCTCCTCCTGGTTTTTAATTGCTTCTAATATCTCAAATCAAAGGTTCATGGAAGTCAGTGACCATCCATCTATACATTATGCTGAAAAACTCAAGAAATTTGCATGCCAGACATGGGCCCAAAGTCTTTACATAATCTCCTCATAGGCCCTAATAAATTATTTGATCCATGATTTTGTCAGTTATAAACATCCAAACCATAAAAAACAGGCACATACAAATAAAATGATAAACCACAAAATATAGTGGCAATAATCACCTCAGTCATAATATCACCTCAGTAATCCAATAATCACATCTCAGTACATGTATTTGAGGGTCAGCTCTCTAGATAACCCTAAAAGAATCGGTGTCTCTATCTTATCTGAAACTGTACTTCTTCACAAGTGGATATTATTATATTTCTAATCTAAATTTCCTCTTTTCTGTCTTTTTTGCCCATTAACCATATAAAAAGAGTAAACCCTTATACCTGTATGTGGCAATCTTTCCCTTATCCCCACCATGCTTCCCCCAAACTTCAGTAAGGGACATGACTACTCATTACTTTAACATTAACATCCCCCGTTGCCTAACACAGTAACTGACATATATCTCAATATTTAAGAATCTTTTACTCTGTTTCTATGTCTTCCCTCTATCAACCTGGACTACAGTCACTATAAATTAGATATTTTTCAAGAAAATAAAGACATCATCTTATGACTAACTTGATGGCAAGTTTTTGCCCTCAGTACATAGACATAGTCTGTAAGTAAGCCCCCATTTTGTTGTTGTTCAATGATTCAGTCATGTCCAACTCTTCATGACTCCATGGACCATGGCATGCCAGGCTCTTCTATTGTCTCTCAAAGTTTGTCCAAGTTCATGTTTGTTGTTTCCATGACATCATTTATCCATCTCATCCTCTCCTATCCCCTTTTCTTTTTGCCTTCAGTCTTATCCAACAACAGGTCTTTTCCATCTTATCATTATAAAACCAAAATATTTGAGCTTCAAATTTAATATTTAACTTTCCAGTGATCCTGAATTAATGTCTCTAAGTATTAATGGATTTGATCTCTTTAATATCCAAGGGACTCTCAACAATTTTCTCCAGCACCATAATTTGAAAATGTCAGTTCTGTAGTGCTCAGCTTTTTTATAATCAAATTCTCATAGACATGTCTTACGACTAGAAAAACCATAGCTTTGACTATACAGATCTTTTGTCAGCAAGATTATATCTCTGCTTTAGTACTATGTCTAGATTTGCCATAGTTTTCCTTCCAAAGAGCAATCATCTTTTAATTTCATGGCTATACTTAATCATCTGTCATGGTCTTTAAGTCAAAGAATATAAAATCTGACACTGCTTCCATTTCTTCTCTATCTATTTTTCAGGAAGTGACTGGGACCAGTTGCAGTGATCATAGTTTTTTTGATATTAAGCTATGATACTCTCCTCTTTCATCATCATCAAGAGACCTCTTAATTCCTCTTTACTTTTTGCTATCAAAGTAGAATCATCTGCAAATAGAAGACTGTTGATAGTTCTACTGACAACTTTAATTCTGGCTTTTGATTCATGCAACCTGGCATTTTATATGATGTACCCTGTGTATAAGTTAAATAAACAAGGTGACAATACATAGCCCTGTTGTACTCCTTTTCCATTCTTAAACTAATCAATTGTTCCATGTCATTTCTAACTGTTTCTTCACCTATATACAGATTCCTCAGCAAACAAATAAAATGATCTAGTATTCCCATATTTTTTAGGACTTGCTGTATTTTTTTTGTCAGAACTCTCCACTATGATCTGTCCATCTTGAGTAATCCTGTATAGCATAGTTTATGATTTTATTGAGCTGGTCAAGCCCCTCCATCATGATAAGTCAGTGATCTGGGGAAAAGCCCTCCTATTCACTTTTTTGATGGTTTTATTCCAGTAATTAATTATCATGCCAGTAATTTGAATCTTACTTGAGTCTTTGTGACCCCATTTGGGGTTTTCTTGGTAAAGATACTGCAGTGGTTTACCATTTCCTTCTTTAATTCATTTTACTGATGAGGAAATTGAGGCAAACTGGGTTAAATGACTTGCCCAGAGTCACATAGCTACTAAGTGTCCGAGACCAGATCTGAACTCATGGAAATTAGTGTTTCTGAGTCCAGGCCCAGCACTCAATATACTGCTCACTTTTACTCACTTTGGTAGAACTTATATAACAGGTTAACACTTTCCTACCATGGCCTTCAAGAATTCAGATAAAATGAAAAGATGCTCTAAATTCTCTGATCAGAGAATGCAAATTAAGACAACTTTGAGATGCCACTACATACCTCTCAGACTAGCTAAAATGACAAGAAAAGATAATGATAAATATTGCAGGGAAAGTGAGAAAATTGGGACACTGATACATTGTTGGTGGAATTGTGAACTGATCCAACCATTCTAGAGAGCAATTTGAAATTATGCCCAAAGGGCCATCAAACTGTGCATACCCTTTGATCCAGCAGTGTTTCTACTGGGCTTATACCTCAAAGAGATACTAAAGAAGGGAAAGGGACCTACATGTGCAAAAATATTTGTGACAGCCCTTTTTGTAGTGGCAAGAAACTGGAAAGTGAGTGGATGCCCATCAGTTGGAGAATGGCTGAATAAGTTATGGCATATGAATGTTATGGAATATTATTGTTCTATAAGAAATAATCGGGGGTAGCTAGGTGGCACAGTGCATAGAGCACCACCTCTGAAGTCAGGAGGACCCAAGTTCAAACACTTCCTACCTGTGTGACCCTGGGTAAGTCACTTAACTCCAATTATCTCAGAAAAAGAAAAAGAAAGAAAGAAAAGAAATGATCAGGAGGATAATTTTAGAAAGGTCTGGAGAGATTTACATGAACTTATGGTAAGCGAAGTGAACAGGACCAGAAGATTATTGTACATGGCAACATCAATATTATATGACAATCGATTCTGATGAACATGACTCTTTCCAACAGTGAGATGATTGAGGCCAGTTCCAATGATCTTGTGATGAAGAGAGCCATCTACACCCAGAGAGGACTATGGGAACTGAATGTGGATCACAACATGATATTCTCACTCTTTTTGTTGTTTTTTGTTTGCATTTTGTTTTCTTACTCATTTTCTTTCACTTTTGATCTGATTTTTCTTGTGCAGCAAGAGAATTATATAAATATGTTCATATATATTGGATTTAACATATATTTTAACGTGTATAACATATATTGGATTGCTTGCCATCTATAGAAGGGAGTGAGAGAAAGGAGGGGAAAATCTGAAACACAAGGCTATTATGCAAGGGTCAATCTTGAAAAATTATCTATTCATATGTTTTGAAAAAAAAACTTTCAAAATTAAAAAAAGAAAAAATACAGTTGGCCAAAGGCAAAAAAAAAAAAAAAATCCACTGAAAAAAACAACTGTTAATCAAATGGAAAAGAAGATGCAAAAGCTAACTGGAGAAAATTAAATATTAAAAACCAGAACTGGGCAAATGGAAGCGAATCACTCTGCGAGACATCAAGAATCAGTTAAACAAACTAAAAAAAAATTTTAAGTGGAAGAAAATGTAAAATGCCTCATTGGAAAAACAACTAACCTGAAAAATAAATCCAGAAGAGAAAAATCTAAAAATTGCTGGACCACCTGAAAGTCACAATAACAACAACAAAAAACAAAAACAAAAAACCTGGATAGCATTCTTCAGGAAATCATCAAGGAAAACTGCCCTGATATACTAGAACCAGAGGACAAAATAATCATTGAAAGAATTAATTGTTCACCTCCAGAAAGAGATCCCACAAGGAAAATTCCAAGAAACATTATTGCAAAACTCCAGAACTCTAATCCTAAGAGGAAAATAATACAGCCTGCCAGGAAAAAAACATCACTCAGGATTACCCAGTATTTGGCAGCTTCTACAATAAAGGATCAGAGAGACTAGAATACCATATTCTGGGAGGCAAACTATCTTGGATTAAAACCAAAAATCAACTACTTAGCAAAAATGAGCATCACCTTTCAGGGGAGGAAATGGATCTTTACAATAAAGTAGGAAACTTTTAATCATTTCTATTGAAAAGATCAGAACTAAACAGAAAATTTGATTTATCAACAGAATTCAAGAGAAGCATAGAAAGGTAAACAGGAAAGAAAAAACAATGTAAGTTAAAGATTAAACTATTTACATCCCTACATGGGAAAATAATACTTGTAACTCTTGAGAACTGTATCTTTTATTAGGGCAATTAGAGGGGGCATACATAGAGAGTATGGATATAAATTTACTCTGATGTGATGATATTGAAGAAAATACATTAGGGGGTAGGAAAAGAATTGTACTGGGAGGTAAAATAGAGTGATCTAATCACATGAAGAGTTACAAAAGACCTATTACAATAGATGGAAAGAAGAGAGAAGAGTGAGCATATCACAACCTATGCATGCCTGCTGATCCTGTATGACTTATCCGTGTCCTCTTGGGAATTCAACTCAATATGTTGGGGACTTTTCTCACCTTCTCCTCAGTTCAAAGATATTAGTGGAACACTCCAGTCATTTATCTATTATCCCTTATTCTCTCCACATGACAAACCCTTATTCTCTCCACATCTTTTCTTTCTGTCAGGTAATCTCCTGAAGAAATCCTGTTTTGTTTTGTTTTTCCTGTTCCTCAGAGTCCCTTAGTGGTTATATTTTATAGCCTGTTTATACCCGTCAGCTCTTTCATTATCTTCCATGATGCTCATCTTTAGTTCTTCAGGTATTCTAGGTCTCAATCACAAAATATTTGCATTGAAAAGATGAGCCTTTGCTATTAGGAGAAACTTGGAGTTAAGTTAATAAGTGTTTGTTGAAGTTAATTGAATTGCCTGTGAAATGTGGAGTTTCTTCCTTTTCTGTATTTTCTTACTCACTTTCTGCCTTTTGGGACTTCAAATCAGGATTGATATTTCTTTCATTCCCACCTAGATATACCATTAGTTTTATCTATTCCACTTTAATGAAATAGATCCATTTTAACCAGTACTTTTGGAAGTAGATCCTCTAACCTTCCCTGTTTCTTTTACTAGCTATATTTCAAATCCCATTTTCATAAATGGACCTAAAGTCAAATCCTCTCTTCTGTATATAGTGTTGTTAAAAATCTGTTCAGATGGTATCAGACTAATTCTTTCCCAGGCAGAAAAATTAGTTTTGGAGCCCTTTGTTATTTAGTTGTGTCTGAGTCTTCATGACTCCATTTGGCAAAGACAGTGACTTGTCATTTCCTTTTCCAAATCATTTTAAAGATGGGGAAACTGAGGCAAACAGGGTTACATGATTTGTCCAGGTTCACACAGCTAGTAACTAAGGCTATATGAACTCAGGTCCTCCTGACTTTAGACCTGACATTCTATCCACTATGCCACCTAGCTGGCCAAGGTATCATACTTAGGATGTTTTATATTTGCAGCCTAGGAAGAAACAAGTCTATAGTACAGTTTGATCTAGATGGCAGAGCATCCTGAGAACTTTTTAAATTAGTCTGCAACAAGATGGGGCAAGAAAGAAGCCACCATGTGGACAGTGAAGATAAGCATTGAGCAGCTGGAGCCTCACCTTTGTTCACTTCTCCCCTCATTGAATGAATCTAGAAAAGTGACTAAATTGTCCTTCTACAGCAAAATGATAAATTGCTCCACATCTCATTTTTCACCCCGCCTTCTACTTTATTGATTCTTACTAAATAGTAAGCATTTTTATTCTTAAGTGTTTTCCTTTTAACTGTTCTATTTTTATTTTCAATAGGACTTTGAAGCTAACGTTCCTTTTATAAAAGATAAGATTAATCTTAACTATTTCTGCACTTATCTACTGGAAGAGTATACATAGGGAAATAGTAATAGTTATTTGAATACACAAGAATTTAAATAATATAAAGACTAATTTTGTTCTAGGCATCAGAAATTATTCTTGTCTGGCTTCTGTGCTTTTTATTATTTTTATTAATAATTTATATTTTCCAAAAAAAATTTTCTTAAGCTCCCCAAAAGAGCAGAGAAAAGAAGTCACATGGACTTACAGATTAGTCGGCTATACGTTAAACCTTCAAAAAGATAGATCATTTTAAACATTGACGTGAATCTCCACTATCTTCCCCACTCAAGAGGAGGAAGTGGTAGGAAAAAAAAAATGACAGTGACCAAAAGAGAGCTATGCACAAAAGCTGGCCTTAGCATACATGTGATCTGGAAAGTTAGCTTCACTCCTAACCCCATTCTGAAAGGCAAGGAAAGACCTCCCTAATTAGAGTCTGTTCTCTATAGTGAACCTGATGGCTATAATGAAAATCCTATTCTAGATTCATTTGAAAAAAATTTTTTTTATTCTTTTCTCTGCTATGGGAATTTAAATCCAGTTCCTTCTTTTTATTTCTTTAAAGAATTTCCTGTACTATTGGTAGATACATTTAACATTTCTATATTACAGGAATTTTAATTTTGATTTTTAATAATATTTCATGTTAATTTATTTTTTAGTTTGGAAGATGATTATATTGAATACTAAATTTTGGGTTTAATTTCACTTTTGTAGTTTTTCTGAGTTTTCCCCTCAGTTTTGATATTCAACTTTCTTTTCTAATAACTTTTATTTTCCAATTATATTTTATTTTCCCATCTCTTATAATAAAAACATCATTCAGATTTTATTCATTTTAAATACTACTACATTTGTGGGGAATTTCTTCTATTTTGAGAATTGCTTGTTTTTTATTTGCTTATTTATGCTATCAGTTTGTACTATGCTGAACTAATGACTCATATCACATATGAATATTAATACTTATTACTTGATAATGCCAAAATGAACACTAGTTGTTTATATTGCTTGTTGATGTACAAGTGGCATGATATTGTTGTGATAGTTCTTTAATTGCATAATTGCCTTGTTGACTACTCTTTGCTGACACTTGGTTTTTTTTTGCCGTTTCTACTGATAATGTACAATGTGGAAATTTAAGAATCTAGTTTTTTTGTTTAGTGAATTGCTCTTTGGTGTTTGGTTGAATGATGCCATTATTGGTCAGTCTATTAATCAATTGAGAAATAATTTGTATATAAAATACTATGATGTTTATTAATTGGAAATTAATAATAGCCCCCTGATTTTATCAATAGATCTAAGAACAAAAATATATAAATTGTTAGGAAATTGAGGGCAGAGGCCTAGGCTGGTGAATAACCTCACATAGGAAGAGGCTAAAATACTTTGAGATCCAACTTCCAAGAAAACCATCATCAGAAGGGAGTCAGACAGTGACGGCGGGGGAAGGGGGAGACAAAAAATAAATAAATAAACTGAAATCATCAAAGATCTTGGAAAAAAGAAAATTCAAAGATCATAAATAGATAAATCAACAACAAAAACATTAAGAACCGAAATATTGCCTCCAGGTCTAGAAAATGAGTTTGAGTATTTATGAATAAATACTACCAAAAAAATAACAAATCAACATTTAATGAGATAGAAAACACTGTGGAATTTAAGGAGAACATGAAACCACAACATGTGTTGATGCAGGTCTAGTGGTAGAGAATTGGGGTGTGAGAATCCCATCTGGTCGGCTCAGGTCCAATGTGAAAGAATTCACAAACCCAAAATCTGAATGGGAGAAAAGGAAAGTTTATTGGCACTGAGAGGCCAGCTTTTCTAGGAAGACATACCCCTTAGTGGCAAGGTCCTGTCAGAGAAATAACAAAAAGTTATCACTGAGAAGAGGGTATCTTCATAGTGGTCAGGAGTCCTGTCAGGCAGCTATGCCAAGAAGCGAAGTTCCTTGGCAAGGCATAATCCTGCTTTGGACTTTTGCAGCAATTTGGAGTTCACAATTGTCTTTTTATAAGAAGTCTGAAGCTGGGGCTTCTATTCAATGCCCCTAGGCCTAGATTTCCAGTTGAAAAGACAGCAGTTATCTTGGAATTTTAAGCCATTCAGTAGGAATATCAGGTGGAGATCTCTAATTGAATGAGACCACTACTGAGAGTGGTCCTGGGTTAATAATCTTCAACTCAATAGAGGGTGCAGCTAGTCAATAGAAGTATAACTAGTCCCTGCCAAGATTTCCTTGAGATCCTTCCCTTCAGAGGAGAGTTCAAGGGGTACACAATTTGCATCAGTGTTCCTGAGTGGTTTAAAAGAGAAATCAAAATTAAGAGAGTGGACTTTATAACTTTCACAGCAAAAATAATGGACATAGAAAAACTGGAATCTGCAATAGCAGATCTAATCAAAGAAACAAAAGAGAGAAAAATAGCTTGGGATATAAACACACAGAAGTGAAGGGCAACCTAAAAGAAGATAAAATTTTAAAAACTAATAAGATTAAGAAGAAATGTGGTTACTATGAAAGCAAAATATATTAATCTTGAAGACAGTATAGAAAGAGACAATGTGAGAATCATAAGTTTCCTAGAAGAGCAGAACAAAGCAAAAAAATCTTAATATCACAATGTAGAAAATAATAAAAGAGAACTGCTCAGATTTTCTGAATATAGAAAATTAAATACTAAGTGAAAAAATCCATAGATCACTTCCAAAAATATATATACAAGACATAGTAGTCAAATTTAGTAACTCAATTCAGAAACAAGTTCTGCAAATAATCAGAGAAAGATTTTCAAGTACAAAGGGAAAAAAATCAAAATAACAAATGCAGGAGGAAATGGAATGATGATTCTTAAAAGCAATGGAGGCTGCAGCCCAGGGATCTATCCTGCAAATCTGAATCTATCCACAAATGAAAAAAAAAAAAAAAAAAAGATGGATGTTCAATAATAAAGGGTCATTTGAAGTATGCTTAGGGAGCGGGTCTGAGGGGGAGGGAGACATAACTGACACTATTATTTGCTTCTCAAATACCCTAGACAATAGAAATGCAGAAGAGTTAAATGAAGGGAGCAATCAAAAATAACAACACAGGAACAGTAGATAAACCAAGAGGTTTCTTTCTAAATGTGCACAAAGAAACAGTGGCAAAGTACAGTCAGCAAAGAAGGCCTGGAGCATATGGACAGAACAGAATTATGGAGATACCTCACCTATAGATGAATTAATGTTTTTGATTTCGTCTTGTTTTGGATTTTTTTTTTTAAATCTATCTCCTTATGAATCATGATGGGAGAGAAAAATCAAAACAAAGGGGAAAAACCATGAAAGGAAAAAAAACAGAAGAAAAAGAGAAAAAAGTGAACATAGCATGTGTTGATTTACATTCAGCCTCCATAATTCTTTCTATAGATGTGAATGGCATTTTCCATCCAAAGTTTATTGGAATTAATTTGAATCACTGAGAAGAACCACAACTGATCATCAAACAATCTTACTAGTACTGTGTACAATGTTTTCCTGATTCTGCCTGCTTTGTTCAGCATCAGTTCATGTCTATCTTTCCAGGCTTTTCCAAAATCAGCTTGTTCATCATTTTTTATAGAAGAATAATATTCCATTACTTTCATATACCATAACTTACTCAACCATTCCCCAATTGATGAGGAATTTTACAATTCTTTGATGTCACAAAAAGAGCTACTATGAATATTTTTGCATATGTGGGTCTTTTTTCCTCTTTTATGATTTCTTGGGATACAGACTCAGTAATGGCACTGCTGTATAAAAGGGTATGCACAGTTTTACAGCTCTTTGGCATATTTCTGGATCAGTTCACAATTGAATTCAATTCTAGATACAGACATTAGTTATGTAACCCTGGGCAAATCATTTATTCTGTTTGCCTGAGTTTCTTCATCTGTAAAATGAGGATAATATTTCCTCCCAGAGTTGTTCTTAGGATCATATGAGATAATATTTATAAAGCATTTAACACAGAGCCTGACATATATTAAACTCTATACAAGAGTTGATTATTATTGTTGTAGATAAAGAAGAGATAAAACTACTCCAGTTTACCGATGTTATGATGGTAGACTTGAGAAATCTAAGGAATCAGCAAAGAAACTGAGATAACTATAGTTTCAGTAAAGTTTCAGGGCACAAAATAAACCCTCAAAAATCAACAGAATTTTATATTCTGGAACCATACAAATTTTTAGTGTTGTCTCCTTTAACATATTCATCAATAAGTGGTTAAAACATTGAGGTTGTGGGTCTCCTTGAAGGGTGGTAAAGTATTCTAGAATTCCTAAGGCCAATCAAAGCCAACATTTTAACATTTTGCCGTGGTATAAGAATTTTATAATTATTAGTATAATTGATCCTCGCAACAACTATAAGACATAGATGCTATTATCATCCCATTTTATAGATGAGAAAACTGAGACAAACAGACTTTAAATAATTTGCCTGGGATCCTGCTGCTAGTTTCTGAGGCCAAAATGATAAAATCTTCCTAACTCCAGACTTGGCATTCTTTCCACTGAGTCACTCAGTGGCCTCAGAATAAATAATAGTATAATGCCTGAATTTGTTGCCAAGACCTTCAAATAGATGATGAAGTTTGGTTAAGATTAGGATTCATGCAACAGAAGTTAACAGACAAAGAAAGCTTTTATTTACCTAGCTGTAAAGTGACTCTGTTTACAAAATTTCTCAAGACTGAAGGAGGCCCAAAAAAGGCAATCCACTCCCATCACTTTTTTGCCAAGAAATGGGTTAATTGAACTCTCTGATAAACATGTCGAAACTGGTGGATACTCATCTCAAGACTCAATTCTATAATCTAGGGAATAGTTCAGAAATAGATTTCTGAAGTGAAGACTATTCATTGAACCCAAATGAAACACATGTTCTGCCATGTACTTCAGCCACACCCACAGTAATACTTCCAAGTCTCCTGAATCTTCTACAAATTCAGATTTAGGTAGATAAAACTATAGTTCTGAAAAGGATTAAGATGAGCCCACATCATCAGCTCACACAGATTTGAGATCAGACAGATAAGCATGTCACTGGAGAATTAGGACTATACAACCAGACTTAAGGATGTTCCAGGTGATACAGATGAAATCATAAATGTAGCCAAATGGTAATGCTAATGTTTATCCTTTCAATGTGTGTCTTATATATTACATATGTTCTATTGGTATGTGATAACTACTGCATGTTTAAGTATTCTATTTAATTATTCTTTTTTATGTTTTTATTGGTATTGTTTATTTTAGTTATATTCATCTGATAACTACGCTTAGTTTAGCTATTCACTAAGTGCACATAGTTTTGCTGTTTTGGCACATTTTATTATTCATATATTTGCTGATGTTAATGCTATTTTTTGATTGCTGTACATGCATTTGCATTATATGGATATGAATAGGCCCCAGTGATATATGCTTGCAATATTTCCTGCATATAATTTAGACCTATGTCCAGGATTCTTTACATTGTGCTGTGACTATTGCATGAATTATTAATGTACATCTGCTTTGAATGCTTTGAATGAATGCTTTGAATCCTAAGTGATTACTAGAAATACTGGGTTAATCATTCTTGTTCTGTTCAGTGCTGATAGATATATATACTATATATATAAAATATCTATTCATATAGAGAGAGAGATGATACACTGTATCATTCCATATGCCAAATGTATTACCGTTGCACTTGCAAGGAACTGCAAAATTCTAAATGCTGAGGAGGAATGTCATAGTCTATTCAGCTCAAATTAATTGTTCTTCAGACAGAGGAAATTGTTTTGGAACCCTTGTTAGGTAATTTAAGAGTCATAGTTTTTTCCAGCTTGTACTATTGTATCTGAGGCTGGATTTGAACTCGGGTCTTCCTGACTCCAGACCCAGTGCTCCATCCACAGTTCCATTCATCAAATGTTTAACAATCACCGCTCTGGGGCAGGAGGTTGGAGAATCCATAAGTGATATATTTTTAAGTTTAATCTACATTATTAACATTTTCTCTATCACTTTCTTAAGATTAGAAATCAACAAATCAATAATTCATTTGCTGATTTCTGAAATGTAAATATTCATACTGAATATTTGATGATTGGTTTTCAAAAGCCCATTAAACAGTCTCTAGCACGCCCCAGGTAAAAATCCAAAAAGATTACTTATTAGAAGTCATTAGACTTTTTAGAATAGTTGGCTGAAAATATTTGGAAATTGAAGGGATGTCAATTAATTGAGCAATGGGGGCAGGATTCTGGGAAGATGTAGGAAATCAAGCTCTGATTTCCCCAAAAATAGAACATAGAGTGATGAAAAATCAAGAAGACTTGGGCAGAACTGGAATCCTCTGAGAAGATCTGAAGACTTCAGGCTAGGGATAAACCTATCTGAAGTGCAAATACCTCTGGGCTAGCTCACAGAAATGTCAAGTGGGGACCCCTTGTGATAGCTAAGTGTGGCTGGAGCCTCAGTAGGAACCACAGAGACTTTCACCTCTGGGACTGTTTGTCAATTTGGGAATCTGAGTCTGGGAGGACTGAGTGAACCTCAACTGATGAGGAAAGCCAGACCCAGCTATGCTGCTGAGACACAGCCCTGGGCAAGAAGGAACCAGAACCAGATGAGTACAGAGACAGTGGGACAGGAAGTGTTGTCTGCGGGGAGATCTTGGTTTGGGGTTCCTGGTCAGAAGGCAGAGCTGAAGGGAAGCTTGAGGCACCATTGCCTCACCCCATGATTAGAAGTGCTTAAACTAATAACTCTTATTTTTTTAAATGAACTGGCAAAGAAGAATCCCACCATTGAAACATATTATGGGACCAGAGAAGACCAGGATTTATCTTTCAAAGATTTAGGGGGAAAAAAAACCTATCCCAAAGAATAACAGAAATCATTCTCTGTCCAAAGATGACTTGTAGAAGAACTCAAAAAAGACAAATCTGGAGAACAGATCAAGAAGAGAAAATATAAGAATAATTGGACTGCCAGAAAGTTGTGACCAAAAAGAGAACCTTGATACAATAATGCAGGAAATAATCTAAGAAAATTGTCCTGGAGTGTTAGAACATGAGGGGAAAGTAGAAATAGGAAAAAAATCCACTGATCACCACCTCAAAGAGAGGTTCTACAAATTTTGTAGAAAATATACAGGAATATTATTGACAAATTTTGAAACCCTCAGATCAAAAAGAAAATTTTATAAAAAACAAGAAAAAAGCAATTCAAATAAGCTGGTGCTACAATTAGAATTGTACCATGATAAATCTTGTCTGCCATAATAAAGGACTGCAGGTCCTAGAATCATATCTACCAACAATCAAAAGAAGTATGCTTGTGACCAAAAATATCATATCCAGAAAAATTATTTATAATTTTGAATGAGAAAAAATGGACATTAAACAAACTTGCAGATATTCAGGTCTTTCTATCAACCAAACCCTAACTTAACAGAAAATTTAACATATAGGAGCCAATATCAAATTTTGAGGAAATCAACATGGACAAACTTTTTAAACATGGAATAATTGTTTACTTTTTTTACATAGAAAATGTATAGTATATGTTTAAGATTCACATCAACAATAGGATAGCTCAAAAGTAAGAATGGAAGAATTAAGTTAAAAATAGTAATCATATTATAAAAATGAGGCGTAGAGGAAGAAAAGAAACAGAGGCATTAGAGGAAGAAGGAGGACTCATAGTTCTGAAAACCTACTCCCATCGGGAATGGGTTCAATAGGCAATAACACATAATAGGTACATACATAGTACCCTCCAAAACCTAAAGGAATTAGGAGGAAGGATGGACAGATAGGGAAGCAAAGGATAAGGGAAGAAGACAAGGGAGGGTTCCTCAGGTAGAAGGAAGTTGAGTAATAGTAAGACAACTTATGGAGCAGAATTTAATTAAAGAGTCAAAAGGGACAGAAAAGAGATATGTGTATGTGTGTATGTGTATACATATGTATACATAAATATATATATATGCATATATATACATATATATATATACATATATATATATATATATTTAACTATAGCTTGCTTAGGGGTAATGAGAAGGATGAAAGGGGGGAAAAAATAAAGTAAATAAGGTGTGCAGTAGAGAACCAAAGAACAATTTACAAGAAAGTAAAGAAAAAATGAACATTCATGAATATAATTTTTCTACTAATATATATACTTTCTTGATCTGTTAGTTTGTTGTTTTATATTTTAAATCCTCCCTGATGTTCTGCTAGGCACATGACACTGTTCTCTTTTGTTTTGTTTTATTTTGTTTTGTATGCTTTTTTGTTTTTTCTTACTCTGTTTTTTCAAATAAATAAATTTTTAAAAATAAAAAATAAATATGACCCCAAAATTAAAAAAATTAATTGAGGAGTGGCTGTTGTATATGATAGTGAGGGAATACTATTGTACTATAAGAAATAACGAATAGTATATTCTCAGAAAAACATAGAAAGACTTATTTGAATTGATAGAAAATGAGATTAGCAAAACCCAGAGAATGTTATATACAGTAACATAATATTGTATGATGATCAACTGTGAATAACTTAGCTATTCTCATTTATGCAATGATCCAAGACAATTCTGAAAGACTTATGATGAAAAATGTTATCCATCTGCAGAGAAAAAATGATGGACTCTGAATATAGATCAAAGCATTGTTTTTCTTTTTTTCTTAGATTTTTGTTTTCTTTTGGAGGTTTTTTATTTTTTTGTCTGTGTTTTTTCTCACGACATCACTAGTATCTTCTCAAGTCAAAGACATAGAAATATGTCTTGCAAGACTGTACATGTATATCTAATTGCTTGCCTTTTCAGTAAAGGAGGAGGGAGAAATTTGTAACTCAAATTTTTTTAATATTAAATTGTTTTTATGTTCAATTGAGAAAATAAAATATTAAATTAAAAAAATAGTGGGCCAAATCTAATAAGATAAACTTTAATAGAAATAAATATTAAGTGTTACACTTGGGTCCTAAAAAACTCTTATCTCATAAGTACAACAGGAAGAAGGGCTGCCTGTATACCAACTTGTTAGAAAACAATCTAAGTTCTAACAGGTTGTCAAATCAATATGAATCAAAATTATGATATGTTATTTGACAAAATATGATCTTTTTAGATTCCATTGAGAGGTAAAGGATTAGGAAGGTAATAAGTCCTCTGGCAATTTTCGCTGATTAGAATCTATATGTACCTTTATGTTCAATTCTGGGGACTGCATCCAAAAGGAACCCACTAGGTGAGTAAAGAACTTTTTAAGAATCAGCTAAAATAAGTGAGGATGCTTAAAAAACATAGAAGAGACAAGTTAGCTCTCTTCAAATATTTGAAAAACTTCCTTATGGAAAAGAATTAGATTTGTTTTTCTTGGACCCAGGGAACAGAACTGGTCATGTAGAGGAACTGGAAATACCAATTTAAAGTTAAAGTAAGAGGAAAATTCCCTAACAGAAGCTATCCAAAAGTGGAATGGGCTGCTTTGGGAGGCTAAGCAAAAGTTGGACTGGATTTAGGAATTCATTAATATTGGCAATTCCTGGTGAGGAAATCTTCTCTAGCAATGCAGAACAATGACTAATCTACAATTTAAAGTTTATGGAAGTTGCCAAGGATAGTGAGAGGTTAAGTAACCTGTCCAGAGTCATACAGTTAATGATACACCTGAGACAAGATTCAAACCTGTGTCTTCCTGAATTTGAGACCTGCTCTGTCTCCACTATGCCATAGTCCTTCTTTGATTTGCAATTTATTTTAGTTAGATTTTTTTTTTTGGGGGGGGGGAATGGGTATTTGTAGTTAAGTGATTTGCCCAGAGTCACACAGCTAGTGGAAATTTTGAACTTAGTTTCTTCTGACTCCAAGGCCAGTGCTCTACCCATTGTGACACCCAGCTGCCCCATATGTTGTTATAAATGCACATATTTCTTGTCAGAAAATCATATCCTCCACTACATATATATATATATGTATATATATATATATATTGATATTGATATTGATATTGAATATATCTATGACTTGCACTTATTGTTCCCAGAGAGAACACTCCAGAATGCATCTAGGACAAGTTGTGTTCTTAAATCAATTTGTTGAAACACAGATGCAGTTTATGGGAAGATGAAGAAAGCTTAGATTTTGATTTGTACTTCCCCATATAAATAAATATGTTCATATAATTCCCCATGTTAAGGAAAGCCTGAGATATTGTGAGGCTTTGACTTGGGAGGATACTAGGCTGGAGAAAAATTTAGTTAGCATAGAGCTATCAGGGTGAGGAAGAATGCCAACTGATAGCTTCATCTTTCAACTATGTTTGCTTAATTATTCCCATGTGCTAAAAGAATAGCAACATTCTCCAAACTTTGGTACCCTAGAACACCCAGATTACACTCTCAGCATCCAGGGGAATTAAAACTCTAAATGGATGCCATGAAGAAGCAGAGATAGTTCCTTAGACCTTTCATCCTAGCAAAGGAATAATGTGTAATAATGGGGTTAAGAAGATGCAACACAACAGCAGTACCAGACAATAACAAAAACATTTAACACTTTAAGCAAAGATTTTTTATATATATTTTTTTCCTTTTGATCCCCATATCTCTGGAAGGTTTTTGTTGGTTTTTTTTGTTGTTGTTAAATTATTTCAGTTAGATCTGACTTTGTGGCTCTATTTCAGAATTTGCCTTTTCCTTCTCCAGTTCATTTTACAGATGAGAAAAAGGGCAAACAGAATTAAGTTTCTTGTCCACAAGTAAGTGTCTGAGACTGGATTTGAACTCAGATGGACTTCCTGACTCCAGAGTCTGCCCTGTATTCACTGTGCCAGCTAACTGAAAGGTAGGTATTATTATCATACCCATGTTATGATGAAGAAATTAAGGAAACTAAATGACTTACTTGGGATGATATATATAATATATACAATATGGTCCAACTATATCAAGGCCGTGCAAGCTGCATTTCCCCTCAAGGTTCCTGGTATTCTGAGGAGTTTGTAGAGTATGCCCTCTCCACTACCACATCATCTGTGTTTCCCTTATTTTAAGGGGTCAGTGATTAAAACCCCAGGTCTATTTAACAAATGTAATAACATTAACTTTTACAAAAGAATATTTACTTCAAAAATATGGTTAAAACCAACCAACATTTATCACAATACCTCAGGGTCATCATCACACTTACACCATCTCCATCTCTGGGAGGTGATAAGCTCATAATTTACCCCAGTTCCCACAAGTTCATGACCAGATGTAGCATGATTACCTGATGATAAGATGAATTCTTGTGAAATCTCAAAGGGACTTAACAGGAAGCTCTTTGCTTCTCAGGGCATTGATGCTGGGCTGGCTGTAGAATCTAGTTTGGTTTCTAACTACTAGAGTCCTATGGCTGGCATCCCAGAGTAATTTCTAGGGATGCTGGGTTAATCATCCTTGCTCTATTCAGTGGTAAGGGGTAGGAGAATCAACTCTCTGCTCCTCAAATAGAAAAGAACAAATGAAAAAGCACAAGGAGACTCAAAGACACAAGGTCCTTCATACAATTGAAAAAGATTTCTAACCATGTGCTTAACAATAGCAACCAGGTATTGAATGCCCATGCATGTTCCCCAGGCTTTCCAAGACATATATTTTCTGGAAATTACAGTGATTCTCAAACTTTTGTTTTCAATATTTTTATCCTATTAAAAATTATTGAGGCTCTCTCCAAAGCATTTTTGTTTATCTGGATTATATTTATAGACATTTACCATATTGAAAATAAAAACTATTTTTGAATTTGTAGACCCTCTAAAGAGGTTTCAGAGATTCCCCAGGATTCTCTAGAGTCCAGGGATCCTCAAACTTTTAAAATAGGGGGCCAGTTCACTGTCCCTCAGACTGTTGGAGGGCCAGACTAGTAAAAACAAAAATTTTGTTTTGTGGACCTTTAAATAAAGAAACTTCATGGCCCTGGGTGAGGGGGATAAACATCCTCAGTTGCTGCATCTGGCCCGCGGGCTGTAGTTTGAGGACTCCTGCTAGGCCATACTTTGAGAACCACTGTTCTAGAAGCTATCTTCTCTAACATCCTTCACATGGAGAGACAACAGCTAAGCAAGCTGATGAGGTCTGCACATGAACCAGACCTGCAGGGTACATTTATTATAAAGTAAATTTTAGAGATAGGATTGAAATTCAGATCAATCGTATTCTAATTCCAGCCTTTTTGCCACTATATTCTTCAGTTGCCTCCTAAGAAAGGGAAAGGAGTGATCTTTCTTTTCCTATCTGAATTATTTCATCAAAACCTACGCATTCTGTACTACATTATATCTTGCTTTACTTTACTTTATCTCCATAAGTCCAAGTTTCTTTGCACTCTTCAGATTCCTATGTCTATTACCTGGCACACAGTAGGACTTTAATAAATGCTAATTTACTAACTACATTTACTGTCATGATTTGGGCTCTTGGAATTCCCTTGTAAAGCAGGTTTGTTCCTATGATCATTCTTCCTATTTTCCTTAAGACAGCCACAACAGTCTCGGAGTTTGGGCTTTGCAAAGGATTATGGTAAAATGTAAGGAGAAATTGGCCTGGTTGTTGCAGAACTATTTTAATATTATATATTACTATATAATAAATGTACACTGCAGGGCTGGTTCATGTGCAAACCTCATCAGCTTGCTTAGCTGTTGTCTCTCCATGTGAAGGATGCTAGGGAAGAGAGCTCCTAGAATTTCCAGAAAATAACTATTCACCTAAGTGCCCGCATGATAAGATGCAACTTCCCTAGTAAAGAAGCAGAAGTCATGCTATCCTGAGATTCAAAGATGGGCAGGTGAATAGTACTCCTGGCTCTAGACCTGGCTCCTATGCAGGAGGATGAATTTGGGGAGGGTTAGAAGAGGGAGATAAGCCCCAGTTCAGAGACTTCAAGAAATAGTCTCTGCTGACCTGCCTCCAGAAAGAGGAGAATTATTTGTTGATTCTTAAAAATTGCTGTTGAGAACAGTGACTAGTATGATGAAATCCAATCCAGTTTCTGAACTTAAAAATAAATTCTAATGGTGGGGCCTCCTGGACTTTGTCCAAAGTCTCTAGTAACAGCGAGTTTTCACATTATTATTTCCTGAAAAAATATCTATCCCTTACTTTTGTCCTAGCTCCCTTGGCTCTGTAAAAAGCAAAGTCACAGGTAGTAAAAAACTGTGAACGGCTCCAAACCAGGGCACAAGTATAACATAACCTTAGATAATTCCCAAAGCCCAGGAGAAGTAAAGAATTAGATGTAGACAGTCCTGAAAATCTACTTACCTATCTCCCTATACTATTTCTAAATTCCATGAACACATGGATTACAAGATCATAGATTTGGACCTGGATGATGCCATCCAGACCATCCTTCTAATTTTACAGTTCAGAAAACTGAGGCACAGAGACATTAAATGAATTGTCCTGGATCATACCCCTAGTAAAATGGCTAAAGAAGCTGACTTCAACAAGTCCAGTGCGCTAACCATGACCCCTTATAACAATCAATCAGCCCCCAAACCCATCAATAAATCAATCAACAAGCATTTATTAAACACCTACTCTAGGCCAAGCACTGTAGATAGAAAGGTAAAAATGAAATAGTTCCTGCCTTCAAGGAACTCATATGTATATATATAAAGGTGAAGTTTGTGTCCTTTCCCTTCCCCAGCTCAGTTGATGCAATCACAGAAAATAAGGAGCAAATAACAAAGAAACTAAAACAGGTTTTTTTTTTTTAATTTTAATTTTTTTATTTATTTTGTTAAATGTTTCTAAATTACATGCCTAAAAATTTTAACATTCATTTTTTAAAATTTTGAATTCTGAATTCTCTCACTTCCACTCCATTCCACTCCCCTTTGAGAAGACAAGCAATTTAATATTAATTATACATGTGAAATCAGGCGAAACATCCAGACCAAAAAACTAACAAGAAAAATAAAGAAAGGTTTTTTTAAAGTATGCTTCAATTTGCATTCACAGTCCATCAATTCTTTGTCTAAAAGAGCATTTTTCCCTGTGAGTCTTTTGGAGTTGTCTTAGATCAGAATAGTTAATTTTTTCTTTCTTTTTTTAAATTGAAGGTTTTTTTTTTTCAAAACATATGCAAGGATAATTTTTTCAACACTGACCTTTGAAAAACTTTGTGTTCTAATTTCCCTCCCACCTCCTCCCCTGGATGGCATATAATCCAATATATGTTAAACATAGTAAAAAAAAAAAAAAAAAAAAATACATGTTAAATCTGGGACAGCTAGGTGGTATAATGGATAAAGCACCAACCCTGAAGTCAGGAGGACCTGAGTGCAAATCTGATCTCAGACATTTAATACTTCCTTAGCTGTGTGATCCTGGATAATTCATTTAACCCCAGTTGCCTCAGCAAAAAAAAAAAAAAAAAAAAAAACGAAGAAGAAGAAGATATATAGATATAGATATAGATATAGATATATACATACATATGTTAAATCCAATTTAGGCATACATATTTATACAATTATCTTGCTGCACAAGAAAAAATCAGATCAAAAAGTAAAAAAAAAAAAAAAAAATGAGAAAGAAAATAAAGTTCAAGCAAACTACAACAAAAAGAGTGAAAATGCTATGTTGTAATCCACCCTCAGTTCCCACAGTCCTCTCTCTGGGTATAAATGGCTCTCATCATCACAAGATCATTGGACCAAACCTGAATTATCTTATTATTGAAAAGAGCCATGTCCATCAGAATTGATCATCATATAATCTTATTTTTGCTGTGTATAAATGATCTCCTGGTTCTGCTCAGTTCACTTAACATCAGTTCATGTAAGTCTCTCAAGACCCTTCTAAAATCATTCTGCTGATTACTTCTTGTAGAGCAATAATGGAATAATTAAGTTTTTCACAACTGATCATCTGTACAATATTAGTTACTATGTAGAATGGTCTCTTGGTTCTGCCCACTTCACTTTGCATCAGTTCATATAACTCTTCCCCTTTTTTTCCTGAAAGTATCCTGCTCATCATTCCTTATAGCACAAAAGTACCCTGTCACAATCATATGCTACAACTTGTTCAGCCATTCTTTAATTGTTGGGTAGATCTTAAATTTCGAATTCTTAGCCACACAAAAAGAACCATTATAAATATTTTTGTACATGTAGATCCTTTTCCCTTTTTTAATGATCTCTTTAGAATATAGATCTAGTTATGGCATTACTGGATCAAAGGGTATGCACAGTTTAATAGCCATTTGAGGAGTAAATTGTTCTCCAATTTGTTGTCTAAAATGTTCTCTCAAATGGTTGGACCAATTCACAATTCCAATATCAATGCATTAATGCCCCAATTTTTTCATAGCTTCTCCAGCATTTGTCCTTTTATATCATATTAACCAATGTGATAGATAGTATCTCAGGTAGGTAGTGTCTCAGACTTGCTTCAATTTTCATTTCTCTATCAATAGTGATTTATAAGCATTTTTTCATATGACTGCAGATTGTTTTGATTTCTTCTTCTGAAAACTGCCTATTCTTTGACCATTTATCAACTGAGAAATAACTCTTATTTTTATAAATTTGGTTCAGTTCTCTATATATTTAATAAATGAGATCTTTATCAGAGACACTTGCTATAAAAAATTTTTTCCCTGGTTTCCCATTTTCCTTCTAATTTTGACAGCATTAGTTTTGCTTGTGCAAAAGATTTTTTTTTAATTACACAAAATAAAATCATCTTTTTTAAGAAATAAAATGTTAATGTTTAAGCTAAGTGCAAAAATATGTCTCCAACATATACCTTTATGAAGTTTCCTTGAGTAAACCAAAGGAGGAAGCTTGCCCACATATGCAAAACTGTTTGTAGCAGCCCTTTTTTGTAGTAGCAAGAAACTGGAAATTGAGTGGATGCCCATCAATTGGAGAATGGCTGAATAAGTTATGGTATTTTAAAGTTATGGAATATTATTATTCTATAACAAATGATCAACAGGCTGATTTTAGAGAGGCCTGGAGAGACTTACATGAACTGATGCTGAGTGAAATGAGCAGAACCAGGAGATCACTGCAACAACAAGACTATACAACAATCAATTCTGATGAACATGGCTCTTTCCAACAATGAGATGATTCAAATCAGTCCCAAAGGTCTTGTGATAAAGAGAGCCATCTACACCCAGAGAGAGGACTGTGTGAACTGAGTGTGGATCAGAACATAATATTTTTCTTTCTGTTGTTGTTTGCTTGCATTTTGTTTTCTTTTTCTTTTTTTTCTTTTTGATCTGATTTTTCTTGTGCAGCAAGATAACTATAAATATGTATACATATATTGGATTTAACATATTTTTTTTAACATATTTAACATATATTGGATTACTTGCTATCTAGAGGAGGAGGTGGGAGGAAGGAGGGGAAAATTTGGAACATGAGATTTTGTAAGGGTCAGTATTGAAAAATTTACCCATGAATATGTTTTGTAAATAAAAACCTTTAATAAAAATAAATAAATAATGACTATTTAAAAAAGAAAAAATTAAAATTAAAAAATAAAATTTCATCTTCTACAGAAAAAAAGGCGGGGGGGAACTTGTTTGACTGGTTCAAGATTGGCTGCTTTCTTGGTAGTCTTTGAAAAGTTAAAACTGCTAGCCCTGGAGACCCACTTGAAGCAATTAGACTTTGTGGAATGTTACCTATACTACAGAGCCATGAGGGGGGTGGGGTAGCCTGTGGCAGCAGAGAATAAAGCTAACTATGAATTTAAATGAAAACTAGACAGGCAGTTAGGAGTGAAGTTGCATAGCATAAACCCAGAGAGCCCAACTGAGCAATCCACCCAGAAAGGATGAAATTCCCAGAGGAGGGACTAGAGTGAGTCATGGAAAGATCTCGCTGCCCTGCCGAACCAGAGCCATGATTCTTGGGTCACATGTGTCTCTAAGTTCATACCTCATTACCAGTGTGCTTTGTTTTTGCCAACTCTCCCCAAAGATGCTGAATTGATTTGTATGAGAGAACCTCCCAGATTATTGAGGTGGAGGAGGGGAAGAATATTTTATAACTGCTATAAATACCTACTGGCCAACAATTCATGAATAAAGTTTTTAAAAAGCAGACCTATGGAGTATCCCAGAACCCAGAGGGTAATGACCCAACATGGCTGTGATAGCTGGGGAGGTATCTCCAAGGAGTGCTAGATAAATATATACTAGTATTTAAAAAAAAAAAAAAAAAAAGTAATTGAAGTGAAAACACTGGCCACTGGAGGAATCAGCAAATATTTCATGTACAAGATGATACTTGAGTTGAGATTTGAAGAAACCTATCACTCATTTCCCATCACTACTTCAGACCCAGTCTCCCTAAGAGCCTTCTTATCTGCATCAATGATTGTAAATATCTTCTGGTCTAGCAACCACAGGTCTTCTTATACCCATTACCTATCTCTTCATACAGTTTCAGATCCTGCTTCCCCAGAAAATTGAACATACTATTTCTCTTCTAGTACAGATCAATTAATTCTCTCTTTTTTAAAAAAAAAAATTATTTAATTTTAACATACATTGTTTTATGAAGCCTGTTGGAAAAGAAAAATTAGAACCAAAGGAAGGAAAAAAAAAAAAGAAAAAAGAAGTGAATATGGCATGTGTTGATTTACATTCCATCTCCATATTTTTCTGGACGCAGACAGCATTTTCTATCCAAAGTCTGTTGAGATTGCCTTGAATCCTGGGCAACTGGGCAACTGGGACTGCCCAGCTGACACTATATTTGTTCAGGCTCCCTCCTCTCTTTCCCAAATAGCCAGAATCTATAAATTGTTTCTTTACACCTATCATTTGTCTCCTTGAGCTCCTCACCTGCTCCCATATAATCATGTGCCCTTTCCCTACAGGATTTCTTATGGTCCCTCCTTCCTTTGTAGATCAAAAGAGGTGGGGGAGGAAGGTGAAGAGGATGGGAATTTCTCACATGAGGAATTTGAATTCCACAGCGGTAATTCTGTGACAAATTTTAGATTTTCCAGAGTCCCCAAGACTTCACTCTGACTTTTCCTCCTTCCTTCTGTTCCCCCATCTTGTCCCAGACTCCCCAGAACACATACTACTATCTGCTGTGCCTTCTGACCTGATGACTGGGCAGTTTCTACTGAGCTATACGATAGGTAGGTCCCTGATAAGAATATTTGTTCTGAAGGATCGCAGATCCCTCCCCAGGGCAATGACTATGAAGGTGTAATTCCTCTACCCTTGCCCTAGGTCATTGCCTCTGCTATGGTTTAGATAGAAATCTTAGGCCATGACAAGATCTTCATTGTCATTGTTTTCTGGGATTGGTGTGTAGACTTTGATCTCCCCTCCCCATCTCTACCTCTGCTGTCAGCACTTTCTGTTAGAATTACACTGGGACAGATTTAGAGCAGACAAGGACGGAAAAGATCAGTTCTCATCCAAGCTCCTTATTTTATAGAAGAGGAACTAAAGCCCACAGAAGGTCATACAAGTAATAAATTACTCCAAGGATCCAGGCTAAAGGGATATATGGAAGGAAGTAGGGGGACAGAGCAGCCTATCTTAATTTCATGTGTTGTGGGAATTACCTGATCCAAAGCCCTCTGCCCAAAAACATCTCTCCCTTGAAGAGAGATCATCTCCTGCCAGGACCATTTCACCATTACAAATTCATTCCTTTAGCATAAAATTTTCTTCTTAGATGGCAAATGTCACAATTAAGAAGTTCAGCTTGTATTAGGGGGAAAAATGTTTTTCCTACATCGAGTCCCATTCTGCCTCTTAATAATTTCTGCCCATTTCTCAATGCAGTCCCTGTCCTCTGGAGTTAATAGCTCCTTCATGTGACAGTCATTCAGTTCCTACTTCTCTAAAACATAAGAAAGTTCAGATATTTTAAATTGGCTTTTCCTGTGGAGCAACCCCAGAACATATAACTCCTTCAGTTAGAGCATGAAATGCAACTGAAGACGATGTTCTTTCTGGATCTTCTGAAGCCCTATTCTTGAAACTGAACCTTGAACCAGCCCCCTTATTGGCTCCAGCATCCAGAGCTCAAATAGAGATTGGTTCCAATGCCAGGGCCTTATGGAGTTGGTTCTATCTTTGTAAATCAGTCATGATTTACAAAAGCAGTTGGACAACTTTTTCATTGCTAGTTTATGATCCGTGCTTTCATAATGTTTTCATCTTGGTATGTTCACTGAATATGAATTGAAAACACTTAAGATTTGAAAACCTGTATGTACTGATAAAATTTAATTTGTTCCTTTTCCCTTTTCTTCCTCCTCATCCCTTCCCCACACAATGTCTTTAGTAGTAGGTGACTTCTAGATTCAGACCAATGAATAAAAAAAGATAAACTAATTCTCAAAAAAAAAAAAAAAGTTTAGCATGGTTCATTGGAATAGCTACCATTTGTTTTATTATTAATTTGTAAAATAAAACAATCATTTCCACAACACAATGTATATTTTTAAAAAGACTGCACATAAAATCTATTATATACAACTTGCTATTTCTTTTAAATATATAATAAAGTTATTACATAAATTTCTTTTTTTTCCTTTTTTCTCCCCTTCATCTATCCACACCCCAGAAATAGTTACATTAGATGCAAATACGTGTGTGTATCATGTGTGTGAAATCATTTTATACATACTTCCATTAGCTCTGTCTCTGAATGCATATAATGTTGATAGGGTACAGCTTCTAGGGGAAATATAGCAATAATTTCAAGATCCCCTTACTTTAGAGTGCTTCTGTTCTGACAATCTATAAATGATTCTAAAGTCTTTTGGCTTTTCAATCAGTGATCTTGAATCCCCCCCGCCCCCACACCTATTTTAGAGTGCTATTGTTCTAACAATCTGTCCATCAATGATTGTAAATATTTTCTGGTCTAGGGATATAATAATACTTCTTCCCTTAGACTTTAGGGAAGATATATTAGAGATCCTGAGGCTCTCTGACTTTAGAGTGCTATTGTTCTGATAATCTGTCTGTCAACAATTCTAAAATCTTCTGATCTTAGAATAGTCCTACATACATTATTGACTGACAGATAATCTGTTGGTCAGTGATAACCAAGCATCTGAGACAATAGCAAATAGACCACCTCTCAAACCTACCTTAAAGCCATAAAATTAGCAAATAAGTAAAATGAAGCTCTGATCCAATTCTGTCCCATAAATCTATCTCCTTTTTCACAGTTCCTTGCTAAATAATCTTGAAATTTAGCCTGCTTCAATTGGTGTTACAATTATAATAAACATTGCCTCGACTTGGATATGGGTTCAAGCCTGCAAATTCTTTTAACACCTCATGATACCAGTTTGCAACCTCCAATCTAATCCCGATATTTGGTGGCTCAGTATGGGGAGACTCTGGTCTTCCCTGGCTTGATTCCCTCCTCGTTAAGGTAAGTCCCCCATTTTTTTCTCCCTCAGTCCTAGAGCTGGGATACCCCAAACAACTGGAAGAAGGCTTGTCTGGGTTGTTGTGAGCCCCACGCTCAACAAATTTTCCTTGACTGAGGACACCCAGACTTGAAAATTCTTGCAATTTTTAGCAAAGTTCTAGGGAACCTTTGCCACCTTTCCACCTTCTCTGAGACTCCAGAGGAGTCAAGGTGCTTGCTGTAGGATGGCTTTTGGCAAAGATGGGATGGTCCTCTTTCATGTCATTTTTATCTGTGTCTGACTCTGTGCAGAATGTCTGTATCATGTTTATTCTGTGAGCTAGATGCTGTTACCGGGAAAGATTTAAAATGCAGCCAGCAATAACAACAACAACAATAACAACCAAAAACAAACAAACAAACAAACAAAAAAACTTCTATGCTGTAGTTGAATGCTGGGAAGGTTTCTTAACATCCTTGACTCTCACCTTAAAAAAAGGAAAAAGCCTAACTTTTTCCTGGAGACCTCAGCTCTGGCCAAACTGGGGATTACAAAAATAAAATTATCTAATTAAAATTAAAATAGCATCTTAGCAGATTCTCAAAGTTTTGAGAGTGATGATTAGGAAGTTTAGCAAGTAGTCATTTTAAGATTGCAAGAAAAATTCCTGAAACATTGGGGATAATTCCAGGAAATTACTCTTTCCTAAAAGAAAAAAAAAAAGAAAAGAAAAAAACAAACAAACTAGGTAAATAGCAACTTTTGCTAACCCTTTCTTGACTCCTATCTTGACCAGAGGCCTGAGTGCATTTCAATTGGTGGGGATTGCTAACAAGATTGATATATTCCTCTGTTTCCTTCTCTCATCTCTCATCTAAGATCAGATTAAGAAAAGAGAATGCTCAAGTACTGTGGGGAAACTCAAATTCTGCCTCAGCTGTAGAAATAGGGGAAGCAGCAATGGCTGTGGGGATCCCTACAACTAGCCCAAATACCTCCCCAACCTAGGTTGGGGGAATGGGGTCATGCTCCACGGTCAGCATTCTCTGAGCCCTGGCACCTGAAACTACCATCAAAGAGAGATCCTGGCATCAGTCATCCCAGCCTTCAGCAGTTCTGTCCAGCAATTGCCTGGGAAGAATCCAGGTGCCCCTGGCAACACCCAGCATGGCAGTGTAAGGTGAGAAAGCCAGTCAGCCTCTGCATTTGGTAAGCCCATCATTCTCTGTTTCAGTTGTGGATATGAATTAGCTATGTAATTTATGAAAAAATATTTTATCTCTGTCCTAAAGGGAAATAATGATTGTTGTTCAAAAGTGCTTAGCATAAAACATGCTATATAAATGTTAACTGCTTTATTGGGTATAATTGCTTCATATTTGATAACTTTATGGGTTTTTAGCTGTGACTAATATATAATATCAATGTTGAGATAAATGATTTCTATGTGTATATAAAATAATTTGAAAGCAAATTCAATTAAATTAAGGCCTCCCCAAGACTAGGAAAATAGTACATAGAAGAAAAAGAGTCTCTCTTTTTTCCCTCTTCCTTCCTTCCCTGACTGCAGCAGGGATACAGGGATGAAAGGGAGAGAAAGAAAATATATTCAGTTCAGTGAAATTTGAGATATGATAGTAAAAAGTTTTTTTTTTTTAAATAACTTTTTATTGATAGAACCCATGCCAGGGTAATTTTTTACAGCATTATCACTTGCATGCACTCCCTCCCTCCACCCCCTCCCCCAGATGGCAAGCAGTCCTTTACATGTTAAATGGGTTACAGTATATCCTAGATACAATATATGTGTGCAGAACCAAACAGTTTTCTTGTTGCACAGGGAGAATTAGATTCAGAAGGTAAAAATAACCTGGGAAAAAAAATCAAAAATGCAAGCCATTTATATTCATTTCCCAGTGTTCTTTCTTTGGGTGTAGCTGCTTCTGTCCATCTTTGATCAATTAAGGCTCTCTTTATCGAAGAGATCCACTTCCATCAGAATACATCCTCAAACAGTATCGTTGTTGAGGTATATAATGATCTCCTGGTTCTGCTCATTTCACTCAGCATAAGTTCATATAAGTCTTTCCAAGTCCTCTCTGTATTCATCCTGCTGGTCATTCCTTACAGAACAATAATATTCCATAACATTCATATACCACAATTTACTCAACCATTCTCCAATTGATGGGCATCCATTCATTTTCCAGTTTCTAGCCACTACAAACAGGGCTGCCACAAACATTTTGGCACATACAGGTCCCTTTCCTTTCTTTAGTATCTCTTTGGGGTATAAGCCCAGTAGAAACATTGCTGGATCAAAGGGTATGCACAGTTTGGTAACTTTTGGGGCATAATTCCAGATTGCTCTCCAGAATGGCTGGATGTGTTCACAATTCCACCAACAATGAATCAGTGTCCCTGTTTTCCCACATCCTCTCCAACATTCATCATTATCTTTCCCTGTCATTCTAGCCAATCTGACAGGTGTGTAGTGGTATCTCAGAGTTGTCTTAATTTGCATTTCTCTGATTAATAATGATTTGGAGCATATTTTCATATGTCTATAAATAGTTTCAATTTCTTCGTCTGAGAATTGTCTGTTCATATCCTTTGACCATTTATCAATTAGAGAATGGTTTGTTTTCTTATAAATTAGAGTCAATTCTCTATATATTTTGGAAATGAGACCTTTATCAGAACCTTTGATTGTAAAAATGTTTTCCCAGTTTATTGTTTCCCTTCTAATCTTGTCTGCATTTGTTTTGTTTGTACAAAAACTTTTCAATTTGATATAATCAAAATTTTCTATTTTGTGGTCAATAGTGATCTCTAGTTCTTCTTTGGTCATAAATTCCTCCCTCTTCCACAGGTCTGAGAGGTAAACTATCCTATGCTCTTCCAATTTATTTATAATCGCATTCTTTATGCCTAGGTCATGAACCCATTTTGACCTTATCTTGGTGTACGGTGTTAAGTGTGGGTCAATGCCTAGTTTCTGCCATACTAATTTCCAGCTTTCCCAGCAATTTTTGTCAAATACTGCATTCTTATCCCAGAAACTGGTGTCTTTGGGTTTGAATCCCAGAGGCCAGCCAGTGGAAATTTCTCTATGGCCTACACCAAGCTACTCATTTGGAGGGAAAAAAAAGCTCTCCATCCCTTGTAAACCCTATTTTCACTGGTCACAAGCTAAAAGAAACAATTAAACAGATCTGTCAGGTCTGCCCAGTTTATGTCCAAGTAAATCTTCAACTCTGCCCCCCCCCCCCTTCTCCTGAAATCTATCCACAGGAGAGGTACACACCCAGGATAGGTTTGGCAGATGGATTTTACACATATGCCCTTTGTCACTGTTCATAATGCCACTGGAATGCCCATTGCCCCCTACTCCTTTGAAGAGACAAAAGCAGGCATATTGGGGAAATGTTCTTTGGTATTTATCCTAGGAACAGCTGTCTGGATGAGAGACATTCATGATGGTTTCATCTATATTCCCAAATCTTCCTCTGAGTGAAGTTCTCAGTTACAGTCTCTAGTAACCCCCATACTAACTCCACTTTTAATTATTCTTTTTTTGCTCATATTTGGCCCCTGTATTTTTAACCTACTAGTGAGATTTGTCTCCTTCAGCCTCCAAACTGTGAACCTCCAACTATTTGTTCACCCTAAATACCATTGCCTGTTTCTGACACTCAGCACCACCACCATCCCCCAAATGTTGCTGCCATCTTCAAGTCAAGTGCTTCTCCTTCTCAGTCTGGACTCCAGTAGGCAGGGACAATTCTATCCCCTTATCAGCAGCCCCAGAAGATGAGATCTCTGTCTCTTTGTCCCAAATGAATTTGGGAGTCAAACTGCTTGAAAGGGGAAAAGTGACAGGGTACAGCATCTAGGGGAAATAAAGCAATAATTTTAAGGTCCCCAGACTTTAGAGTACTTCTGTTCTAACAATCTGTCAATGATTCTAAAGTCTTTTGGCTTTAGAATCAATGATCTTAAGGTCCCCCCTTATTTTAGAATGCTATTGTTCTAACAATCTGTCCGTCAATGACTGTAAAAATCTTCTAGCCTAGAAATATAATATTTCTTCCCTTAAACTTTAGGAAAGATATATTAGGATCCTAAAGTGATCCTTAGAGTGCTATTGTTCTAACAATCTGTCTGTCAATGATTCTAAAGTCTTCTGGTCTTAGGATAGTCCTACAAACATTACTGACTGACAGACAAATAATCTGTTAGTCAGAGATAACCAAAGTTCTGAGACCATGAGGCCATAAGTTAGCATATCAATGACATGAAGAATTGGATAAGTTTGTCTCTTTGCTCCTCTTCTTTGCTAAATCCTTTTGGAACTTAGCCTGCTCCAATTGGCATTACAATTTCTTTTTTTTATTATTATTATAACTTTTTATTGACAGAACATATGCATGGGTAATTTTTTACAGGATTATCCCTTGCACTCACTTCTCTTCTGACTTTTCCCTTCCCTCCCTCCACCCCCTCTCCTAGATGGCAGGCAGTCTTACACATGTTAAATATGTATATCCTAAAATCCCATATCCTATAAATAGTATATCCTAGATACAATATATGTGTGCAGAACCATACAGTTCTCTTGTTACACAGGAAGAATTGGATTCAGAAGGTATAAATAACCTGGGAAGAAAAGCAAAAATGCAAACAGTTTACACTCACTTCCTAGTGTTCCTTCTCTGAATGTAGCTGCTTCTGTCCATCATTGATCAATTGGATCTTCTCTTTGTCGAAAAAATCCACTTCCTTCAGAATACATCCTTATACAGTATCGTTGTTGAAGTGTATAATGATCACCTGGTTCTGCTCATTTCACTTAGCATCAGTTCATGTAAGTCTCTCCAAGCCTCTCTGTATTCATCCTGCTGGTCATTTCTTACAGATTCCATAACATTCATATACCACAATTTACCCAGCCATTCTCCAATTGATGAGCATCCATTCATTTTCCAGTTTCTAGCCACTACAAACAGGGCTGCCACAAACATTTGGCACATACAGGTCCCTTTCCCTTCTTTAGTATCTCTGGATATAAGCCCAGTAGTAGCACTGCTGGATCAAAGGGTATGCACAGTTGGATAACTTTTGGGCATAATTCCAGATTGCTCTCCAGAATGGTTGGATTTGTTCACAACTCCACCAACAATGCATCAGTGTCCCAGTTTTCCCACATCCCCTCCAACACTCATTATTTTTTCCTGTCATCTTTGCCAATCTGACAGGTGTGTAGTGTTATCTCAGAGTTGTATTAATTTGCATTTCTCTGATCAATAGTGATTTGGAACACTCTTTCATGAGTGGAAATAGTTTCAATTTCATCATCTGAAAATTGTATGTTCATATCTTTGGCCATTTATCAATTGGAGAATGGTTTGATTTCTTATAAATTAGAGTCAATTCTCTATATATTTTGGAAATGAGGCCTTTATCAGAACCTTTAACTGTAAAAATGTTTTCCCAGTTTGTTGCTTCCCTTCTAATTTTGTTTACATTTGTTTTATTTGTACAAAGGCTTTTAATTTGATATAATCAAAATTTTCTATTTTGTGATCAATAATGATCTCTAGTTCTTCTTTGCTCACAAATTCCTTCCTCCTCCACAAGTCTGAGAGGTAAACTATGTTCCATCTATGTTCCTCTAATTATTTATGATCTTGTTCTTTATGTCTAAATCATGGACTCATTTTGATCTTATCTTGATATGTGGTGTTAAGTGTGGGTCGCTGCCTAATTTCTGCCATACTAATTTCCAGTTTTTCCAGCAGTTTTTGTCAAATAATGAATTCCTATCCCAAAAGTTGGGATCTTTGGGTTTGTCAAACACTAGATTGCTATAGTTATTGACTGTTTTGTCTTGTGAACCTAACCTACTCCACTGATCGACTAATCTATTTCTTAGCCAATACCAAATGGTTTTAGTGGCTGCTGCTTTATAATATAGTTTTAGATCAGGTGCAGCTAGGCCCCCTTCATTTGATTTTTTTTCATTAATTCCCTTGAAATTCTCAATCTTTTGTTCTTCCATATGAATTTTTATTTTTTTTTCTAGGTAGCATTACAATTTCAATAAATTTTGTCTTTTGGGGTCCATTCTGACCATCAACACTATGAAATGCAAGTGAATTGGACTTAAGTGAGGAAAGTTCACTTTTCCCTCCAGAGCCACCTGGATCCAGTTGCCAGATATAGATCAAGATGACTGGAGATGGCCCTGGATGAAATGGGAGCTCTTGGCCTTTTGATACTAAGGTATTCAAGAGGTCTCAGTTTGAATGAAGCCGTACCCATCCAAGCTAAGTAGCAATTGAGGCAAAGAATCTCTATCTCAGTTTCTATTTCTTTCTTTATAATTCAGTCCCTATTGTCCCTACATCTCAATCTCTGCTTCTCTTTACATCCTTTATTCCATTTTGCTCTTCATTCCTCTCTAACTGCATTTTTCTTTCAATCTTTATTTCTTTCCTATGTATACTTTCAGTCCATTTTGTCTTCATTTCTGTCTCTCCAATCAGTACTAAATATATATGTTCCAAGTGGCATAGCATCCAAATCCTTTTTTTTTTTTCCATTCAAATTCTTAAAGGAGAAGTTAAATGAATTATAGAAGAAAACAGACAATAAAATTGCTGCTGGGGTGGGGCTCAACTTTTACCTCTCAAAACTAGATAGATATAAATACAAAATAAATAAGAAAGAAATTAAGAAGGTGACTAGAATTTTAGAAAAGTTAAATATGATAGATCTCTGGAGAAAACTGAATGGGGATGGAAAAGAATATACCTTTTTCTCAGTGGCATATGGCACCTACACAAAATCATATATTTGGTAATAAAAACTGCTGAGGTCCTGAATGGTGTTATGAACCAAGAGAAATTAAAGAATTGATCCCTGAGGTAAGCAGGCAGAATGTACTAATAGAGATCAGTTTAGCTCCATAGTCCTACCCTCTGAGGAGGTGGTCCAGTCTGAAATCCAAATTATGTTAAACCTCTGAAACCCACTTAGAGCAATCACACCTTACCATCTCTGTCAGAAATTCCAGTCATGTCCCTGAAGTTAAATTTTCCCTATAAAATCTAATCCTGGGCCATCCTGCCGTTTCCTTCATGTCAGCCCATCACAACACTTTGCCTCATGATTATCTTTATCCTTACCTTGCTCCATGGTATCTCTCCTAATTCCACTATGTTTCCCAAACACACTTCTCTTCCTTATAACTAGCTCTTTTGGAATGGTATTTCCTTTCAGGAAAACACCTTTCTATGCTCTCCCAACCCTCTTTCATATTTACCATTCCTTGTGTCTATTGTATCCCTTTATTTTATCTGTTATCCATTTCCCTAAGTAAATCTATCTTTTGCCAAAGAGAATAGTCATTGTTAATTCTTCACATGACCAAAGGCCAACTTTTGGTTCCTATCATCATCTGGTGTCTACATCACCTACATTTTGGTCCTTGAACCACATCATTTGTTGCCACATCATAGATCACATCAAAAACCTCACAATCAAATATAAAATGGCAGAAATATTCAATGTATCCTTTTCAGATCATAAAGCATTAAAAACTACTTTCTATCTATGTCTTTCTATCATCCAGTATCTTATCTCCATTTGAATTTCTCTAGCAGTCTGAAGGATTCCAAATCTCCTCATTTGTTATGTCCTCAGATTTTCTATATTTCCTGTCTCAAACTCAGTTATGTGGTGGTTTCCAATCTGTTTCCTGGCCCCTCCTTTGGGGGAACAATAAGTCAGATGCACAGAGCCAAGAACCAACCAGTACCTTCTGATCTGAACCCAAGGTCAGTGAGGGGAAATTCTCTTCATCAAGATTGCCTAGTTTCTGAACTCAGTGTTTATCTGTAATATCTACACATCAGCAGATGTGTATGGGTGGCTAGAATAGGGCATCTATAAGCAAAGAGGATTAAAAAACTTTCCTTCCCTCTAGATTTCAAGTCCTCAAATGTTGTTCTCAATTTCTACCAAGAAGAGTTCAATAGGAAAAGAGTGTAAAATGCCTCAATAATGTAGCTAACAATTATATAATAGACCTATATAAATATTGTTTTACTATACTAATGACAATACTAATAAAACATTTTATAGTATTTACCATATGTCAGGCACTACACTAAATACTTTACATATATTATCCATTTAATCTTCACAATAATACTGTGAGATGAGTACAACTATTAGCCTCGTTTTACAGATGAGGAAATTGAGACTCATTTAAATGAGTTGTTCATAGTAATAATTAGTGTCTGGGTCAGTATTTGAACTCAGTTCTTCTTGATTCCTCATTTAATACTTTACCCATTATATATCATAACAAGAATGTTTTGCATATTTAACATGTATTGGTCAACCTGCTATCTAGAGGAGGGGGTGGGGGGATACATTTTTTGTGTAACCCCAGACAAATCATTAAACTTCTTAGTAGCCCAGGTCACCCTCTACGAGGGTAAATTGCAGAATAGGTCGTAGAGAGGGAGCTTTCCCTCCAGAATCATAAAACCTTTCCTTTCCTCTCAAAAGAATAATATCTAATAAATAATAATAACCAAGAAAATCCCAAATATAGTCAGAGTCAGATATGATTGAAATAACTGATAGAGTACTTTGTCATTGCAAAGTTCTGTCCCTCAACGTTATTTCATTTGATCCTCATAACAAATCCCATGAGTTAGTCATTGTTAGCATTATCATCCTCTTTTAACAAACAAGAAAACCGAAAGTGACTTGCCCAAAAGACAGCTGTTTTAATGGCCAAGATTAGAAAGGAAGGAGAAGGAGCCAGTGCTAGTTGCTAGTTGGAGAGAAAGGGGACCTTAAGGATTTGGGGGAGAAATTATCAATTGTAGATGTTAAATGTAGATAGGAGCAATGGGAGAGAAAAAGAGAAAATTGGGAAATACAGTGAAGGAACAATAATAAAAGCTGGGCAGGGAACAGGCAAAGGATTAAAGACAGAGAAGAGTCAAAAAATTATAGTAAAGGAAGCAAAGTCAAAAGAACAGTATATACTATGACCACAAGAATAAATAAATAGCCACCAAGGCTTATGTCACTTACAATGATGGGTGGATGTTAGTACAGACTTAAAAGGCATATCCTTCCTTTCTCCTAACATTCTATAAACTTACTATGTTTCTAGGAATGTATTTTATAAGAGGGTTTGTTTGAATGTTTATAAGGAAGCATCTGTGGCGTCAAAACAAAATGTATCAGTGACCTAAAGTCATTAATGGGCATAGTAAAGAGCTCAGTTGGACATGAAGTCAGATAATTCAATTGCAGAATTTTAGAACTGGGAGGGATTTCAGCACTATGTAGTCCAAGCCATACTCCCAAGAAATCCTTATTTTAACACAAAGAACACTTTCCCCAGGCTATGCCCTAGACCTTTATTGTACTTACTCTCTGGGTACCTTCATCTTTCCACCTATCCCCTTCAGCTTTCTTTATAAGTTGCCTTACTTCACTAATAACCAGAATCATAATAAACATTTTTATAGCACTTATTATGTTCCAGGCACTGTGTTAAACATTTTACAATTATCTCATTTGATTCTCACATCACCTCTGAGAGGGAGATGCTGTTATTTCCAATTATATATAAAGATAGTTTTCAACATTCATTTTTGTAAGATTTTTGAGTTCCAATGGGGACAAACTAGAATCATTTCCATAACATCAGGGGTGAAATAAGGTTGCTCACTATCACTATTCCTATTCAATATTGTATTAGAAATGCTAGCTTTGGCAATAAGAGAAGAAAAAGAGATTAAAGGAATTAGAATAGGTAATGAGGAAACCAAATTATCACTCTTTGCAGATGATATCATGGTATACTTAGAGAAACTTAGAGAATCAACCAAAAATCTACTAGAAACAATTCACAACTTTAGGAAAGTTGCAGGATACAAAATAAATCAGCATAAACCATCAGCAGTTTTGTATATTATCAATAAAGTCCAGCAGCAAGAGATGCAAAGAGAAATTCCATTTAAAATAACTGTAGATAACATAAAATATTTGGGAATCTATCTGCCAAGGCAAAGTCAGGAACTATATGAGCAAAACTACAAAACACTTTCCACAAAAATAAAGTCATATCTAACCAATTGAAAAAATATCAAGTGCTCATGGATAGGCTGTCATAAAAATGACAATTCTATTTAATTTAATCTATTTACTCAGTGCTATGCCAATCAAACTTCCAAGAAATTATTTTACAGATTTAGAAAAAAATATAACAAAGTTCATCTGGAAGAACAAAGATCAAGAGTTTCAAGGGAATTAATGAAAAAATGCAAATTAAGGTGGCCCAGCTGTGCCAGACCTAAAATTACATTATAAAGTAGCAGGTATCAAAACCATTTGGTCCTGGTTAAGAAATAGAGTAATTGATATAGGAATAGGTTAGATTCACAGAACAAATCTGATAAACCCAAAGACCCCAGCTTTGGAGAAAACTGCTGGGAAAATTGGAAACTAATATGGCAAAATTAGGCATTGACCCACACCTAATACTATATACCAAGATAAGGTCAAAATGGGTTTATGATTTAGACATAAAGAGTGATATTATAAGCAAATTAGAAGAATATAGGAGAGTTTACCTCTCAGATCTGTGGAGGAGGAAGGAATTTGTGACCAAAGAAGAACTTGAGCTCATTATTGATCCCTAAATAGATAATTTTGATTATATTAAATTAAAAAGGTTTTATACAAACAAAATTAATGCAGATAAGATTGAAAGGGAAGCAACAAATTGGGAAAACATTTTTAAAGTCAAGGGTTCTGATAAAGGCCTCATTTCTAAAATATCTAGAGAATTGACTCAAATTTATAAGAATTCAAGCCATTCTCCAATTGAGAAATGGTCAAAGAATATGAACAGACAATTTTTAGATGAAGAAATTAAAATTGTTTCTAGTCATATGAAAAGGTGCTCTAAATCACCATTGATCAGAGAAATGCAAATTAAGATAACTGAAGTACCACTATTTGGATGACAGGAAAAGATAATAACAAATGTTGGAGGGGATGTGGGAAAATTGGGACATTAATACATTGTTGGTGGAATTGTGAATAGGTCCAACTATTCTGGAGAGCAATTTGGAACTATGCTCAAAAAGTTATCAAACTGTGTATATCCTTTGATCCAGCAATGTTTCTACTGTGCTTTTATCCCAAAGAGATCTTAAAGGAGAGAAAGGGACTCACATGTACAAAAATGTTCGTGGCAGTCTTCTTTGTAGTGGCAAGAAACAGGAAACTGAATGGATGCCCATCAGTTGGAGAATGGCTGAATAAGTTATGGTATATGAATGTTATGGAATATTATTGTTCTGTAAGAAATGACCAGCAGGATGATTTCAGAAAGGCCTGGAGAGATTTACCTGAACTGATGCTGAATAAAATGAGCAGGACCAGGAGACAGAGAGACAGATGGCTGGACAGAGGAACAGACTGTGAACTGGACCGCACATGCCTTTTGACCAAAGAGAAAGGAATGGCTGACTAAAGCCCAGCAAACAAACATGCCGTGAGACCCAAGGAGGAGACGTTTCAGAGAAGCAACAAGATTACATGATGATCAATTCTGATGGACATACCTCTTTCCAACAATGAAATGATTCAGATCAGTTCCAATGGTCTTGTGATGATGAGAGCCATCTACACCCAGAAAGAGACCTGTGGGAACTGAGTGTGGATCACAACATAGCATTTTCACTTCTTTGTTGTTATTTGCTTGAATTTTATTTTCTTTCTCATTTTTTCCTTTGTGACCTGATTTTTCTTGTGCAGCAAGATAATTGTATTTATATGTATGCCTATGTTGGATTTAACATATATTTTTACCATGTTTAACACATATTAGATTATTTGCCATCTAGGGAAGAGGTGTGCGGGTCAGAAACCATTTAATAAAAAAAGACTGGAGAGATCTCTAGAAGCAAAGCAAAGTTTATTGTATTATATTATTATATTATATTATATTCTCACAAGAATCGGCCATCCCACCCATCGAGCAGACAATTGAAGGGAGAAAGCACCGTAGGGTATAGGGTCTATGCTTTTAATCCCTAATGCAAATTCCCCCTCCCACCACTGACCCTCATCCTTGTTGACTGAGGATCTTACATTCTAAACGTGGGAACTGCCCAAGAAATTGAACTTGACCAATAAGTACATAGTTGGCCATATTTGGCTGAAATAGGGAGGATAACAAGAAGGGGGCTTAAGTATGCCCTTAGGGGGATAACAAGAAGGAGACTTTATTGTCCTTAAGAAGATAGCAGGGAGGAGACTTTTAAGTATGCCCTTAGGAGAATAGCTGGGAGGAGAAACTTTAAGTATGCCCTTGACTTAATGCTTAAAGTCGTTCAGGCCTACTCAAACTTTGAAATAGATGAAGCCTTACTCGATTTTCACAACTGTCTTGAAAGATCTCATTTTATTTTGTTCAGTCCCCCCTCTTATTTATACACTGAGATCTCTTCAACATCTTTATACAACAAAACATACAAATTTAGTTTCACACAAACTTCCCCTTCCTCCACTAACAAATAATCCAGCACAAGGCTGTTGTAAAACAGCCTCTCTTGTTTGAGTAGCTTGGTCAGCCAAAAGATCTAGTGCCTCAGCTGTCTGATTGGTGATAATCTCTACAACTGCTTGAAGCTTAATTATCCTGTTCAACATATACATTGGGGTTCTATATCCCCAACTTCCATCTTGAGCCCAAGTGGCTGCCCCATACTCTTTAACTATTCTTTCTGGAGGCCAGACATCACCCCAACCATTTGCATCTCCAGTCTGAGTAATGGAGGTATCTAAACCCCATTTCTCTCTTCCCAGATCATCGTACAACTGAATCCCTAAATATTGGTTTGCCTGTTCAGGGAGAAAGAAAAATTTTGGCCTTATTAGTCTAATATAGCAAATCCCTGTCCAATTAAGAGTCAGGTGAGTATAAGCAGTTAAACAACAGATCCAATAATGACCCATTAGAATAGATTGTTCACTTGAAAATATGTCTGAACTATTCCTTGTAAAAGGGCAATATTGCTGGTCTCTCGTCCCTAAGGGACCTTCCCCTACAAAGATGACATACTGACATTTCCATAAACCTTGCTCCTTCCTCCTACAATTGGCAACTGGCCATTGACCTATTAGGTTAGAGGTATTCCAAAATGTGGGAAGCAGAGTCCCATGTTTCCCAGGTGTCCCTGAGGTGACATGGTACCAACCCCATTGATGTCTAGACAGGTAAAAATTTAAGTTTTCCAAATCTTTGCAGCCTCCCTCGTGTCTCCTAGAGACAGAGCAGACAAAGTCTTTTGTCAGTCTGCAGCAATTCCTAAGGAATTGTGCCAGAGCTCCCAAGAGCTCCAAACAATGACTGCAGTGTTGACAACTGCAGTGTCCACTACAAGTTTAGGAAAGAAAAAGTCTTTTACCTTGTCCAGGGTTAAGTCACTATTTCCCAGCTTCAAACTTTGCCCTGTTTAACAAATCCTATCTTCTGTCAATGGCCACTGATGTTTCTCTTCTAAGTTCCATAAATCAGTCCCATTATGAATTTGGGATCAGTTACTAAGGATCCAAGTGGGGCTTAAGGGGACAGGTACTCATGGCCATTAGCTCAATTGTTGGGATCCACCACAGATCCAACAATTTGATAACTTAAAAGTTCTCCCTATATTCTACATGAGCAGGAGGAGCTGGTTCTCATCTCTAGAAGATAAAGGTCTGGTTTTTATGATTATCATGAGGAAATAGGTAAACCCAAAGCTCAGGGAAAGCCCCATGAGGGTTTCCCAAAGTAATTAATGTAAGAAAAGTCATACAGTTACAATGCACTGGATTCAGAATTTGTGTTCCATTCAGTGGAGGTTCTCTCCTCAAATGTAATTTGAGTTCTCCCCATCTTCAACTGTCCACTCGGATAAAGGTGGCGCCACAGGACCTTTTGTTCTGGTGTGGTGTGTCCAGCCTCACTCCCGGGTGCGAATTGCAGTGTCCGAGAGGTCAGTATTATCTGGTAGGGTCCGTCAGGGTCCGTCCCAGCATAGAGTCTGCTTCTCATCCTTCCAGGAACAGATCAACACCCAATCTCCACCTGAATTCTCTGAACAGGGAAACCTAGAGGAGTCTGAGCTATTAACCCTTTTGTTGAAGTTCTTGTAAATGTCTTAGCAATGATTTAACATCTCTTAAGAAATTAATCCTTTGTCTCTAAGATAGGGTCCCAGTTTCCCATAGGACAAGCCTGGAGAGAACGACTGTACAATAATTCCTAAGGTGAAAGTCCTCTATCTCTATGTGGCTTGGTTCTGATTCTGACCAGAGCAAGAGGAAGACATTTAGTCCAAGGCAGTTGGGTCTCTAAACATAATTTAGTCACTTGCTGTTTTATTTCCTGATTTATCCTTTCTACTTTCCCAGAAGAGGGAGGATGCCAAGGGGTGTGGAGATCCCAAGTGATTTCTAAAGCCCCGATCACATTCTGCAATGCCTAGGCAGGAAAATGTGTTCCCTGATCTGAGTCTATCCTCCCCACTATTCCATATCTAAGAATAATAATAAGAATAATAAGACCTTACTGTCGAGGCAGTTGCTTGGGCTGAGGGGAATGCCTCCACCCCTGAGGTCAGATGGTCCACTATGACAGCAAGTATTTGAGGCTACCCACTGGTGGCAGCTCAGTGAAGTCCACGTGGATGCTTTAGAATGGTCCGATTCCCGGAGCTCGTCCCCCTTTTGGGATCTGGCGTTGAGCAGCCTTGTTAGTCCTTCAACAAACGAGACGGCCGTCCACCAGTTGTCGGGCTATAGTATATAGGCCAAGGGAAACATACCTTGTCAGCACAGCATCACACAGGTTTTGGACATCCCAGTGAATGCCCTGGTGTAGTTGCTGAAGGACCTGCCTCATACTTGCTTTGGTCAGTACCTCTCTGCCATCAGGTAAGAGCCATCGTCCTTCCAAGTTCCCAACTGCTCTGAGAGTCGAGGCCTTCTCTTTTCCTTCGGGGTAAAGTTGGGAGAGGGTAGACTCGGGGGAAGTATAGGTATCAAGGCCATCATATGAGAATCTCCTGGTCTCCAGCTCCCTTGGCCTCCTCATCTGCTAATCTATTTCCCCTTGCCTCAAAAGGGCTTCCCATCTGATGTCCCTCAATAACTTCAAGGTTTGATTTAAGGCATACAATTCACAATTTGGACCGACCAACAGGCAGATAGACTGCCCCTGGTAACAGTGGGAAGTCCTATCTCCATCCACAATAGCAAACCCATTTTTCCTTTTCCCATCTACCCTCTAGAGGATCCATCTATAAACCAATTTATTCCCCCAGGCATTGAGGAGTGTTGTGAATCCTCTTACTTTCATTTGAAAATCAATCAACTCTAAACAACAATATTCCTCTGCAGGGGTGGTTCTGTTCCAGGGGACAGGAGGCAGGATTAAGATTATCAACATTCTGAAATCTGTGAGCTATTTCCCAGCCCTCTGATTTAATATAGTTCTTACTTGGTGTGGGACACTTACTATAACACTGCTTCCAAAGGTGAGCTTCCTATTCTCTTCTACCAAGAGAGTGGTAGCAGCTACTGCTGGTACACAGATCAGCCATCCTTTGGCTACCGGATCTAATACTTTAGAAAGGAAAACCACTAGTCAGGAGCCTTTGCTCCAGCAATGCATCATGGGCAGCTGATCCTATAAGCCTCCTTCCCTTCACCTAGAATGAATTCCCCTTCATTTCATTTTCTCCGCGTATATAATGGGGATCTGATGACAATATAGATCTTTGATAAATAAGTCAGGGGCCTAGGATTGGGGTTCCAGAGATAGCCCATCAGGGCGATGAGATTCCCAGCTTTCTCAAAAGGCAGGGTGGGAGTGGCCCCAAGTACTTGGATGAAGTAAACCTTTAGATAAAGAAAGTCTAGCCCCAGGAAGTAAAAAAGGTTAAAAGATTAATAGCAGCAACCAAAGTCTGGCGTAAATTAAAATTATCTATTTAAGGCAGTTTTACTTCAGGTAACTGTCCTTAAGTTTTAACCATTCCACCTTACACCTATGTAGTCACACCTGAATTCAAAACTCCCAGCAAATATTAGCTGTAGTCCCAAAGGATTTTTTTATCTTCTACAGCAATTATTAATCAAGGGCTTCAGATGAATCTAGTTCTCAAGAATCACAGTAAAGGGTTTACAGCATATACAGCTATCTTTCTTATCTAAGTAGATAGTTCTAAATTTAACATTACACAGATCATTTGCCTTTAAAATACTCAAATATAAAGAAAAAAAAATCTAAATCGCATGTTGTGCATTCCGTTTCCACATAAAAGAAACTTTTAAATCTTTCAGATTTAACATTAATACTCTCTTTATTCTAAAAAAAAGAATTTTTGGAAATAACCTATCAAATTATCAGATCAAATTAAAATCCTGCTCTAGATTTTTTATCATTTTCCTTAAACAAAGAGACTACCATGCAGGTAAATAAGCATTAAATAATTTCCTTTAGACAGATGGAATCTTAGTAGAAATAAATCACTTTCAGATAACTTACAGTTCCAACAAACTTCTTAGAGCAGACTTGAAAAAAATAAAAATAAAACATTCAGTTATTAACACCATATAAATGTAGGCTATTCCTTTAAACAGTAGAAGCAATTGATATCCAAACTAGCATCTACCATACTTAATGCAGCCACCATACTTAATGGGCAAGGGGGATTAGATCACCTGATAAGGTCCCTCTCCATGTGGCCACCCTTCCCCCACTCCACCATGCTTCCCAACCCTAACTTATCACAATTAACTTTTTAGGGTGCCATTTCTCCAGGATCCAATCTGCCGGCTCAAGACAGGCCCCAACCTCATGGGATATATCTCCTTTTCCCATGGCAAATGGCAGATTCACTAGGGAATTTGCTTTTTTCTTCCCCATTTCTGGAGAGCTATTTTCCTGTCTTTTTCTCTCCCACCATCTCTTCCTGTCCCATCTCTCTCCTTCCAAAGCTTATTTGCTTAAACCTTCTCCAACATATGTTAAATACCTCCAAATCAATACTAGATGCTCCATTTAAATTATTGATTGCTTTTGCAAATCAATCTTTCTTGTCCCTTGTCTTTAAGTCAAAGAAAAAAAAAATTTTTAACTTCAAGATTCTCAAAAACTGAACCAAATTTCATAAAACTTATAATTGCCCAACAGAGATGACAAATTTTAAGGCATAACTCAGTTACAAATTACCCAATACCTCTAGAAAACACACACCATCTAAGTAGGGAGATACAACCCCAACCTCCCCTAAGGTAAACTACCAGCATTTTGTTTTAATAACCTATATTTTAACTTAAAATCCCAAACACGGCTTTAAATTCCCAATAATATAAAACCACTTTCGCCATCATATTTAAAATAATGAATTTCACCAAATAGTTTCTTTCCCTTGGTCCCATGTGGCCCTACTGCAGGTCAGGACACGTGGAAGGGAAAGGAAAGAAGCCACCGTCTTCACTCTCTCGATCCCACATACTTCCCCAATGTATAGGGTGATTGTGCTCCCAATTGGGATCTGCTAACAGTATTTCTGGTCAGCTGAAACTACTCCTGCAGCTGGAGGGTTTCTCCTGTCCCACTCCTTCATAGCTGCACCTCTAATTAGTCCCCTCTCCTCTAATAAGAGGAGAAAATTCAAAATAGACCTAAGTTCTCCTCCCGGCCCCGACAGACCTTGGAGGGGCTAAAGGAATTAAAACTTTTCCTTCTCTTTCAGGTACAAATTCAGTCTTTGGCACTCCAGTCAATAGTGTCTTCACCAATATCTGTCACCCCAGACAAAACAGCAATACCTTATCATCTTTTTCTTTTTCCTTGCTTTTTCCTTATATATTTTGGCAGTTTGTTCCAATTACTTAATTTATCTCCCAAGGAACTATCTACCAGTATTTTCTGATCATTTCTCTCCTCGAGGGCTGGCTGGGACTGGACCACACCCATTGAATTTGGACAGAATCTAAATTCCAAACACCCAAACACGCCAATTGTCGCCAATTGACTCCAGTCACCCTAGAAGGCCTAGCCAAGCCTATCCTGTCCAGAGACGCAGAGTTTAAGACTCCAGGCCTCACAGGCTCCTGTCCAGAGACCCCTCCAGAGTTTATGACTCCAGGGCCTCACAGGGGGCTTATCTGATCCTGTCCAGAGACCCTTCCAGGGTTTATGACTCAAGGGTCTCACAGGGGGCTTACCTCTCTGGGGTGCTGCGCAGCAAATTGCTTGACTGATACCTGTCCTCCACCAACCAGTCGGGATTTCTACCTTTACTGAGGAGTTTCTCCCTTTGCTTTGCTCTGAGTTTCTCCACTTCGAGTCCACTTTACCTTGGGGAGTAAGGAGAAGCCCTGGATGCTGGCGGGCTACCTAAATCAGGGCAGGGCGCCACCCCTCCAATACCCCAAGGGTTCATCTACTCACTACAAGTAGTGTAATCCCAGACAAGCCCCCAAGACTGTGTGGGTCAGAAACCATTAATTAAAAAAAAAAACTGGATAGATCTCTAGAAGCAAAGCAAAGTTTATTATACATTCTCATGAGAATCGGGGCGTCCCACCCATTGAGCAGACAATTGAAGGGAGGAAGCACCTAGGGGGCAGAGTCGATGCTTTTAATCCCTAAAACAAATTCCCCCTCCCACCACTGACCCTCATCCTTATTGGCTGAGGATTTTACATTCTAAACGTGGGAACTGCCCAAGAAATTGAACTTGACCAATAAGTACATAGTTGCCCATATTTGGCTGAAATAGGGAGGATAACAAGAAGGGGGCTTAAGTATGCCCTTAGGGGGATAACAGGGAGGAGACTTTATTGTCCTTAAGAAGATAGCATGGAGGAGACTTTAAGTATACCCTTAGGAGAATAGCAGGGAGGAGACACTTTAAGTATGCCTTTGACTTAATGCTTAAAGTCCTTCAGGCCTACTCAAACTTTGAAATAGATGAAGCCTTACTCGATTTTCACAACTGTCTTGAAAGATCTCACCTTATCTCATTCAGAGGGGAGGGAGAAGAGGGGAAAATGCAAGGTTTTTCAAGGGTCAGTGTTGAAAAATTATCCTTGCATATGTTTTGAAAATAAAAAGCTTCAATTAAAAAAAAAAGATTTTGAGTTAGAAATTTTTTCTCCTCTCCCCAAAACAATCTGATATAGATAGGTTATACATGTACAATCATTTTATAAACATATTTCCATGTTGTGAAAGAAAAATCAGAACAAAGGGGGAAAACCATGAAAAAGAAAAAGCAAAAATATAAGTGAAAATGGCATGTTTTGATCCACATTCAGACTCCATTGTTCTTTCTCTCTCTCTGGATGCAGATGGCATTTTCCAACCCAAGACTATTGGAATCACCTTGCTGAGAAAACCCGTCTGCCATAATTGATCATTGGTTAATCTTACTGTACACAACTGTGTATAATTGTGTGGGATGGGTTGCTAGACCCCCTCTTACCCAAATTGACTACTCAGAAACATCTCCAGATACAAACAAATAATCTTTGTTTGGTTCTGACAAGACATGGGCCAGCATGCTCATCAGGCAGTCTAGTAGGATATAACATAGTATAGAAGCAGAAGCTGGGTTATACAGCCCAAAACCCACAGGTCCAACCCTTATCCTGTTGATTTTTAAATCCACTGGATGGATTGACTTCTTTAGGAACATGGAAGGAGGTTATTGACCTATGTATAACAATGCTTTCTGCTTCATAGGGATCATATGACTTCCTGAAATTTAGACCTGGGTCTACTCGACTCTACAGTCTCTTGAGAAATCTTCACTTGTCACAATGTTCTCCTGTTACTTCTCACTCAGCATCAGTTTGATGCGGGAAAGCTTGCTTTCTAGATTCCCACCTTCTCCTAGTTAATAATGTAAATTGCTCTTTAACTCACAAATCCTGGTCCTTTTGAATTCCAATAGAAGATCTGACCTGTTCCCAGCCCCACCCGGATATGAGCCAACTTTGGGGCTACACCCGAAAGCCCCTCGAGCTAAGTCTCCTATTATAAAAAGGCCACGCTGGGAACCCCTCTTGGCAGAGATTCCAAACATGGCTACCATGTGAGGACCCTCTGTCCACTGGACCCTCTGTCCAGTGCCCTCCTTATCTCTACCTTCGCCTATACTTTACCTTTGCTTATCTAATAATAAACCTCTTTTATCAATCTAGCTCTCTGGGCCAATAAATGCTTTTATTGGGAACTCGCGCCGCTACTAGACCCCCTTGCGCCGAATCTATACCCCAAACCTGCCACTAGACCTTAACCCTAATTTCATTTTGGTACCCCAAAGCTAGACCTCAACATTTGGTTCCCTGACGAAACGAACACCGGAAGCTAGATAATTTGGCGATCAAACTGGACCCCAACCTTTTCGGGGCACATTCAGAACCAATCTGGGTTTTGAGCTGTTCAGGCAGTATTCTTCCGGGAAGAATCTGCATTCTTTCTTTGGTCTCACTCTATCTCTAAAGGTAGTGGGGAGAATATCTGTGTTCTGTCTCACCCTACTTCCATTTCAGGTGAAAAGGCTTCTCTAAAGTCTTTCCTGGAGCAGATGCTTTGTTTGAAGAAACTCCCTCTGGAGAGAGAAAGGCCCTTCCTTTGCATCTCAATGCATTTCTAATCTTTTTCCCGTCACCAGATAGTCCTGCTCTCCAGCAGGAACTGTTGAGACAGGAGAGGAAGTGTCTCTTTAACACCACCCCAGACCAAAGAGTGGTCAGGTGGCCGTTCTGGGGACCCCACCCCTCTCGGGGTCCCAGGCCAGCGCTCTCTTTGCTCTGTTCTGGGGAGATAGCCGGAGAAGCGTAAGAGGAGCTGTGTTTGAGCCCTTCTCCCATGCCACTGTTAAGTGCAATGGAGTCTCTAATGGTCAGGCTGTAGCCATGAGGAGAAAGGTCACTGAATTGGGGTGAGTTTAGAGAATGTCTCTGCCCACGGCAGCTACTCCCTGGACAGGGGTAAGCGGTCTTCCCTTCAGGTTTTGCTCTCCCAGCAAGATTTGAAGGCTTAGATGAGCTGCCCCGCCTTCAAGTTCCAGCGTGGAATCGCCAGAGGAGCCCTCGCCATTCAAGACGCACTGCGCTGGGTAAGATGGCATCTCTTTCTCCCCCACCCTTGTTCTGGCCTTTCCTCCCCTTCTTCCATGGAGTGGGGAGTGTAGAACTTGAGGCCTGGTTCGGACCTCTCCCATGTGGCTTGGCAACCTGCCGTTTAAATGCTCCTATCCTGTCCCCTTCTTGGGGTTACTGTACAGTGGGGAGATTGGGGACTCAATCTTAATCTTCTCAAATCTCCGGAAAGGTTGTCCTTTAAAATAGAAGTTTGCTAGCAATTTGGACAAGTGAGCCGCGCCCCTTCCAGACCTTTACCTGACTCTTAAAGCCGCAGCTTCCAGCCCTCAGGAAGTGTGCTCGTCCCATACATTTTAAACGGGACTCAGTTTCCCTGATTTGGTCATCCTGCGTTAACTGTAGAAGCCTCAGAATTACGCTTTCGCATGCTCACAAGGCTGTCTACAAAGACGGGATTTTAAACTGCTCTCGGTTTTTTTCTTAGCCTCAGGGCACTACTTAAAACCATTTCTTAGCTGCTTGTGGAGAGATAACCTCGGTAAACCAGGCTAGGTCTGTCTGTCTCACACTTTCCTACCTAACCCTACAGGTGGGAACTCTTGCTCCTAATTTTCTCAGTCCTAAGACCTTTTGCTCTTAGCACACTGGTTCTATTCTTTTCTGGATTGGCATTCTATGTCCCTGCCAACAAAGGGTTTTTTCCTGGGCTCCAACCCTGGCCAGGTTGCAGCTTCAAGAAAGACCTTTGGAATGATGGCTGGGAATGAAATTTCAGGTCAAGGCAAATTAAATTCTTTAAAAGATGGCTTTTATTTCTTTTCTCCCCTCATTCCTTGACTGCAGCAAGAAATGAGTTAATGGGAGAAACTGAAGCCATTTAAGAATTCGGTGAATACCTTTAGGAAAGAAGTCTGTCTTTCCCTTGTGCTTTTCTATGTTCTCTAGACTTGTTCCCTGTTTTCCCTCCCCCATTTGAGATGCTGAGGGACTAAGATGGGATAGTTTACCTTCCTACTTAATGGTGTGTTTTCTAGAGGTATTGGGTAATTTGTTACTGAGTTATGCCTTAAAATTTGTCATCTCTGTTGGGCAATTACAAGTTATATGAAATTTGGTTCAGTTACTTGTGAACTTCAAGATCTGTGTAATGTTAAATTTAAAACTGTCTACTTAGATAAGAAGCTGTAAAGCTGTATAAGCTGTAAACCCTTTACTGTGATTCTTGAGAACTAGATTCATCTGAAGTTCTTGATTAAATGATAACTGATGTAGAAGATAAAATCCTTTGGGACTGCAGCTAATATTTGCTGGGAGTTTTGAGTTCAGGTGTGACTGCATAGACCAGAAGTAAAACTGCCTTAAGTAGCTATTGTAATTTGTGGCCACACTATGGTTGCTGCTAAGCTTTTTTACTTCCTGGGGCTAGAGTTTCTTTAAGGTTTACTTCGCCCAGGTACTTGGGGCTACTCCCACCTTGCCTTTTGAGAAATCTGGGAATCTCATGGCCCTGATTAGGCTTGGGCCTATAGCCTTTTACACTGTATGCTGATGGAAGGCAGGGCTAGGCCCCTGACTTGCTGCTCAAGGAGCCCAAGGCTATAGAATATGCATACTGTCTAGTGTTAAGAGAGGAGCTATTGAAAGGAGAACACACCCACTCCTACCACGGCTCTCCTTTGCTACCTTGCCCTCAATGTTGGTGGCCCTCTTAGGAGGTTTCCACTGAGGCAAACCCACCATGTCAAGCTTCTATAACAGGGGCGGCTCAAATGCCCGGGCTAATTTGAGCTCGCGGGGAGACTCTTGGCAGTCTTGGGGGGATTTGTCGCTCATAGGACGCTGTGAGGTCGAAATCCTGTTTTGTTTTGGCAAACGGTCCTCTGGGAGGGCCCTTTGTGACACCTTCTAGAGACGTCTAGGAAGGTTACGTTATAGAATGCGAAAGTTTTTGGGTTTTGCCATGAATTAGCTTTCTTAATTCTGGACAAGGTAAAAGACTTTTTTTCCTTCCTTATCTGGCAGTGGACACCCAAAGCCCTCGGTCGGGCTTGGGTCGTCGTTGGGAGCTCTAAGCTCTGGCACAATTCTTTAAGAATTGCTGCGGATTGACAAAAGGCCTTCTTTTGTCGGCTCTATCTCTAAGAGATACGAGGGAGGCTGCAAGGATTTGGAAGAATAAAAGTTTTTTACCTGTCCACACCCCATCCCTATGAAGATTTTAAGCTTTCTCTTAATGCAGAGACAAACACTGGGCTTGAGAAAAATGCCTCATTCTCAACACCTGAACTCAGATCTGAATAGATTAGCTGAATTCCCAATCTCTCTGGACTAGTCCATCCTTTAGCTTTTTTCTTTCTAATACTGGGACTGATTAACACTTATGCCCTCAGGCAAAAGCGGCGAGCCAAAACACACCCAGCACTCTTGTCTCTTTAAAAGCTGACTCAGCCTAGTGAAACCTAGGACCCACCCACCATCTCAACTTTTTCGGGGTCCAAACCTCATATTTCTTACACTCTGCTGCTAACAGCTGTTGGTTTCCCTTTAACTCTAACCTGAGACACTAAGCTCTTTTCTTCTCAGAGCAACTTCTGCCTCCTGTAAAAACATTTGGAGCGGAAGCGCCGTTTAATACAAATCTCTCCCAGACTTAGGCCCGAAGGTGCCCTGGAAACTGTCCGAGGAGACCCCAGTCTCTGTCCTGAGTTCGAGCAGGAGGAACAACGAGAAACTGCGTCACACCACAGGGGCTGAATTGGCCCCCGGCGTCCTGCTCCCCGGTAGGGAATTGGGGTCTGGCCCTGTTTCCCTTTTTATCCCAGGACAGTCCCAACACCTCAGGGGCCGGTAAGCTGGGTGGGCAGTGCTGAGATACTTTGCACTCCCTCTGACCCCTTCCACCCCTCCCCCATAAGAGTGGGGAAAGTGGGGGGAAGGCTTAGGATCTTTGCTTATTGAGGAACCAACTCCTTTTAAAGAAAGGCAGCAGTTAAAAGATTTCTAAGAGCTTAAATTTCATTCTTATCTTGATTAGATTTATAGGCCTCCAGTTTTCCCCTGACTTCTTAGTCTACACCCTGGACCAACACCAGGAGAAATTAGCTTTCCTGGAAATTAAGAGTGAAAGGGCTAAATTCGAGGCTACTTAATACTTTTTACTATAGACAAATAATCTTTTGCTCCCAGCATTTTCTCCTACTTCTCCTTGTTAGATGGGCCATTAGCATTTTTACAGGCAGCCCACAGAAGGGACCTGATGCATCTCCTGCTGTCTCCATCTCCACCGTGGATGACACCCCGGTTTTAACCTGCTCCCGAGATCTGGGCTTCAACCTTTGGACTCTTCAAAGGCCCTTCAGCCTGGAGAACATGGGACAACTGACTGGGAATGACTGACCGGGACACACACCCCTTAGATGCACACCTGTCATCCCCAAACCCCACACCTCATGCCTCACCTCCTGGCATGAAACCCCAAATCTCTACGACCCTTGCCAGCTCGAAGCAGTTAAGAGGAGATCGGTGCCCCTTTTCCCACATGCCTTTGGAGGTGACTGCTTGAGGGGGGATGAAGAGGGGACCCCAAACTTGGAAAATCCTGGAAGGAGAAAATCTTCAATTCTGTCTCAAGAGACTTTGCCCTATTTCTTTTTCCTTAAATGAATTTAAGTTCCAACTGCTTGAGGGGGGAATGATGCGGGAAAGCTTGCTTTCTAGATTCCCACCTTCTCCTAGTTAATAATGTAAATTGCTCTTTAACTCACAAATCCTGGTCCTTTTGAATTCCAATAGAAGATCTGACCTGTTCCCAGCCCCACCCGGATATGAGCCAACTTTGGGGCTACACCCGAAAGCCCCTCGAGCTAAGTCTCCTATTATAAAAAGGCCACGCTGGGAACCCCTCTTGGCAGAGATTCCAAACGTGGCTACCATGTGAGGACCCTCTGTCCACTGGACCCTCTGTCCAGTGCCCTCCTTATCTCTACCTTCGCCTATACTTTACCTTTGCTTATCTAATAATAAACCTCTTTTATCAATCTAGCTCTCTGGGCCAATAAATGCTTTTATTGGGAACTCGCGCCGCTACTAGACCCCCTTGCGCCGAATCTATACCCCAAACCTGCCACTAGACCTTAACCCTAATTTCATTTTGGTACCCCAAAGCTAGACCTCAACAAGTTCATGTAGGTCTTTCCAGGCTTTTCTGAAATCAGCCTGCTCATATGATCCCTCTATTTACAGATGAGAAAACAGAAGTAGAGATTGTGACTTGCACAGTTACTTAGCTAGCAAATATCTGAGATAACATTTGAACTCAAATCTTCCTAACTCCTGGCCCCAAGCTTTTTTCACTGTACCACCTACTTGTGAATTCTTATACCTTACATCTAACATGTAATTTTACATTAGAATGCAAGCTCCTTAAGGGTGAAAACTATTATTCTGCTTATATTGGTGACAAAATTGTTAATGTAATTGATGAGGTATGGATCATGGCAGAAAAATGGGTTGGTCTCGTAGTTCTCCAGAATACCAAGTTAGGACAGGTTCGCAGTGGGAAACACTACACAAAAGACTGTGATAAGAAAAGGCTTTTATTAAAGAGAGATACCAAGATGTTCTCTTAGTGGACAATGTCAAAGAATTGCCCAAAAGACATTTTCTCAGGGCTTACTCTTATACAGAAACAAAACAATTTGGGTTTTGCCTCGGAAAGGAGCATATTTGAGATAGGGTGTGGGAAAGGAGTCTTTCCCAGGGAATGTAGGTTTTTGCATCCAAAAGGTGCATAATGTATGAAAAGAGAGTCTTTCCCAGGGAATGCAGATGCTCTTCTGGGTGAGGCTACATTATCCTCATCATAATGACAAAAAAAATTGTTAATACCCATTATAATAAACTTTTTATTCATCACAACTGGTCAGAATTTCAGTAAAGTCCTTACATTCCTACTCTTAAGATATTTATTTTTGATTTGATTGAGCTGAACCACATTCTACATTCTCTTCCCCTCCTTTCCTGCCTGGGAGCTCATCTCAAGTTTGATCTCTGCTTCTAGGGGCTTTATCCCCTTCCATTAGAATTCATGTCATTCATGCATGAAGGTCAAAAGACTCAAGGCTTTTCATCATAATAGCTATCCTGTTTTGGACATTTTCCATCTTTTTAGTTATTCAATAAATATTTACTAAGCACTTATTATGCCTCGTGCTGGGAATAAAAATATAAGATACATATACAACCCCTGCTCTGAAGGAGTTTGCCATCTAATTTGATGTTCAGTTATTTCAATCACGTCTAACTCTTTGTTATTCCATTTGGGGTTTTCTTGTCAGAAATACTGGTGTGTGACCCAATTGTTCAGTGATAAAGAGAGCCATCCACACCCAGAGAGAGGACTGTGGGACCTGAATATGGACCACAACACAGCATTTTCACTCTTTGTGTTGTTGTTTCCTTGCATTTTTTTGTCTTGATCCAATTTTTCTTGTGCAGCAAGATAACTGTAGAGCATGTATATATATATAAGATTTAACATATGTTTTAACATATTTAACATGTAATGGACTACTTGCCATCTAGGGGAAAAGGTGAAGGGAAGGAGAGAAAATTTGGAACAGAAGGTTTTACAAGGGTCAATGTTGAAAAATTACCTATGCATATGTTTTGTACATAAAAAGCTTTAATTTTAAAAAAATAAAATAAAAAAGAAATACCAGAGTGTTTTGCCATTTGCTTCTCTGATTCATTTTAAAGATGAGGAAACTGAGGCAAACAGTTAAGTGATTTGGCTAGTGTCACACAGCAAGTAAATGTCTGAGCCCAAATTTGAATTCTGGAAGATGAATCTTCCTTATTTCAGGCCTAGTTCTCTATTTTTATGCCTCCTAACTGCCTATAATCTAATGGCAGAAGACAAAATGAAAGGAAATTGAAAAGATCCTTCTTATATTGTGGCATATACTGAACATAATACTTCAGTTATGCTCACATCCAGGAAGATTATAGAAAGACTCTTTGCTCCTTATTCCTGAAAGCTTACCTCTCAATGCAGCTCAAGATCACATTAGCTTTTTGAGCTACCACATCATAGTACTGACTCATATTTGTAATCCATTAAAACCCCCAGGTCTTTTTCAGACAAAATTGCTATTTAATATTCTCTAGTGGTTCCTTGTTGCCTCTAGAATAAAATTCGAGCTCCGCTGATTGGAATTTAAAGTCCTTCATGATTTGGCTTCATTCTACTGTTATAAGGTTGGAGAACTGGTCACAGATCAAATGATTTTCCCAGACCAGTTAACATAACAGAAATCAAGGAAAGAGATGAGGTGTTAATGTATTAAATGAAGTGCAAAGATAGCAACTTTCCATTGGCTGCCCAAAGATTGGTCATGTCTGAATGATTTTAAACATCAAGCTTGCCAACTCTGAGAAATAGTTTAGGGCAAGAAGCTGCTTTATGGAGTAAAGTCCCTAACCTTCTGCCAGAGGGTAGCAGTGGAGGGAAGAGATTCATCTCTCCCGCTTTGTATCTAGCAAAGTATCTTACAGAGGAGCCACTTGACCAATAGGAGACAGAAAGACAGAGAAACAAGCAGATAAAATGATGAAAGAATGAATATCCTTCAAGGAAAATAACTCTAGACAGAGCAGAAGACTTAACTATGGATTCTAGGGAGAATTAGCACTAGCAATTAGGAGAGGAGTAAGTCCAAAGAGCCTAGCTGAATTATATCCAAGGAGAGATACTAGAAAAGGGAGTAGGGAACAGAGGAAATTAACTGGGGAAGGATTAAAAATAAATCTTGGATAAGGAGTGGCATTAGAACTGAGTATTGAAGGATGCTAGGGATTCTAGAGGAAGAGAAGAGGAAGTACTTTTCAGATATGGGGGCACAGCCTCTGCAAGGTGGCAGAGACTGGAGACAGAATGTCATATTTGGGGTAAATTGCAAATGAGTCAGTTTAGCTAGAACGTAAAGTGTATGAAGGGGAGTCCTATGAATTAGGTCTGAAAATATGTTATGAAAGGCAAGTAATCCTTGGAAACAATCACCTTTAAATTCCATTCAGATTGCGGATTTAAGTATGCATGTTGATACTCTTTTTCCTGGAGTTGTCTTCTATGTTCATGCTTTACTTTTCCTCCTGCCTTTTTTCTATTTTGCATGATTTTCTATGTCTTTCCCCATTTCTCTATAGTCCAAGTATTTGTCATTCTTAAGCCATTACATTGATACACTAAAATATTGAGCTTTTCATCTTCTTGAGAGTCCTTTGTAGTTCTAGATTCTATGAACTACTGGCAGTTAGCTAACTTCCAGTTTTTCTCTAATACAAATAAGCAGGCAGATCTTTTAAAATTATTTGTCCTCCCTTGTAAGATATTCCTACAGTTTCAAAGGGCACAGTCACTTTATGACTTTTGTTACACATTGCCAAATGTTTCTCTGGAAAGATTTAACCAGTTCTCTATGCTATTAACAACACACATATGTTAGTTATACCTATTTGACCACCACATCCTACTATTATTTTATTTCTTTTTTAACAACATGATGGACATGAGATAGTACTTCACAATTTTTCATTAGCTTTTCCTTGGTTATTAATGAAGTTGGCTATTTTTTCCCCAAATATTTCTTTACAATGTATCAGAAATAGCCCTCTGAATCCCACTTTTGTTGGCTAGCAAAGTTGAACCTTGGCATTTCAGCTGCCTTTGTGGCTTGCTTCAACCCCTACCAATTTTTCCCCTACAGTGCCTGAAACCCAGTCCCAGCTTCCAGATCCCTAAACCTCAGCAGTAATAAATGTACCTAGAAAGTTTGAGAAGATAGAGCAGAAGAGACCAATAAGTGATTAATCTCTAGGGGGCAGTTCCCTGCTTCTAATCCCTCTGGATCTCAATCAATGGTAGGAAACTTTGGGGGCAGCAAGCAAGAGGGAAGAAAAGACTTGGTAGGCCTAAATTCCCCAAAAGTCTGGATTGAGGTTGCTCTTCAACAATCATTAAGTATTTACTATATCACAGTGATAGGGAATAGGGGAAAGACAAAAATAAAACAAAATAAGATTCCTGCCCCTAAAAAGTTTATATGTGGAAGTGGGGGAGAGGGGAGAAGCTTTGTGGATTTCCCATTTCAAGAAAGGAAACTTTTAAGCAGATTTTGTAAAACGAAAAGTCCTTTGTTAAGACTATGTGTCTTGATTTTTAATTTAGAAAATATAAATATGTAAACAGAAGACAGGAATAGCCAGTAATAATGGATAGAGGGCCTGCCTTAGAGTCTGGAAGTCAAATGCTTCTACTCCTGACACCAGTCATAGGATCTTAGCCAAGTCACTTAATCTCTTCATATTCCAGGCAGCTTTTAAATGTATACATTTCAGAGCAGTTACTGTTCTACATCGGTAGGGCTAATTTATTCAAGGAGGATTATCTACCTCATGAAATCGAAGGTCCAGATTTTCCCCACACTTCCTGTTCACACCACCCTCTATAGACAATACATTCAAATAAATGGAACATAAATTAAGACAGGCTTAATAGAAAGTACACTGGATTGGAAAGAAGATCTGGGATAGAATTCCAGGATTACTCCTATAATCTTGACCAAATCACTTCTCTTCTCAGGCCTCAGTTTCCTAAGGTACATCCCTTAGGTAGATGTTCTCAACATCTAAAACACTCAAATGAAGCGCTTGTAATACTCAACACAATCCCAACCTAAACTCCAAGAGGTCCTTTAAGCAGGCGAGTGAAAAACACTAAGGCTTTCCTGAAGGAAACGACCTGAGCTGGTCCTGGAAGGATTGATACTCCTGGAATCCAATAGTTAGCGCAAGTAGAGAGAGAAGGCACCTGCAGGACGCTCGATACCTCTTATTGCGCGTTGCTTTTCTCCCCCCCTACAGATGGCTCCTTCTCCCTAGCCCCCATTCCCTGCTACCTCTGCCCCCGAGACAGAGCAGTCAAGGTAGTCAAACGGCTGAAAGAACAATGTTTTCGTGAGCCTGTGTCTAATCTACACCCTAATCTCACCTAGCGATTTCCGCCCCTCCTTTGATCCCGCCTCCCTATCTCTCTCCTTGCCCTAGGTCCTATGGAGGGGCGGGGCAGGAAAGGGGTCAGGCCTCTGTCGAGCCCCTCATCCCGCCCTCTCCTCCTCTTCCCAAATGAACTCGAAGCCGAGTGGGACTTTGGAGCTGGGTAGGAAGAGCCGCCAGGCGGAGAGGGGGGGGTGTGCCGAGCGCCAGCGTCGCCCGGCTTTATAATCCGCCCAGGGGCGAGAGGCGGGAGCCCCAGTGCGCGTCCAGCACAGCGCAGCGGCTCAGCGCACCATGGTCTTCCCAGCGCGGGGCTGCCCCGGGCCGCTCGTGCGGCAGCTCGTCTTGCTGCTGCTGCTGGCCGGACTGCTGCTGTCGCCCGCCCAGGCCCTGCCCAACGAGCTGCTGCCCGGGGACTTTCCCTCAGACGAGAAAGGGGCTGCAGACTTCGCCAAGAGCTACAACTCCACAGCGGAGACCGTCCTGTACCAGAGCACCTTAGCTAGCTGGAATTACAATGTCAACATCACCGAAGAGAACGCAAAGCGGCAGGTGAGGTTACTTGGGGCGGGCGGTGGGGCAGCTTGGGGAGGTTTTTTGGGGAACCACTGTGGGGAGTGGGGGGGGTGGGAGAAAGGTCCCAGCAGCCAATCGCTGGCCCGTACGCAGCCCCTTCTATGGGCCCGGGATCCCTGCCTCAGGAAAGGAGACCCGGTTGTATCTGCCCCGTGGCACACTCTGCCACTTGTGAGCTCCAGGCTATGTCTCGGCCGGGCACTTTCCCACCGAGGCTGCGGCTGGACCGCTGTCTTCTGGTTGCGACGGCCTGCTAGCCTGCTGACTCCTCCCAAAGTGGCCTCTGCCCCCCACCCCCACCCCCAACTTGACCGGGAATTAGCGGCCTCCAGCAGATAGAAGCCTGCAAGGCTAGAGAGCTGGGGGCGGGGGAAGAGGAACCTTAAGGTAGTTGCCCAGATATCCCGAGAGAGAACAGGATAACGGGCCCTCCCCCTGAACTCTTCCCAGTGGTGTTCACGAAGCTTTCCGCGAGAGAAAAGACCCTGGGGGTCCTTTTAAGTATCTTTCTGACTGTCACTTCTTGATCTTTCTCTCTTCTCTGACTATCCTCTTTTCTCTCTTCTTTCTTCTTTCTCCTCCTCTTTCTTCTTCTTCCTCCTCCTCTCTCTTCCTCCTCTTCTTCTTTTCTTCTCCTCCTTCTCCTTCTTCTCCTCCTCCTCCTCCTCCACTTCCTCCTCCACCTCCTTCTTCTCCTCCTCATCTTCCTCCTCCTCTCGTCTCTGTCTCTTTCTCTCTCTCCCCTATATTCTACTACTACTCTATTTTTTCTTCTTACCAAAAACAGAGTATTGGTTTTGATATCATAAAGTCCCGGGTTCAAGTGTTCTTTATGTCTCCATAAGCTCCCCAAGGATAGCAGTTTTTAAATTTTTGAGTCTCAATTGCCTACCTGTAAAATGAGAATGTTGGACTAGATGGTCTCCAAGATCCCTTCCAACCTTAAATCTTTGATCTTTGACTCTACCCTTCTCAGACCAAAGGAATAGTATACTTTCTGTTCAAACCCAGAATTCCTGGGATGTCTTAATCCATTTCTCTCCTAAAGTGATAGACAAGAAAATTTAACAGTTTCTACCAGATGAAAAGTTCTCATTGCATATCCTTTTTTCCACCTTTTCCCCTGCTTTCAGTTTCCTTAACTGTAATATTAGGTATTTCAAATAGGTGGGGTTTTTAAATTATTATTTCTCTATAAATGTCAATCCCTCCCTATTATTGAACTCTACCTCAATCCTCCACAAGTTGCCCCTTCCTTCCACTACAGGAAGAAGCAGACCTATTTTCTCAAGAATTCACCGAGGCATGGGGTCTGAAGGCCAAGAAGTTGTTTGACCCCATCTGGAAGAACTTCACTGACCCCCTGCTTCAAAAGATCATAAATTCTATTCAGACCCTGGGCTCCGCCAATCTGCCCCTAGACCAGCGTCAGAAGGTGAGTGAACATAGAGTGAAAAGATTGAGGGAGGAAGGGGGGAGCCTTATGGGTCGGTATGAATCTCCTGATGGGAGGGGGGAAGGATTACTAGACTGACTTATCACCTCCCTTCCCCCATCCTTACCAGTACAATACCTTGCTGAGCAAAATGACCAGCATATATTCTTCAGCCAAGGTCTGCTTTCCCAACAAGACTGCCACCTGCTGGGCCCTGGAACCAGGTACCTGTTCCTCTCTGAGGACCCCCCTCCCCCATAGCTTTAGTCTTGGCAAAACCAACAGGAAGACAACTCCCATGGGGCTACTTTCTCTGTGTGAGAACGGAGGGGTAATGGGTAATGTGTATGCCCTTAAAGGGAAGAAACAAACAAAACGAGCCCATCTCCAGTGCTTCCCTGGGTTTATGGGCCAGGGAGGTGTTGGCAAGGGTAATACTGGTTTACCCCCTTTTCAGATAGTTTCAGGCAAACTAACTCATCCATATTCCCACCCCATTGTATGTCCTCTCCCCTTTCTTCTGCTTTTTCCCAGATCCATCACAGTGGATACATCCCTATTTTCTTTCCAAGCTCTCCAGACTCCTCAAAATCCCCTCATTTGAATAATTCCAATAGATTTGTCCCCTTGATTTACTTATTTATCTGATCTTGATTAACCTTTTCCTTCCAATGATTTCCACCTCAACAAGTATCCATCTCATTTGTATCCTACTTCCTATATATTTTCAATCTAATTTCTAAGTTTCAATAAATCATTTTCATGAAACCTTACAGGTAACAGAATTTTCCAATGTAGAGAATGCAAACAAAATCCTCTCCTTTTCCCTTCCTTCCCTTTTTTGGTCTTGATCTGTGATTTCATTAGTGTAGAGAGAATTCCCTTTGAAGAAAGTTTTGCCATGAAGATTGTCAATTTAGGGTCTCAGAGTTGCCTGCTGAGAAGTAGGTTAATTTTATCAAAGTTTGTACAGATAATATTTGTTAGAGGCATGATTTGAACCGAGGTTTTCTTGATCTTAATCCACAACTCTATCCACCAAGGTATGAAGCTTTCATTTTGCCTTGCCAGGGTCACATACCATTGGAGCGATTCCAATAGGTTTTAAGTCTGTCTTATATAGTGTGTGGGGAGGAGGGGGGCTTTCTGTATATTCTGTACATCTCTATGTCACTGTTGTCTGTCCCAGAGCAAAAATAAGTTCCCCCAAGGGTAGGGACCAAGCCTTTGTAGCCTGATTTGTACAGCACCAATATGGCACCATTCATAGTTGGAAATTTTGACTATGTAGTAATGAATACTTATGGGGGCTAGAAGAGGTATCAGTCCCATTGCTCAATTTGGGAGTGACAGATGCTCTGAGCACTTATATTGGAGCACCCTGTACCACCTCATTTGTCTATGTTTCAGAGCTTACAGAAATCATGGCATCATCAAGGAGCTACAGTAAGCTGCTGTTTGCTTGGGAGGGCTGGCACAATGCTGTAGGGATTCCTCTGAAACCTGAATATCAATCTTATGTCAATCTCAGCAACGAGGCTTCCAAGATGGATGGTGAGTTTGTTCTTTTTATCTTTCCCAAGCTATTCCACACCTGTCCTTTCTTTTCCTTCAGTCTTGTCTTCAATCCTCAGAATACATTCTGACCTTCTGGTAATCTTGTAGAGTTATTTTTTGTTTCTCACTACCCTCACCCAACTTCTACTACCTACTTACTACCCTAACTTCTGTTAGGACCAGTGCCTCTTCCTCAGCATATCACTGAGGTGACTGAAGCACTAGAGAATGGGCAAAGATGCATAAGGTATTCTTTGCCTCATGGAGTTTACAATATAGATAGGGATACATGCAAAAACAATTAGGTAACATAATCCATATTCTGGTGGTAAAATGAAAACTTTTTTTTCCCAATAAGGCAATCAGGGTTAGGTTATTTGTCCAGGGTCACACAGCAAATGAGCATCAAGTTTGGGACTTCAACTTATGTCCTCCTGATTCCAGGGCTGATGTTCCATCTACGACACCAATTGGCTGCCCCAGAAATAAAAACTCTTAAATGCTGTGATTCCTAAGGAAGATATTTCTCAATTTCCTGTCTAATTTTAATTCTTTTTCTTTGCAACTAGTAGAGTTTGAATGAAGAAATCTTTCTGTCCTCACTCTTGTAAAGAGATGATCTTCCCAGATCATGCTTATCTCATTCTACCAAACCAGCTCAGAAATAAAACCTCCTCTTTGTTCAATATCTCCTCCTCCCTTTCCAGCAGAAACTGGAAATAATCTAAGGCAGAGGAATCAAACCCTGATCCTTGCGGAAGATTAAAATGTTATTGGGAAATATTTAATAAAATAGAAAATACAACAAAACATAGATAACGTTACATTTTAGAAACTAAATCAGTATGCATCCACTGAGATCCTTATATATGAATCAGCACCTTCAGATTCTATTTCATTTGACACCCATATTTTAAAGCACTCACATTTTAAATGATTTGACCTGCTTACAAAGAAATCATTGTTTTAACCCAAGATTCTTTTCAGTTCAGCCATAAAATGCTATTATCCTGTCTCTATGCTCTTATTTTCCATAGGGATCTCTTCCCTGTTATTGGATTTTTTTCTTACTATATAGTCTATAAAATTTTATGTTTTCCCAAAGATGTAGCTCTGTGTATTCTGTGTATTCAAGCTAGCCACTGGCATCCTTCTAATTTTCACTCAGAATCTACAATCACAATCATAATAGAAATTAGGAGCAATTAAAATCAACCCCATCCTTATCTAGAGGAAGTCTGTTTAAAAGTATTTTTTAAATCAACAAATAAATGGAAAAGAACAGAAAGCTCTGGGTTCAGCAATCTGTCCTTTAGTATGGAAAAAATGAGAAGGGAAAAAAAGGAAAAGGTAATTCACCCTGACTTGGATTTACTAACAATTAGATGGATCCCACACTCTGGTTACTTCTGTTTTGTCTGCTCCTGATAGATGAAGATGTTGGCCACTCTGGCTTGCTTAACACCCTTCTCCTGTACCACTGCCATTAGGATTCTGTCATCTCATTGTCTACCTCAAATGAGGTAGCACAGGACTTGAAACATAGTAGTGACTATATAAATACTTTACAGATATATAGATGTAAGTATAGATATAGATATATAAATAACATACATATTATTTATATAGATAATATAGAGAAATAAATATATAAGTGTAAATATAGAGATATATAAATCTCTTCCCCCTTTTTTCCCTCCCTACTTTCCTGTATGGAAGCCAAAAACTCTTAACTCAGTCCAGATTCCCAAACTCTTCCAGGGAAAGAGGATGGTATTGTTTCCTTCCAGAACTACAAATCTCATTATCATTTGCTAGGTCAGGATACCTTCCCTCTGCCCACAGAAAATTTGGCTTTTCTCAAAAACAATGACACCTGATCCAACCTGGTGAGATTCCATCTCCTCATGCTTCCAAACTTGGGCCATTTTTTTTTCCTTCTCATCCTCCCATCCTCACCTTGAACTAAAGGAAATGGTATATATATGAAAATCATCAGACTGTGAATCTTCTAAGGGGGATTATTTATGTATCACCTGGGTATGAGGAGACCCTTGGACTGGAGGCATTTCCTTGGCAGGCTTTGAGGATACAGGAGCATACTGGCGTTCTTGGTATAATTCACCTACATTCGCGGAAGACCTAGAACGACTGTATCAACAGCTGGAACCACTCTACCTGAATCTCCATGCTTTTGTACGCCGTGGCTTGCACCGCCGCTATGGAGACAAGTACATCAATCTCCGTGGCCCCATTCCTGCTCATCTTCTGGGTAAGAACCAACCACCATCCTATCTTCCACATGGCTGGAGGGGGAGTGCAGAATGACATAGGTAGGATGTCAGGGGTAGGGACAGTAGTTGCAGTGGGTGTCCTGCTGATGATAGCCTTCTGATAGTGTCTTCAGGGTGTCCAGGGAAGACCTACCCTATTCAGAAAAGAAACTAGCATTTTCTACCAAAACACAGGCTAACCTCTGCCAGGTCTGAGAAGCCTAGAATATTCACAAGAAGATGAGATTGATCCCCAGATTCTCTTCCTTCCATTGCCAACATTCCAGTTGGGCTACATTCTTGTACTGAGCCTCTGACTTGGACCCCCATGATACTAGCTGATCACAGGTGATGTTGCCTGACCTTGGCAATGGAGGTAACTGGATGCCATCTTCTCTGCTTGCTTCTGCAGGAAACATGTGGGCACAGAGTTGGGAAAACATCTATGACATGGTGGTTCCTTTCCCGAACAAGCCCAATCTAGATGTCACCAATACCATGGTGCAGAAGGTAGATATACTTCTAAGAGGTGGAGGATGATTATCCTTTGGCTGATCTAGACTGAACCATCTGGGACAGTATCTCTACTGAAAGCTTCATGGCCATGGTGGGCAGCAGGGACAGAGAAAGATGAGCAAGAGTGAACTCAGAAATGGGCATCCCAAAAGCGTGGGGATGAGGGGTAAGGGTAGAGAAAGGGAGTTAATCAAGAACACAGAAGAACAGGAGGGATGGAAGATTCTCCCTTAATTGAAGATCTAAGGAACAAATATCTTAGTATAATGTGGGAAAGATTCCAGTCTTGGTAAACCCTAGGGTTAATAGGCTAGTGGCCTTCTGCCTTTGGTGAGCATGCTACCCCCACCTTCTCCATCCCATTTGAGGGTAGAAGAAATCCCTTGTTATCAGTGACTACTTTCCCCTTTGTCTATTTTTTTTGTCTAGTAAATAACTCATCCTTTTGAATGGGAAGGCAAATCACAGAATCAAGCCCTGTCCTGTTCTCTGCTTCAGACAAGGGCATTACTGACACTTCCTAGGCTGTCTCTTGGCTAGAGGAGATTCAGCTTTATTATGGAAGTGATCTGAAGGGAGATAGAGAAAAGGATGGAGAGAGAGCAGATGCTGTTTCTAGGCTGGGGACGCTGCAGCTGATCCTGCCCCACATTGTCCTCTCACCATCACCACTCTTCCCCCTGCCTCCCCCAGGGCTGGAACGCCACACACATGTTCCGTGTTGCTGAAGAATTCTTTACGTCCCTGGGACTACTGCCTATGCCTCCGGAGTTCTGGGCCGAGTCCATGCTGGAGAAGCCGACTGATGGACGAGAGGTGGTATGCCATGCCTCTGCCTGGGACTTCTACAACAGGAAAGATTTTAGGTGCACTTCGTCCTACAGGGAACAGAGGGATTCTTTGGCATTTGGGAGGCGTAGGATTCATCAGATGTTAGCTAGTTATTCCCCCTGCTGAGATTACCATTAGCCAGGGTATTAGGGCTCTTCAGGGGATCCCTGGGAAGCCCCCTAACATTACTGCTGAGAACCTGACAGAAAGGGCTCATTGAAACAAAATCAGCCTGTTAGACCATGTTACTAATGACAGTGGTATGGGATAAAAGGGCTGACCAGGGCTCTCCACTCCCTCTTTATCCATAGTCCTTATAGTCTATCCCTGCCCCTTTATTTTCATAGTATTACTACTTCCCATAGGGGGAATAAAGCAAGAATTTTGAACTGTTTTTTTATGTCATGGTTATGTCAAGTTAATGGACTGCCCCTTCTCAGAATATTTTTAAATGCATTCAAAAATTTTCATAGAATTACCAAAAAAAACCCAATTATATTGACATAAAGTTCTCATGATAATTTTTTTTAAAGCTTTTTATTTTCAAAACAATTGCACAGATAATTTTTCAGTATTGACCCTTGCATAGCCTTGTGTTTCAGATTTTCCCCTCCTTCCTACTCCTTCCCCTAGATGGCAAGCAAGCCAATATATGTTATACATGTTAAAAATATATCTCATAATAGTTTAAAAAAATTATGGGCCTTCTAAAATCTAACCATACACTCGTTGAAGGCCTCTGAATCCCAGGTTAAGAATCCCTGGGCTAGAGGAATATTTCATTTAATTCTCCTTTCACTGGTAGCTTACATGGTCTTCCCTTCTCAGCTTTGTTGTCCAGTTCCGTCCTAAGCAGGCCTCTGTCTGCTTAGCCCACACCACCTCATCTTCCTTCTCCTGCCCTAGGATTAAGCAGTGTACAAGAGTGACCATGGACCAGCTGTCCACTGTACATCATGAGATGGGCCACATACAGTATTACCTTCAGTACAAAAATCAGCCTGTTTCCCTGCGAGGGGGTGCCAATCCTGGTTTCCACGAAGCCATCGGGGATGTGCTAGCCTTATCGGTCTCCACACCTGCTCATCTAAACAAAATCGGCCTGTTGGACAAAGTTATCAATGACAGTGGTATGGGATAAGAGGGATGACCAGAGCTCTCCACTCCCCCTTCATCCTTAGTCCTGATGGCTGTTCTTCCTGCCCTATCTACTCTACCTCCACCCCTGCCCCTTTATTTTTGTGCTATTACTAGTCTCAAGAGGCTTTGGGAGAAAAAAAATCTCGAGCTGGCAAGAAAATAGGGAAAGGGAAGAATAGTGATCACAAAGTACAGCCGGAGGTGAGGCTAGGATTGGAAAATGTCCTAGATGGGGCACAATAGAAAAGGACACTAAATTTGAAATCTGAAGACTAGTTCTGCCATTTACCATCTATATACTTTGGGTAATTCAGTTAATCTCTCTGATTTTTTCTTTTGTTCCTTATAAATTGTAACGATTTGGTTAAATGGTCTTTAAAATCCCTCTCTTCCAGTTGTAAATGCTATGAACCTTTCTCTCCATTCTTCTTCTTTGTCTTGAACTCAAATTACTCCTCTTCCCAAATCCTGAAGGCAGATCTCCAGGGTAAATCCTGTCCTTTCCTTCCTTCTTACCCTCACTTATCCTACAACTATCTTTCAGAAAATGACATCAACTACCTGTTGAAGATGGCACTAGAAAAGATCGCCTTCTTGCCCTTTGGTTACCTGGTGGACCAGTGGCGTTGGAGGGTCTTTAGTGGGCTCACAACACCATCTCAGTACAACTCTGATTGGTGGTACCTTCGGTAAGCAAACATCTAGGAAAAGTGACCCTTCATCTTTGTTTGCTTCCTCCCTGGCAAAAGCACTCTGGATAACCAAGAAAACACCAATTTGTGGGGCAGCTAGTTGGCACAGTGGGTAGAGTACCAGTCCTGAAGTCAGAAGGACCTGAGTTCAAATCTGTTCTCAGACATTTAACACTTCCTAGCTGTGGGTGTGGCCCTGGGCAAGTCAGTTAACCCTGATTGACTCAGAAAAAAAAGAAAAGAAAACACCAATTTGCCCCAGTTGCTGCCCTTCCCATCATACCTCTTCCTCCCTGTCCCTCCACCACAAAACCTTTAATTTTTGAATTTGTTGGCATAGTATATTAATTACTGGACATGAAATCAGACAGCCCTGGATTAAAATTCCTCAGATGTGGCCTAGACAAAAAAAAAATTACTAACTTTCTCTGAATCTCAAATTTCTTCAAACTTTGTAAGTTAATGTGGGTAGTCATGTGGGTCAAAGGAAATAATTTAGATAAAGTAGCTGGAAGACTTGTAAAGTTTTTACATACTGTCGCAAAAGTCTTAGTGCCATTTGAAGCTACCTAAGCTTAAGAAAGGTGAACACTATTAAAAGTGAACATAGTAGTAAGACTGGGACACGGTGTATAAAAATCTGTTATTTGTGTTAATAACCTGATCCCTATCCTCCATGATAGTTAATCCATTTATTTAATGAAAGGGTTGCTTCTGGTTACCTTTCCCATCTCAAAATTCTACAATTTAGGTTTACAAAGCTCTTTTGTCACATTAGCACTGTGAGGTGGATAGCTAGTTTGTCATCAGTATCCCCATTTTACAGAAGGGGAAAATATAGCTCCAAGAATTCAAATGATTGGCCCTTGGTCACATTGTAAAGTATTAGAACTGGGATTCAAATTCAGGTGACGTCTCACTTAAAATGTAGGAGTGTTTCTGTTATTACCACACTGCATCAGCCACCTGGTCTTTCCCCTACAAAATCCAAACTAATAATAATAGCAATATTTATCATATAGTGATTTGAGGTTTGTCCAGTGCTTCACGGATATCTCATTGGGTCTTTATAACACCTCTGGAGGGGAGTTGCTATTACTAGCCTTATTTTACAGTTGAGGAAACCGAGGCAGACAGAAGTAAAATGACATGCTCAGGGTCACACAGCAAGTGAGTATCCAAGGTAACATTGGAAATCAGGTCTTCCTAAATCCAGGACCAGTGCTCTGTGCCCTGTGGAACTGCCTAACTGCCTTAAACTAATCATACTGCCTGTATCTAAACCTATGCTTAAAATCCTGTGTTTCTGGGTAATAGGTCACTTTTTTCTCTTCTAGGACTAAATACCAGGGCATCTGCCCTCCCATATCCCGGAATGAAACCCACTTCGACGCTGGAGCAAAGTATCATGTCCCAGCTGTAACACCATACATCAGGTACAGTAATATTGTTCCATTCTCTCCCTCTCACCCTTCCTATCTCTACAATGTTTTCTTGGCAATTGAGTCCCCGTTGACCTCATCTCAGGACTAAGATCTGGGATGTTAGAGAAAAGGGACTGGTCCAGAATTTAAGGGAAGACGGTAAGATCCATGTTTTTCTTCCACTCTCCTGGGTAACCCCTGAAACCTGCCATCTTAGCCTGAGACAGATAGGAAGCAGAAGGAGAGCTCGAGCATTTCCAGAGATGCTAACAAATGTATCCACAGGTATTTTGTGAGCTTTGTCCTGCAGTTCCAGTTCCACAAAGCTCTGTGTGCTGAGGCGGGCTACAACGGGCCCCTGCACTACTGTGACATCTATCAATCTCAAAAGGCTGGTGACAAACTCAGGTAGGTTTTGGGGTAAGCGGGGAGTCTTGGAAAGGAAGAGGGAGAATAAAGTGGATACATGGTACTTCTATACAGGGGGAAAGAGGAATGGCAGATTATATATGTGGGGAGTCCACTTCTCTACCATTAAATCTGCAATTAGATTGGATTTTCCCCAGTGTAGGGGGAAGGGAAAGGGAAGAGCCTAAGCATTTATATAGTGCTTTCTGGGTGCCAGACACTTGGCTTACAAATGCTATCTCATTTGCTTCTCATAGCATCCCTGTGAGGTAGCTGCTATTATTGTTTCCATTTTACAATTGAAGAAACTAAGACAAAAAGAAGTTGTGAATTTCCCAGGTTCACACAGGTAGTAAGATCAGATTTGAACTCAGATTGTCCTGATTCTAGGATCCCCTATACTACCTGAACATGCAGCTATTGCCGCACAGCTAATGGTTAATTTGCCATTCCCAATTTTTTTTCATTACTTAAAGCAGTGGTTCTCAAACTTTTGTTTTCAGTTTTCAGTGTCATTATCATATTAAAAATTATTGAGGATCTCTCCAAAGAGTTTTTATCTGGATTATATTTGTAGACATTTACCATATTGGAAATAAAAACTATTTTTGAATTTGTAGACCCTCTAAAAGGGTTTCAGAGATCCCCAGGATTCTCTAGACCATACTTTGAGAACTACTGCCTTAAAGAGCCCATGGATTTCCATGGTTCTCATGGTCTGATTTACACAAGAGTAACTAGAAGTAATGTAGAGAAACACAATTTGAGAGATAGGGCAGATAAATTAAGTTAGAAATCTCTCCTGAACCCCTTGTACCCATTGCAGGGAGGTCCTGCAAGCAGGTGCTTCTCGGAGCTGGCAGGAGATACTTAAAGGGATGACAGGCACAGAGTCTCTGGATGCAGGACCACTTCTTGAATACTTCCAGCCTCTCATCAATTGGCTGCAGCAACAGAACCAGAATAATGGCGAGGTCCTGGGCTGGCCTGAATTTGAGTGGCGTCCTCCAGTGCCAGATGGCTATCCAGAGGGCATCGGTAATGTCTGCAGGGGAAAACAATGCTACACCCTGAAGTGATGGTGCTAGAGCTCACTTCATTTTTAGCAAAAGCCTTATATTATTCCTGTCACTAAAGTAAGACTATGGGGAGAGGTCTTCCATCCCATAGACTTACTCTGTGAGCCCTTCAGAAGACACCATACCAGCTTCTTATACCTTGGAGCTCCTTCATCAGCTCAACAATCCTTTCAGATTCCAAGATGATCCATAGGTTCTGAGTTCTTAATACCCACGCTCTATGAACTCTGAGCTATGTTCTGATTGGCTGGGATGTTGAATTGCTTGGTTCTGCTGATCATGGGTTGGGTGCTTCAGGAAACACTTCCATTCTTTTATTGTGGGCAGATCTCATAACTTCAAAGTTTGGGGGAAAGCTCAGAGCCTGGGTGGAGGATCAGGCTTGGAAACAAGGGAAGGGAAAAGAGAGATACAGAGAAGGGAAAAGGAGGGGGAAAGGGGAGCCAATGAATTCATCAAATCAAGCACCTGTGTTAATCATGGTGGTTACAAAGACAAAGAGGAAAGGAAATAGGAGGAAATGGGATGAGAAAAGAGGAGGGAAAAGAGATGAGAAGATAGGAGAGAAGAGTCTGGGGGTTGGAGAAGGAAAAGGGCTACCTTGAGCCAGTTTGTGTCTTCCCCCTCCTCCCTTCAACAGACAAGCTGACTGATGAAGCAGAGGCTGAGAAGTTCCTTGAGGAATGTGACCGGTTGGGACAAGGCATAATAAATGCATACGTAGAGGCCAGCTGGGCTTACAACACAAACATCACCGAGGAAAATAGCAAGATTATGGTAGAGTCCCCCACCAGCTCCTCTCCTACTATCCCCATCTCTGGGACTGCCTCCTTTCTATTCCTAACCCATGTCATGAATTTGTCTAAGAAAACCAACCTCATCTCTTCCCTCATGAGCTCTCTTGCCCACGCCCCACACCTGCCTCCCTTTTTTGTCTTTGGTCCTACCCTTAATGGCTAAGACTCAGGAAGGGAAGCTGCCTGGTCTGGTGGGGTAGAGAGCCATAGGAGTTGGGGCCCTCATTCTGTTGTATATACCTATATAACCTTGATCACATGAAAATTTGTCAAGTAAAAAGGAGTCGTGAGTGGGAAAAGTTTAAGAAACCCTGCTCTAAGCAATGTTCTAAGATTCTAAGTTGCAGAGAATGTGATGACCTACATTGGCAAAGGAGTTTCCTCACGTGAGAGTTCCCTATGTCAGTGAATGCAGAGATGCATTCCTTATTCATATGAATCAGATTTAGAGCTGGAAGAAATCTCATTTATTTAAATAAGGAAACTAAATTCCATAGAGGTTTTTTCAAGGTCACAAAGGGAGTGAGCAGCAGAATCAAGATTCATACTTAAGCCTCCAGACTCCCCATCCAGCATCCTCTTTACTTACCATAAGCTTTGAGCAAATGAAGGTAGCAAATTTGCCAATATGTTCCTTTAGGTGTTGATCCTACAAACTAAGGCCCGTGGGCCAGATGGTGGCAGCTGAGGATGTTGATCCCCCTCATCCAGAGCTATGGAGTTTCTTTATTTAAAGGCCCACAAAAAGTTTTTGTTTTTATTATAGTCCTACCTTCTAACAGTCTGAGGGACATTGAACTGGCCCCCTATTTAAAAAATTTGAGGACCCCTGCCCTAAGGTCTCCATCCTCAGCTTCCATATATAGACCTTGAGAAACAGGCCTGTATATTAAAAGGAACAGATTGGGGAGTCTATGTATAAAAACACAGTTCCCTCGCCTAGGATATGCTTTCAGAGGTATAACTAGAGTAGTACAACCAATGCAGATGGATAGATTTGGGGATTTGCTCTCCCTGATTCCCTGCTTCCCCAAAAAAGCTCAATCGTAATCCAGAGATTGGGACCAGAGATAGGAATGAATTGTAGGATCTAAGATTTCTTTGCCTTTTTTGGACTGGGATTGGCTCATTGGTATAGCCCAGCCCTTATGCTTCTGCCCCCCTAGTTGGAAAAGAAGCTGGAATTGTCTTCTTTCACCCTACAATATGGCACCCGTGCCCGCCAGTTTGACATCAGCAGTTTCCAGAACTCAACAGTGACACGACTCCTAGGAAAGCTTCAAGATTTAGGCCAGGCAGCCCTGTCTCCAACAGATTTGGATAAGGTATGATTATGACTGAGGATCAGAGAGCCTGACCCCTGTTAATTGGGAAAATTCCAATGGAGAACAACAGATTAGGAGGGAGGAAGAGTTGCATAGGGAAATAAGAGCTGAAAAGGTTAAAGGTCCCAAAATGGAAGAGGCAGTACTATGGGACTTCCTAGGTAATACTATTGCCTCTCCCTGATTTCTAGTACAATAATATCCTGTTGAAGATGCAGTCATCTTACAGTACAGCCAAAGTGTGCCGGCAAGGTAGTTCCTGTTTACCACTGGAGCCTGGTGAGTATGGATGGGTTTTTATTAAGGAAACGGGTGGGGTAAGTTAGGAAGAATACTTAAGGCTAGCTATGGTGGAAATAGCCATTAAGCCCCGTCTCATAGTCTGCTCATCAAGTCTTCAAATTTGGTGTGTTTGTAGATTACTTTTATCTTCTCTAGTTTTGTATAGTAGAAAGTTTGCTGGACTTGGGTTGGAATGCCAACTCTTTTACTTGTGAACTTGGTGACCTTGGGCAAATTACTTGAACCTAAGTAATCTATAAACTTGTACTGAGTAGTCAAAAGGAAAGTGTTTTGCAAACTCTAAAGCACTTTCTTGAGAAATCCATCTCTGGTTCTTTTCCTACCTACATCACCAGTGCCGGGAGTCTATTCTGCTTTGATTCATCACCTTTCCTTAGATCCAAACATTTTTTTTATTTCCATCCCCAGTTTTCGTGTAATCTAGGCCAATTGGGTTTCTTATTAAGACTTCACTGGCTTTTTGTGCAGGGAATGCATCTTGTTTGTAGTTGACTCAGCCCCTCTCTTCTTTCTTCCTCCTTGCTTCCACACATGTCTTCTACTCTTCTGTACTTCATAGCTCTTTCTCCTTCATTCTACTTCTATTTGTGCTTCCATTTAACTAGCAGAAACATACCAATCCTCAGCAATTCTAGGCTCTTAATAAAAATGATAATATTTACATAATGCTTTATGGCTTTAAAGTCCTTTCACAACTATTATGTCTTTTTTTAATTATTAAAGCTTTTTATTTTGAAAACATACTTAGATAATTTTCAACATTCACCCTTGCAAAACCTTGTGTTCCAAATTTTTCCCTCCCTTCCTTTCACTCCCTCTCCTAGATGGCAAGTAATCCAATATATGTTAAACATGTGCAATTCTTCTATACATATTTCCATAATTATTACAGCATATTATTTGATCATCAGCAAACCTTGAAAGGTTCTACTATTACCCCTATTTTGCGAATGAGAAAACTAAAGCAGACAGAAGTTAAATGATTTCTCTAGCTAGTGAGAATCTTAAGGCTAGATTTGAACTCAGAACTTCCTGACTCCAAGTTCTATTCCTTGTACTGTCTAATCCTTTTCTTAGCATTCCATCAACCCAAAAGGCCTTTCCCATCTATCTATCATTACAAACTCAAGTGATTCCTCTTTTTCCAAGAACTTTCCATAGATTGGTAGTGTTGGGTAGACATTCCTCTATTTGATCCTTGTCCAAAAAGGCTTTAACTGCCCAGTTTCTCCCATCAGAATAAATAATAGGAATGGGGTGAGGGAGAGAAGAAAAACAGCACAGGAGACAAAAAGTCCTCTTCTTCTCCCTCCCCTACCCTGGATGAAGTTAAGCATGTGACTGGGTATATTAGTGCATGGGAGAAGGCATGCACATATACATAGAATGTGTGAAAAAGAAGGTACCATCCAGGAATCAAAGACAGTGACTCTGCCATATTTGCCATTAGTCTTAACCCTGTTTTACGTGTTTTATACTATCTGGGCTATCAAAAGGATGTAGAAAAACCTGAAGGAAGTCCACAGAAGGAAGAGTAAAAAAATCAAAGGGTGGAAACTGGTCCTTTATGGGGGAAAGCTTATTGGTATAATAAGAATAGCTCACATCTTTCATCTGCCCCTAAAAGTTTGCAAAAATACTTTATCACAAACCTAGACGGTATGTGACATAAGTAGGAAAGGAAAAGCGGGAAAGTAGGAAAGAAGGATAAATACTTGAGTATTTATCAAGCATTTACTATGTACCAGGCATTCTGGGAGATAGATGTTATTATAATCATCATTTTACAATTGGGAAAACTGAGGCAGGAAAAAATTAAAGACTTAGTAATGTCTGAGGATAGTTTTGGAGTTAAGTTTTCTTGATTTCAGGCCCAGTACTCTCTTACATTAAAAAAATTTCATTAAATATTTCTAAATTATATATTTTTTAAAATAGTAACATTCATTTATTAAAACTTTTAAGTTCCAAATTCTTTCCCTTCCTTCCACCTCTTCCCTATTCTTTGAAAATGCAAACAATATGTTTTCAATTATACCTGTGAAGTAATGCAAAATATATTTTCACAGTAGCCATGTTCCAAAAGAAATGCTGACAAAAAATTTTAAAAAATAAAAAAAATATGTTTTAATCTGTACTCAAGAGTTCATCAGCTCTTTCTCTGGAAGTGGACAACATTCCTCATGAGTCCTTTGGAATTGTCTTGACAGAGTAGCTAAATCTTTCACAATTGATCATCCTTGCAAGATTGCTATTAGCATATGGTATTACTTGTTCAGCCCATTTCCCAGTTGATGGGTGTCCCCTCAGTTTTCTAACTCTTTGCCACCACAAAAAAGAGGTGCTATAAATATTTTTGTACAAATACATTCTTTTTCCCATTATATATTATCTAACCACATAGGTGGTATTATATCAGTTTTATAGATGAAAAGCTGAGCAGATGGTCATAAAAACCACATCAACCTTCAAAGGCCCATTTCTGCTCATTTATTAGGTGGGAGGGAGATGAAGGACTAAAGTTAAGGGCTAGTTAGTATTAGAGCTAGGAGAAAGGTACTGTTATTATCACCCCATTTTACAGGTTATTGTTTTACTGAAGGAGACACACTTAGTAAATTAACGTTAGAGGCTGATCATGAACTCAGGACTTTCTAGCTCCAGGCCCAGGACTCTATCCATTGCAAGACCTAGTTGCCTAAGTCAGTGACTTAAATTGGAGAGGTAAAAGTAAGGGTAGGAGTGAGCTCTTTCCAAGTCCTGTGGGAACACCTCAGATTTGGAACCATTACTATGAAGGATGTGATTAGGGAGCAACAAGAATAGAATAAAAAGATTGCTGAAGAGTTTGAGGGGGAAGGATAACCCTGCTAAAATCATGCAGTATTTCTAATGAGTGATTATCAGTGTAGTTTTGCCACTTCTAGTTACATTCGGCTCAGACAGTATCATTTTATCTTCAGTTGTTACTTTAGTTTTTTCCAATGACCTTTACATCTATCACATTTGAAGCTAGGAGGTAACCCTGGGCAAATATTCCCATTTTACAGATTAGGAAAATCTCATGTAGGCAAAATGTCTGACTGAAATAATGCAGTGAATTAATGAAAGAGCCAGGGCCAGAAATGCATTGTACCACATTATTTCTCAATCCATTCCTATGTGACCCCACTAAGGTTGGTATTGGGGGGTGGGGGGATCCATACACTTGTGGTCCTTGTGTTTGATTTATATTAAATGCATTCAGATTTGACGGAGTTGATGGCTTCATCCCAGGACTATGACAACCTGCTATGGGCTTGGAAGGGTTGGAGGGATACGGCAGGACGGGCTATTCTTCCCCACTTCTCGGAGTATGTGGAGCTTAGCAACAAGGCTGCCCAGCTCAATGGTGAGTATGTCCCCATTCTCCTAGTCCTGCATGGCACCCCAGTCTGCAGACTGTCTTGGAAACCCACAGACCTTGCCGTTTTTCCTCTGAGGCTCTGATTTTGGGGGGAGGAACAGAGAGTTGGGGACAAGTCCCAGGACTAAGATGCATTGGGAAGCGGATGCTCCATGATCAGGGAAAGGAGTAAGAGATGCTTCTCCTCCTCACCTCTACCCAGGCTATGCTGATTCTGGAGCTTCCTGGAGAGCCCAGTATGAAAAACCTTCCCTGGAGCAGGATCTGGAGAAAATCTATCTGGAACTGCAGCCCCTCTACCAGAACCTCCATGCCTACGTCCGCCGGGCTCTATACCGTCATTATGGACCCAACCACATCAACCTTCAGGGGCCCATTCCTGCTCATCTGTTAGGTGAGAGGGAGATGAAGGACTAAGTCAAGGGCTGCTGGTGGGGAGGGGAGGGCGAAAGCTTCCTGGGAAATGTGAACTTGGAAGGTATGGGGCTGAAGAACAAGCAGAATGGAACCAGAGAGAGATGCAGAGTCTCTGAGGAGGGCACCAGGAAGCATTAAAATAGATGGTGGGGGAAATGTGGGGGTGTAGGTGGCAGGAAAGAAATAGAGACTTTTTTTGGACCAGCAAGCATTTTCACAATTAGGAAAATTGGAAGGTTTGAGACTATGGTTTATATTGTCAATGCATCACCAGTGACCTGATTCATTCTCTCCCCTTTTGAGTATAAATTATATTAATTACATATCAATTATATTATGTACAAATTATCTTAATATACAAGTATTTTAATTATAAGTATAAATAATAGGTACAAAATAATTATATGAAAATCATATTAGATATAAAATATATTAATTATAAGTACAAAATAATTATATGCAAATTAGGTTATATACAAAATATATTAATTATAAATACAAATGAGTACAAAATAATTATATACAAATTATATTAATTTATATATTATGTAGAAATTATCTTAATTATCTACAAATATATTAATTATAAGTGTAAATAATAGGTACAAAATAATTATGTATAAATCATATAAAATGTTCTTAATTATATATAAAATATATTAATTATAAGTACAAATAAGTACAAAATAATTATATACAAAATATGTTAATTATAAATACAAATAAGTACAAAATAATTATATGCAAATTATATTAATTTATATGTTATGTAAACTTATCTTAGTTATATACAAATATATTAATTTTAGGTATAAATAATAGGTACAAAATAATTATACACAAATTAGATTAGTTATATATAAAATATATTAATTATAAATACAAATAAGTACAAAATAATTATATACAAATTATATTAATTTATACAAAATATGTTAATTGTAAGTACAAAGTGGAGAAGGGGGAAAGACAAGACACAATAAAAATAGCTCCCACTTTCATGGTACTTACATTGGCCTGTGAGATTAGCCAGCATTATCAGAGAAAACTGGGTCTCAGAGAGTTTAAGATACTTGTTCATGTCAGAGGAAGGAAACAAACCCATCTTCTAGCTTCAAGGCCAAAAGTCTTTCCCACTCTTGTGACATAGATAGTGGATAGAGCACTGGGCTTGGAATCAGGAAGACTCATCTTCAGGAGTTTAAAGCTGGTTTAAGATACTTGTGTGACCCTGACCAAGTCATGTAAACCTGTTTGCCTCAGTTTTCTCATATATAAAATGCTACAGAAGGAAATGGCAAACCACTCCACTATCTTTGCCAAGAAAACCCCAAATAAGGTCATGAAAAGCCAGACATGACTAAGAACAAATGAATAACACACTGCCATGTTAAGTATAAGAAAAAAAATCAACTTTGCAGACAGTTCCCATGTGATTGATTCCTTGATCAATGTAAATAATTCTTTCAGATCTATAAGGCTCTTTTGATCAAAAACATGGACCCTTTGGGCACTCTGATTAAGCCTATAAACCCCATCTAAAAATGTTTTTAAAAGCATAAAATTATATATTTGTGCGTGTATTTATGTGTCCATATGTGTGTAGGTATGTATATATATATTATTTTTAAAGCTTTTTATTTTCAAAACATGTGCACGGATAATTTTTTAACATTGACCCTTGCATAGCACTGTTTCAGATTTCCCTACGTTCCCTACCTCCTTCCTTTAGATGGCAACAATCCAATAATATATGTATAATATTATAAAGGAAATCAATTATATTGCAATAGTTGTCAATATTTTAAAAAAAGGTTTATGGATTCCATGTTAAGACTCCAAATCTAGAATTTTTTATATAGATTAAGATGTGTTAAGATATATGTATGTCCATGTAAGACTTGTATGCCTACTTGAATTATTTAAATGGGTTGAACGCTATGACAGCATCATAGCTAATAACTCTGACTTTGACTAATACATCTAACTTTGTAGAGCCTCAATTTATTCATTTCTAAAATGGGAATGATAATTCTCACCAGTTTGGTAAATCCTAAAGCACAATAGACAAGGCAAGGAGAGGTAGCTCCCATAAAACCTGTGTTCTTCCTTGTTTAATCTGACTTTTTTTCCTGTTAGCCATCTTCTCTCTCTTGCTCAATGCTTTTCAGAAACAGATTTCCTTTGTTCTAATTTGAATTCCAGAACCATCTCATCTCTCCTGAAGAAGTCCCACCCCTATGAGCTCATAATCACAGTTAACTACTTATTAGTTGTACGCATGAGATACAAGTCACATGAACATAAATCATTTCAGAGAGTAAGGCATAAGTAAATGCTGTAGTCAAGATGGTCATAAGGTTCAGAGACCTTGGCTGTTAATGCCTAGGACTAAAGAGAAAATAAGACCCCACTTAGTATTATTAGTATTAATAATCATCATCAATATTTAATCATTCTTAATATTTTGTTAATGACATATTCTTATGTAGTGACTTAAGGTTTATAAAGTACCTTCCTCATGAAAATATGAGGGATAGGGTAATGTAAATATTTCTATGAAATAAGAACACAGTTAATGAGTGTTAGAGAAAAAGTACAAACTCCCTTGATTTTATTCTAACAGTTTTCTTTCTTTTTATTAAACCTTTTTATTTTCAAAACACATGCATAGATAATTTTTCAACATTAATCCTTGCAAAGCCTTGTGTTCCAATTCCCCCCCTCCTCCCTCCTCTAGATGTAAAGTAATCCAATATATGTTAAACATGATAAAAAAAATACATTCTAACAGTTTTCTCTTTCTGTCCCCCCCCCCATTTGAGTTTTTTATTGGTTCCGCTTTTTTTTTTTTTTTTGCTATTTATAGGATTTCTAAAATTCATGTCTAATTCTCTCTCTTTTTAGAATTTGAGTTTTTAAACTGGTTTTATTCTGTTATTTATAAGGTTCTACAATTATCAATATCATTTGCTTTTACTTCATCTTCATTCTTGAATGTAGCCCCGCAGCCTTCTTTTATCGAGTCAGCCCCATAACAAAGATAAAAAGGACAAAATAACCCAACATATCAACTATATCTGACAATATTCAATATTCCACATCTATAATCCTATAGCTCTGCAAAGAACAAAGGGAATGCTCCCAGTAGTCTTTCTGAACTTATTCCAGGCTGGTTTTCTCTTCTCGGGTGGTGAAAGGTATTTGTGTTTAACCTCTTTCTTTCCTTTTCCCTCTGAACTTTTCTCCAGGCAATATGTGGGCTCAGACCTGGTCCAATATCTATAAGTTGGTGGTACCGTTCCCTTCTGCCAGCCAGGTGGATGCTACTCCAGCTATGAAGAAACAGGTCAGTGAACTGCTCTTTGCTTTTTTACACAGCCTTTCATCTCCCAATTTTATGCTTGTGATGTTCCTCCACTCTTGATTCCATGATCCTCAGCGAGGAGAAGGGGAGGAATCCAGTTGGGATCCAGTGGGATCCTTCCCTATATTTCACTCTTTCCACTACTTTAAACCCAAAATTTTGTCCCTTGGCCAATCTTCTGCATAGGCGGTGACCTTGGGCTTTCCTTCTCTGGGACTCAGTTTATTTAGGAGGGAGTTGGATTTTGACATCCTTTGAAGTACCCTCCAGCTCTCCAGCTTTAATGCTATGATTCTTTGGTCTCTTACCTTCAGGGCTGGACTGTGCGGAGGATGTTTGAAGAGGCAGATAAATTCTTCCAGTCCCTTGGTCTGCTGCCCCTGACCCCTGAATTCTGGAATAAATCAATGCTGGAGAAGCCAAATGATGGCCGAGAAGTGGTGTGCCATGCTTCTGCCTGGGATTTCTACAATGGCAAAGACTTCAGGTGGGGCAAAAAGGAGTAGTATCCTTTCAGGTCCCTTTGGAGAAGGGGAAAACAGTGTAGAGAAAGTAGTGATTTTCCCATCCTCCTCCCCATAAAGAATAAGGAGAAAAAGGATACCAGGTTGATGGTTTGATCAATACATGGATGAATTAAGGAATGAACATTTATTAATAAATGCCTACTGAGTGCTAAGAATTGTGCAAAGCACTTTTCAAATCCCATTTGATATTTACAATAATCCTGAAAGATAGGTGCTACTATGATGCTCATTTTATAGTTGAAGAAACAGAAGCAAGCGGAGTTCATTAATGACTTGCCCAGAACAATAGACAGTAAGTATCTGAGGCTGGATTTGAACTCAAGTCTTTCTGAATCTCAGCTCTTCTGACTCTACAGCATCATTCTGTTGCAGGGCTACACACAACATTGCTTACTCTGCTTTATCACAAATATTCATTCATAAAAAGTTTTTGGCACCTGGAACAAATAGATACAGATGTATATGTAATCGATATATATATATAATAGATATAATAGATATACATATAAAAATATATAAATGTATCTGTATGTGTATATGTATATAAAGCACACACACACACACACACACACACACATATACACACACATATACCATATTTTACTTAAAGAGAGCAAAAAGACAAGGGTCCCTGAACAGAAAATTTGAAGAAGGAAAATTGGTTTAGTCTCTTGAACCCACTACTTTAAAGACATGAAGAATACAGCCTTAAAAAATAAGAGGAGAGTAGAAGAGAGATACTGCAAGCTACTTAATATATGGGATTTTATTATTCATTTATAGTATATTCCTCTCATTTTGCTGAGGTCACACAAGTAGTAAGTAGAAAAGTTGGGGTAATGGAAAACAGTATTTACCAGGGTTCTCCATCCAACAGTTTTTTCTCCTAAAAATCAATAAAGTTCTCCCCCCCCCCCAAATAAACCAATACCATATTGACCCAGGGGGCCAAGGCTTTCGGGTTACTTAAAGGTATAAAAAGGGCCTTGATTATTAAGGCCTTAACTAACCAGAAAACCATGTCTGTGTAGAAGTAGATGTGTTAAAGGAGAGGCTGCCTGATCCTTCCCCTCATTTCCTCTTACCAATCCCCTTTCCCAGTCAAGTCCCAGGAATAGCTTTTTTAAAATTAATTTTTATGTTTTTTATTTTTTTGAGGTTTTTTTATGTAAAGTTTTTTTTTTTAATTTTCAAAACACATGCATAGATAGTTTTCAATAAGAAGTAGCTTTTTAAAGAAGAAAGTAGCTTAAAACTCTATTAGGTATAAAGGGAGAATTTTGGAAACTAGGTAATACAGTGTTTAGGGCACTAAGCCTAGAGTCAAGAAGACTTGAGTTCAAATGCAACCTTATGCTGCTATATGGCCCTGGACAAGTCACTTAACTTGTCACATAATCTGCCTCCATGTCCCTTACTATAAAATGGGTATTATAATGATTGCTATTTGCTAGGTTTATGATGAGAATCAAATGAGATATTTATGAAGCACTTGGTATATAGTAGATGCTTAACAAATTCTTTTTTCCTTCCTGTTATAACCAGGATTCAAATCTGAGTAATCCACAGCTTGCTTGTTTGTTTTTAATTTTACCTCTTTCTGATGCCTGTGACTTAATATTTTGCAAAAGGATAGAGTGAGACTCTCTGTGCAACCTTAAGGAATCAGGAGAAAAGATAGATAGACATTTACCCTCCTTGAGCTTGTCACATTAAAACAAAATTCAAGAAAAAATTAAACTTGGTCCCCAGAGGACGACAACCTTATGACTTGGGTGGCTTAAAGCAGATGTGTCAAGCATCGGGACCTTAACCAAATTAAAAAGTATTGAGAAATAGTTAACAAAATAAATGAAAATATAATAGAGCATAGATAATATTAATATGTACTATTTTAATACTTTTCTAAGTCAAGCTGTATATGGTTAAGGGATCCTTATGCACAGTGTAATTAACCCATTTTTATATGAGTTTAATATTATCACATAGAAGCAGATAATTCACCCCAGTTCCTCAGAAGTCTCTTAAAATAACTAGCCTGAGTACTGTGAAGGGAAACAAAGGATGTAATGCTATTCATCCTTTTAGGGAATTTAGTCATGTCAGAGAGACATAGCTCGTACAAATAACAAAATTATTAAACAACTGAAGAATGAGATTACATACTTTCATCTAATACCAAAGTGTTTATAGAGAGAATAAATGTATTGAGAGCAGTTAGGGGACTAGATAACTTCTTTAGATGGTTCCAATCCTAGAATTCTCACTCTTAACCCTTTCATTTTCTTTCCACGCTTTCTAATCATCATGTCTTGTTTCTGATAAAGCAGCAGAGAAGAGAAAGTCCTTTCCCTGTACAATTCAATTAGTTGACTTTGTTGGTCAATCTTCCCCCTTCCTAGCTTCCCCAGACTAGAGATTTCTCATCCTCCTTTCTCCCATCCTTATTCTTTTCCTTTTAATCACAGAATCAAACAGTGCACAACAGTGAATATGGAGCATCTCATCGTCATCCACCATGAGATGGGCCATGTGCAGTATTTCATGCAATACAAAGACCAACCTATAGCCTTCCGAGAGGGTGCTAATCCAGGTTTCCATGAGGCTATCGGAGATGTGCTGGCTCTCTCTGTCGCCACCCCCAAGCACTTACACAGTATTGGTCTGCTGGATAATGAGGGCGAGGGCTACGGTAAGTTAGTCACAGGTGGAATGAAAAGCAAAAGATTGGGAGATTCTTGGGGGCCAGGGGTGGGAGCAAATAATCAGGTAACTATAGGGAGCAGGATTGGGACAAGGATTGAGAAAGTTCAGAAGCTGCCTGTACAGCAAGGGGTGAAGGGTGATAGATCCTTTTTAATGTCCTCTTTGGAAATGTATTTTTTAATACAAAAAATTCCCACTTCACAAATGTAGGAATTAAAAGTGTCTAAGTCAAGCCAAATGAATTACAGCAGAAGTGCAAAGCCTTCAGGAAACAGTGACATAATTCCTAAACCTTGCCCATAGGGCACACATTTCTGGTTCCAATTCTGCCAGGAGGAAGGTCATTGAGAATAAATTGGAGAAACCAAAAACCGAACAAGGAGGGGTTCCTGAACTGATTATCTGTATCCTCTTTACCAGAGAGTGAGATCAACTATCTGATGAGTGTCGCACTGAACAAGATTGCCTTCCTCCCTTTTGGGTACCTTATTGACCAATGGCGCTGGCGGGTGTTCGATGGGAGCATCAACAAGAAAGATTACAACCAGGAGTGGTGGAGCCTCAGGTCGGTATGGGCAAGGCTCTGTTGGACTTAAGGATTTAGGGGATGTATGAGAGAAAGTCAAAGGTGAGGGACAGAACCCTGGATGAGATTCCCCTGGAGTTTGGGACCTAGGAAACCCTGTCAGGTTCATGAAGGGCCCAGAGCAATTTCAGGTGTTAGGTGCACAGAAGTACCTCTAAGCCAACAATGCCAGACAGCTTCCACCATACACACATAAGCACATATACACTTTCTCCTAAAGTCACATACTTTATTTACTAAACCCCTGCTTATTTCCTAAAACTCTTATTTCCTTTTCACAGGCTAAAGTACCAGGGTCTCTGTCCACCAGTGCCCAGGACACAAGAAGACTTTGACCCAGGCGCCAAGTTCCACATACCTGCAAATGTACCCTATCTCAGGTAAAGAAAGGATCAGGGCCACCTGGGAAAAGAAGGGCGCAATTAAGACGAGTTAATGGGGATAAGCTGATGTAAATGAGTGTGTGTAAAAAGAGATAAGTGATCAGTGAAAAAAATCAACAAGCTTTATTAAATTTCTACTGTATACTGAGCTTTATGATAGGTGCTAAAATATAAAAATGAGATTGACAGTTTCTGCTCTCAAGGAACTTATATTCCACTAGGAAAATACAACACATATTGAAGAACAAGCACCAAAAAAAAAAAAAAAAAAAAAAGTTTGGTCTAGACTATGGGGTTTTAACCTTTTGGGGGGATCACAAATCCTGGTGGCAGTCTTAGAACTACAAAGGAAGTCTGTGGACCTCTTTATCAGAATGTTTAAATTACACAAACTAAAATAGTTAGGATTACAAAGGAAGCCAGTTATGTTGAAACAGTTATCAAAACATAAAAGTTTGTAGGGTCCTCCATTCCATACTTTAGGAAATCTGGTCTAAGACATCACTGTGGAGCCAGGAGCAACAGATAGCAATGGTGATGGTAATATTGATTGGATTATTATTATTTTTTCCTGCTCTCTGGTCTCCTGCTGAGGCTTCCAGTGCTGTGAGGCTCTAACCAGCACAACAGTCCATGGGGGGTGCTTTGATCAGGCTGCATTCTGACTTACTAGTCTGTGCTGACCTGAAACTACCCTGGTTAGAGCACTAACAGGTTTTTAAGTCCAGTTTCTAGAGCTGGCGTATTTTCCTTGACATAGTTCCTTTCCCCACTTCTGCCAACTACCAGCGCCTCACTGACATCCCTAGCTGACATCCCTGATGGGACCCCTCTTCCCACCTCTGCTGGCTTCTGGCTGTCTTTTCTTTTTGTGCAGTTCTGGACTGGATGAAGGGGCTTGCTTCTGTTTTGTTTTTGTTTTCAGTTTTTTTATCATTGGATTTTATGGAGTCCTTTTTAGATATACTCTGACTGAATGCTGGTTTCCTATTAAAAGTGTAAAGGGGATTTTATTTCCACCCTCACCCTAGTACAGTAGATATAATAACAGAATTCATGGATGCTATGTGTTAACAAGGTTCTGACTGCTGGAAAAACCCTTTTATGAGATGTGAACAGATCCCTTGAGTAGAATAAAAGGAATAACCTCATTGCCTGAGAAAACAAATTAGTTGTGTCTCCTTGAGAATTTAAAATAACTAAGAGCTGGAGAGTTAATAGAAATGAAGATTTCTTCTTCTCTTAATGGAGAAGATTTCTGAAAGAAATTGGAAGAGGGAGGGATTTCTCTCTTTTCCCCTTTCTCCATTAGATATGGTATCTAGCGACAGAGGAAGAGACACCTGATCCAGCAATTCTAGAGTTCTTTTGCTTTGAGAGAATTCAAGGTACACTAGGAAGCAGACAGATATTCCAATCAGACATGGATTCAGAAAAGGTTACTTATGGGAGGAAGCAGCTTGAAAGACTGGCAGCAAAGAGAGCCAGCTATGGAATAAGTAATCCTTTGAAAATTCAGCTCCAAGTGATAGGAGCATTTTGATGATTCTATGAAGAAAGGTCTTACAAGCTTTGCAGTGCTAGGAGTTGAGTTCTCATGGTCACACATATATCTTACACATGTTGCCTCACAATGGTGATTCATTATACTCTAAATTTGATCCCACTCTTGCCATGATTGATGTATGTGTATGTAGGAGAGGTGCCCTGGGATAGATTTTTTCTTGTAACATTTTAGCAAATACCTTTGCTTAGAGCTAAGTATGTGTACTGTCTGACTGTTAATGAGAAGTGTCAGTGGAGGTTTATGAACTTTAAAGTTTAGGATCTGGTACTCATAGTATACTTCTAAAATCTCGAGGTAGTACCTTCTTGGGAAATTATCTCAGAGGAGAAGTTACATATATATGTGTTTATATATTACATATATAAACACATAACATTTGTAGACATGTATATTATACATACACACATATATATTACATACATGTATATTACATATGTATATATACTCTCTTTTCTTTTTTTAAGACTGTAGTCTCTGCAGTTTATTTTAGTTATACTAAACTATATTTATTTTAATTAATCCTAGTATCTTCTCCCAGCTTCTCTTCCTCCTATTATACTGCTTTTCAGAAATTCAAATTTCAACTTTTCCTTTGACTTCTTATAAACACAGAATAATCCTGTGTTATTCTGATTCTTTTGGTGAATTATTTCTTGATGAATTAGACTGAATTTATGTTGTTCTTCTGTGGTTCCTCTTGTGTTATGGCTTACAATATTTCTGGACAATTTTTTTGCGATTTCTTGAAATACTTAGGGTTTTTTTCAAGGAGCCTTTCTTATAGTCTTTATATTTTTATATTCCTTATTATCTATTCACATGCTTTCTTTGTATTTTTCTTTTGTATATTTTATAATAGCTTTTTATTTTTCAAAATACATGCAATGCAAAGGTAGTTTTTAACATCCACCCTTGCAAAAACCTTGTGTTCCAAATTTCCCTTCCCCCCCTCCCCTAGACAGCAAGTAATCCAATATAGGTTAAACATTCACATCCTATTTTCAAGAACTCTTTTAGAGTTATGTGTTAATTTAGTTCTATTATTTGTTTTGTTGTTACTCCATTAATTCTTCTTCTTTATATTTGCATTCCACTTCTGCCCCTCTCTTTTTCAGAGAACCTACTGTATGTCATATCTGTCTTGTGTTCTAAATTCTCCAGGCTCTGATTACACTTGATATAGTTTCTTTAAGAGGTCTAATTTCCATTGTGGTTTCTTGGATATTTTTATTTAATTCTTCGTATGTTCTTCTGAAACATTCTGGAAGTTTGTTAAAATTGCCTCATGGTGATTTCAAGGAACCTGTTTGATATGATACTTCCTGAAAAAAGTGAATTTGTCCTTTGTTGTGAAGTGCTTGTCCACGAAGGTGACTTTTCTTCAAATATTTATTGATTTAACCTCTCCATTTATATTTTTTCTGTCTTTTGGGGTTTTGTTTTTGGCAAGGCAATTGAAGTTAAGTGATTTGTTCAGGGTCATATAGTGTTAAGTGTCTGAAGTTGGATTTGAACTCAGGTCCTCCTGATTCCATTGTGCCATCTAGATGCTCCTTGTCTGTCTTTCTATATCACTGCTGATTATTCTATAGTGTTACTACTGTAAATGAACTTTTTACCACAAGTCTTTTTCCTTCTGTAGGCCCAGTATTGCTGTATCCCTTTTCTAGTCCCTGTTCACTCAGACTCTTGATTTTTGAATGATATCTGGTCTCTTAAGGAATGACAGTAACCACTTGCTACAAGATTCTTGAGGGGCTACTTTACTCTAGATGAGTCTATTAACATTCCTAGTTCTACTTTTTTCAGTAGTCTCTTCCTCTCTGAGATTTTGTTTAGTGTCTATGATGACCCTGAGAGGCTAGTCAAGAGAAGAGTTATTTCGGATATTGAGGAATGACATATATACAACTTGACTTTGTTTTTTATACATTTTTAAAGAATATACAGAAGTGAGTGTGCTGGTTTCCAAAAGCCATTGCACTTGTCTATTCCCCTCTAAATCTCTGTTGTCTTCAGTGAACTTAAAAAAAATCTAACTTTATTGACTTTTCTTTCTTTCTTTCGTATTGCTATAATTACTTTTTCCCTTATCCTCAATTCTTTCCTTTCAAAAACAAAATATAAAAAAACCCCTAAAATAAGTTTGTATAGTCATGAAAAACAGAACTACAAGTTGTTCGCATCTGAATATGTATATCTCTCTAATCTCTTACCTCTCTGTTTGGAAAATATGCTTCATCCTCTTCTGTAATTATGATTGTTGATTGCATTGATCAGAGTTCTTAAATTTTTTCAATGTATTTCTGTGCTACAATAATTTTTTACATAGTCATTCTACAAATTCTTCTGCTTCTGCTCATTTACCTTAACATCAATTCATTTAAATCTCACAAGATTTCTGTGACTTTGTACCTTTCATCAATATTAATTGATTAATACACAATATTTCCCTATATTTATACAATTTATTCAGCTATTTCCTGATTAATAAGCATCTCTTTAATTCTCAGTTCTTTGCTACAATAAAAAAATAATACTAGCAATGTTTGCATACTTTTGGATCTTTTCTCTCTCTTTTTGATCTCTTTTGTATATATGTCTAGCAATGATATTTTTGATGAAAGGGCATGCAGACTTTAGTAACTTTTGACATTGTTCCATATTGTTTTCCAAAATGATTTTTTATTAATTTGTAGTTTATATATTAATGTGATCTTTTATATCTAGGTCATAGCCACTTGGAGCTTAATCCTACATGTGGTATGAGATTTTTATCTAAATCTAATTTTTGCCTGAATGCTTTTCCCAGGATTGTGGAACAGTTTGTTCTTACCACAGTAGTCTTTGGATGTGGTGAACACTATGTTACTATATTCATTTGATTCTAAATTTTGTGTTCCTAATCCATCCCAATAAAAAAATTTGCTGGGGGTGGGGGGTTAGCCAGAGCCAAATAGTTTTAGTGATTATTGTTTTATAATATAATTTGAGAAAAGGTATTGCTAAGCTTTCCAAATTTTTTTTATCATTTCCCTTGAGATTCTTGATCTTTTATTACTCAGATGCATTCTAACTTTTTTCTAGCTCTATGAAGTAATCCTTTGCTGGTTTGATTCATATACCACTGAATAAGTAAATTAATTTAACTTAATTTATATATCAATAAAAGTCATCAAAATTACCAAGTTTATTATGTTAAGGTGGTTCATCCATGACGAATTAATATCTCCCCAAGAATATTTTTTAGTTGTATTCATGTAATTTCTGTATGGTCTTAGTAGATAGATTGCAAACATCTCATTTAAATCTATAGTTACTTTGATGGATTTTCTCTTTATATTTACTCTTAGTTCAGTTTTGTTGGTAATATACAGACAAGTTAATGACCAATGTGGATATATTTTGTATCTTGCTACTTATTGTTTTTAATATATTTTAGTTGAATCTCTAGAGTTTTCTAAGTAAAGCAGTAAGAAACAATAATTTAGTTTCCTCTTCACCTATACTTATTCTCTCAATTTATTTTCCTTTTCTTATTGTTATAGTTGGCATTTCTAGTATTATATCATGTAATAGTGGTGTTAATGAATAGCCATGCCTTATTGCTAATTTTATTGAAAAGGGTTCTAGTGTTTCTTCATTATACACGTAATGCTGGTTCTTAGTTTTAGATAGATATTGTTTATCACATCAAGTAAAAGTCTATATTCCTGTGTTTTTCTATTTAAAAAACCACATAGGTATTATGTTTTGTCAAGTCTTTTCTGTATATTTTGATATAATCATGTGATTTTAAAATTATTTTTGTTATTAACATAATCTCTTACATTTATAGTTTTTTCAATATTAATCAGTTCTACATACATGTAGAGCCAATTAAAACCCTTGCAAATAACTGTGTGATAGGAGCCAAGTGAGAAGTAATTATACTGCTTTTCAAAGTCAATAGAACCAAATTCTCAGTGCCTGGCCATAGTTGCTGTTGTTCTGGTTTTATAAAAGTGTTTATAAAACAGTTTTTCTAAGTGTTTTATACTTAAAAGTTATTAAACATTATTAAATGATTCTTCAGGATTAGGATCATTTAAAGAGAGAAATCTACATACATAAGTCTCAGTGTTTTTGTCTATATAATAATATAATTTATATAGGACCCTGGGTAAGTCACTGAAGGCAAGATCAAGGTCTACCTCAGTTTCCTCATTTATAAAATGGGGGTAATAACCCTTCTCAGGATTGTTGTAAGAATCAAATGAGATAATACTTGTAAAATGCTTTGTAAAACTTAAAAGTGCTATATAAATGCTAGTTGCTATTATCATTGCCATTGCTATTATTATAATAATTGTAAGAAAATAAGAGATCTGGATTCAAATCCCACCTCCGACACTCATCAGTTGTATGATAATGAACAAGTTACCTAAATTTACTGAACTCCAATTTTCACATCTGTAAAATTATACCTGTACTACTTACTTACTTCATAGAATTGTTTTGAGGATCCAACGAAACATTACATGTTGAATGCTTTGCAAACAGTAAAGTTGTCCCAGAAAATCTTAGAGCCATTTGAGCATTAATAAGTTTTAATTAACTTTAAACTTTAATCAGCTTAAACGGCACTAAAATTTTTGGGACACGTCATGTAAATGTCAGCTAATAGTAGTAGTATAGGGGGTGAGGGGTGGAAAACCCATTCCTAGGAGTTTAGACAGATTTTCTTGGCTTGGTTCTAGTTCACCATGTGGAAGCTTGGGACAAGCCTGTTTGCTGCCAATCACACAGGCTTGCCACTGAGTGTGATGATGACAGATACCTTTAACTATCTACTGAGCTGGAACTCAGCAGATATATAAAAGCCAGACAATAACCTGCTCCTGCACTGCCTGTTTCTCTCTTCCATGTCCAGTGAAATAGGGCTGGGCTTGAGCTGTGTTGTTTCCCTTGCCAACAGGGATGAAAAGATCATTGGAGAGGCAGGAATGAGTTAACCAGGCAGACAGGGACTGAAGGTTCTCTGAATTATAGGGATATTTAGATAGATAGGATCTGGGTCTGCTTATTCTCTCTCTTAGGGGAGACTGGCTATTACTGTCTTTAAGTGGAGCAGGAAGAAGTCTGGGTACTCACTCTTCCAGTCTCTAATTTCCAAGAAGGGTTTGAGGCTAGAATTATATCCACCAAAATCAGATATTTACAGTTTAGAGGTTTATATTTTAAGATTTGTATTTTGCTTTTAGGAATTCAGGATTAAACTCTACCTTCCCTGGTCCCTTTAAAGCCCAGCTTATTAAACTGTAGGTTGCGACTCGATATAGAGTCTTATAACTAAATGGAAGGGTCACAAAATTATGATTTATTATCAGTAAGTGTTCAATTTGTATACCTGTTTTATATATCTATATGTCCAGGGTTATGTAAAAATTTCTTGAGCAAAAAAGGGGTTGCAAGTAGAAAAAGTTTAAGAAGCTCTGTTCTCAAGTGCTACTTTTGGCTTTCTCTAAACACTTGTTACAAAAGAGACATAGACAGAGCCAGCAAAACATTTAATAGTAATAATAACTTAGTATTTAATTAATAACTTTGAGGTTTACAAAGCATTTTTTAAATGTTATCTCCTTTGATCTTCACAAGTCTAATTGGTAGGCACTATTATGATACCCCACTCTTTTTTTTTTTTTAATACAGATTAAGAAACTAAGACTGAGAGAGATTAAGTAATTTCCTCATAATCACACAGCTAGTATTTGAGGCAGAATTTTAACTCGGCTCTTTCTGATTCCACCTCCAGGTCTTTGTACTTTGCCGTCTAGCTACTTTAATATAATTATAATATTATCTATTTATTTATTACCTATTTTGGGACAGGTAGGTGGTATAGTGATAGAGTGCTGGATCTGGAGTCAGGAAGCTCTGAGTTCAAATGTGGCCTCAGACACTATGTGACTCTGGGCAAGTCACTTAGGTCCTATTTGCCTCAGTTCCTAATCTGCAAAATGGGCATGTACTGGAGAATGAAATAACAAACCATTCCAATATCTTTGATAAGAAAATCCCACAGACAAAGTTCATGGGGTCAAGTGGATCCCATCACTCCCAAAGGAAAGAACAACAAAACATTTAAGAAAATAGTAAAACTGAGGAAAGTATACAGATTAAGGCAAATTAGTAAAGTACAAAAAAGCAAATAGGCTCTTCTAAAGCAAGAGCAAGACAAAATCTCAGCTCACTCAAGAAGAAAATGAATTTACTCAAGAAGTTCCTCCTAAGCAGTCCCTAGAGATGTAGATGCTAGGAATTAAAGGATCTCTTGGGTATTGGGACAGCTTTCCCAGCATGTCTGTGCCTTTAGGAGCTCTAATTAGCCATTCCAAAGTTTGTACCTTCTCTAAGTCCCTTTGCTAATCAGAATTCATGTCTCTCTCATCTGCCATATGCATCATCACAGGCTCAGAGGGTCTGAGTCATGAGGAGAGAGAGAGAGAGAGAGAGAGAGAGAGAGAGAGAGAGAGAGCAAGTGAGGGGGAAAGAGAGAGAAGGAGAGGGAGAAATAGAGACAGAGACAGGGAGAAACAAAGAAACAGAGAGACTGAAAGGTACTGAAAGACAGTAACAGAGAGAGAGAGGAGAAGGGGAAGAGAGAGAGAGAAGCATCCCAATAACTGTCCTCTATCAAGGAATCAAATGTGTCTGAGATGGAGGTTTTACTTATATTTCCACTGAGTTTCAACTTGGCAGACAGTTAGGGAACTCTTTATCATCTCTTAATAATACAAGCTCCAACATGTGGCCATAAATAGGATTTCTCCAAGTTTCTACATGACTGACTGGAACTAGGAAGGAAATATCTGGACAGGCTCCCAGGAATGACCTCTCCAAGCCAGTTCGCCCACAATACACTCTTAAACCACAGCAGGATATTTTGTTCAGTCACATCTGACTCTTCATGAGTATCTTGGCAAAGAGACTGGAGTGATTTGCCATTTCCTTCTCCATCTCATTTTACACATGAGGAAATTTAAGCAGAGGGAAATGACTCACCCAGGGTCACACATTTAGTAAGGGTCTGAGGCCAGATTTGAACTGATTTCCTGAGTCCGCGCCCTGTTCTCTGTTCTCTGTACTGCTTAGCTGCTTGCAGAATATTTAGGACCCTGTATACTGGGGTGAAGAGGGATTTTCAGACCCATTGGCCCATTTACCCTTGTTCTGTCTTCTCTTCCCAGATACTTTGTCAGTTTTGTGATTCAGTTCCAGTTCCACGAGGCCCTGTGCCGAGCTGCTGGTCACACAGGTGCACTGCACAAGTGTGATATCTATCAATCAAAGGAGGCAGGGAAGCTCTTGTCGTGAGTTTTCAAAGTTTGTCTTTTGGCTCGAGTTTAACTCTCTGACCCAAGCTCCAGACATAGAGTCAGGAGCCTCTAGTGAGGGAGCCCACTGTATGTTGCTGGGGATTACTGATGTGCACTTGGAAGATGAGCTTCTTCCCTGATCTGCCCACCACCCCACACCTAAACCAAGCCTGCTATGTGCCTCATCGTGTCTTTCTGTAAGATAAAGACAATGATCCCAGGATCCGTGGGGCCTGTGCTTTCTTTGTCCCTTAGAGCATTAAAATTGTATTTCTTTAGAGAATTAGCTTAATTCCTTTGCTTATTTTTAACTTTCAATCATTATCAGAATCTAAGCTGGATATTTATCTTAAATTTTATTTAAATATGCTAGAATCTACTTTAAGTCTGACTACTTATTTCCTTAATATGTAAAATGAGAGGATTGTACTAAGTGATCTCCATTTCTAAATCTGATCCTGTAGGACCTAGACACTGTCTTGCTCAATGGGCAGTCTTAAGTTAGAGGGAGGGATCATGTATCGGGACTGTAGCCACAGAGCAGGGGAACTAATTGTTTCCTTCTTCTTTTCATCTTCCCCAAATCTCAAATCCTATCTAGGGATGCTATGAAACTAGGACTCAGTAAGCCCTGGCCAGAGGCTATGATGCTCCTTACGGGACAGCCTAACATGTCAGCTACAGCTATTGTGAAATACTTCCAGCCCCTGCTGGACTGGCTCATCACCAAGAACAAGGAACAGGGAGAGACCCTGGGATGGCCTCAGTATGACTGGACTCCATATTCTGGTACTGCTCCCATCCTTACTCCTGCTCCAGCACCCCTGTATCTCACCCAAGGCTAATGTAGTTTTCTATAGCTAGACACAGGCTTAAGTTCAAGCAAATGCAGAGCAAAGAACTCTCTGTTCCAAACCTGAGCCCCAGCCTCCATCTGCTCTCAGGATATCAGAGATGTACTCATTCTATTTGGGAGTAGAGGTGGTACCCTATCTGCCCTCTAGGCAATGTTCTCTGGTCAAAAGTTTAATCAGTAAGATCCAAAGTCTATTGGTTACCTTAGGGATTTTAGGCAAAGTCTTTTTTTCATCTCTGGATCTATAAAATGAAGGAGTTGAATTTTGCAGAAGGATAAACTGAGATCCAGAGACACAAAGGTCATATGGATAAAAAGTAGCAGAATTGGAATTTTAACCCAGGTTCCCTGCCTCCTATATTCATTTCCCCTTGTTGCTAACTGCCTTTATGCTTTGGCTTACACCATTTCTCCATCCATCTTCTTCACCATCGCTAGATTAATTTCCTAAAACCTTTCTACTCTATCTCTTAAAATCCTTATCTTCCTCCATAAAAATTTCCCTACTCCCATCCCCAAGGGGGACATACTAACAAGATAAGGGACCTGTATTAAATGATCTCCAAGGTTTCTTCTGCCCCCGACTTTCTTTGAATACTAGACCCAGGCTTATCTGAGTCCCTGACCTGGGCATTGGCAAGGGGCCTTCACCTGGGACTAGGAGATGGCCATTTCTCCCAATGGCCTGGCTCTAGATCCAAAGTGAGGAGGGCCCAGACCCCCATTCCTTTTTTCCTTCCCCCGAAAGCTGTGCAGATGTCAGAGCCCCATTCTTCCTCTTCCCATCCTTTTCTTCTCATGTGTTTTTCTTCCCTACCCTCAGGTGCCTCCAGAGCCCCCAACAGTGGCAAAGTCAGCTTCTTGGGAATGGAGCTGACGTCTGGGCAGGCTAAAGCAGGGCAGTGGATACTGCTTGTTCTGGGCCTGGTATTCCTTATGGCTATAATAGGCTTGGCCTATAAAACGTATAAACTCAAAAGTCGACAAGAGCCTTGTTTTGGCTCTGAGGTGGAGCTGAGACACTCCTGAGACTGATCCTGGACTGAAAGGAAATGGAAAACCATGTGGAGAGAAGAAGGGGAGATGGTGAAGGGGAGAAATGGAAGACATGCTGAGGACCGAGCCTTGGCTATTAAGGACTCAGGGAACTCAGTCCACTTGGACTCTGGACCTCATTCTATTTCTACTCTGCCCCACCTTCTTTTTATTCTTTACCACTTTCTTTCTCTTTCTTCCTTCTCACTTTCTTCCTCTTTTCTGCCTTCTCCCTTTCTTCACTTCCTCTGAGATTTCTTTTTTTCTTCCTGGCTTCTTCACTATGCTAGATGCATTAGAACTTCATTCAACAGGCAACACGAGAGGTACCTCACCAAACACTCCTTCCATGGTAGATATCTAAAGGGGGATGGAGTTGAATTGGGGGAGAAACCTTGTTTTTTTCCCTGTGGCTTGTTAATAAAATCTCCTTAGGTATGCTTAGAAGAGCCTTTTCCCTTTCAAAGATTCCCACTACCAAGAATCTATGTGAATGAAATGAAAGGTTCTATTTAATTTTAACTAAGCTGTGTCCCATTCCCTAATCTCTACTGCCCCCAAAATAGTAAGCACTACCTTGGGAGATGGGACTTGTAATACCTGAAGGCTGCAAGCCTCCACTCTTCTCCTATTCATATCCTACTTTTCCCAAACATCTACTGTCTATTCTGAATCATCCTCCTACAGAGGAGATACAGGAAATATTAAAAAGAACAGAAATAGTCTTTCAGCCACCCCCACCTGGCACCTTTTTTATTATGCTGTATTGAAATCACTACTTTCCCTCTAGTTAACCATCTCTTCAGACCACCTGGGCCTCTGTGGTACAGGTCAAAGGAAAACAGGGGACCCTCTTACCTTGGGGATCAAAAGTCCCAGCTACACACTGCCTACCAGGAAAAAGGGTTACACATCCTGACTTTAGTATGACCTCCAGGAAGAGAATTTAGAGAGATATGGATCAAACTGAGGAGGGAAACTCTTAGATACAGAGCTTCTGGAAAGTGATAACTGTCTGGGTGACTGGGATTTGTCTGGGGGTGAGAAGAGTGGCCAAAAAAAAAGTGCCAGCACTTTGTGTCCTTCAGTAACAGAAAGAACTAGCTTAGCAGATTATTCAGAAAAAGTAAAACAGGAAGATACAAGCTGGGAGCTCCCTCTATCCAGGCAGCCACATCTGGCTTTTCATTAGCCCAGCCCTACCATCATCTTTGGCAATCTCTTCCCCAGCAGTGGTCTTGGTGTCCTGGTATTTTTGCTACAACACCTCAACAGAATTGAGGAAAAGTGTTGTGCTATTTGCCCAGAACACAAAAACAATTAAATGCGTCCTGTTTCCTGCTGAAATTAAAAGTGCCTTGTCATTGCCACTGTTCTATTGTGAAAAGTGCCCAGAATGTGATTGTGAATTTGCATGCCTTGTATACCCTTCTTGGAAAATCCCTGTTGACCTCAAGTCCTTACTCCTCACTCCCCTGAGACTCAATCCATCCCACTGCTCAATCCAAACTAGTTCTGTGACCTGAGTGGAGTAGAGATGGGGCTGGAGGTAGTCCCAGGGTCTACTTGGTGAGTTGTCATTAAACCCTGACTCCTTAGGGGAAGGAGACTCTGCTAGCAAAGGGAGACAGCCCAAGATGTAAATGAGACTGAGAAGTGTGTGAGATTTATCTGATTCCCTGGCCTCAAGTACTCTTTCAGTCCCTTATAGTTCTATGTCTAATAAATTGAAATTAGACATTTAGGGAGCAGAGCACCCTGCCAAGATGTGGGGGGCACAGGAGACATAGTCTATTCCAGGCCTTGTGGTGCCAATTATAGTTCACTCCAGAATGCCTTTTACTTAAGGTCTTAATGAACAAGTGCCAGAGATGTTGCTGGCATTCCTGTCTCTGGCATTATTTTCTACTTCCACTACTCAACCCTAGAAGGATGCTTAACCCCATAAAAAAATCTGAAGTGATGGCAGGGTCCTTTCCTCAGCTCCAGCTGCAGTGATACTCAGACTTTTGCTGAAAAATAAATGTTCATTTGTTTTCCATTCTGTAAATAAATGAATGGAAGAATAAACAATTTAAGCATTATATTCCAAGCCCTGTGCTATGCACCAAGCATACAAACACAGGCAAAAGTAGTCCCTGCCCTCAGATATTCTAACAAAGTGACAAGATTTTGGCTAGGTAAGTTACAGAAATAGGAACAGGTGGAAAAGGTGAAGACAATCATTGTAGGAGCAATGATAAAATTAATAGAACTATGGTTCAAGCATGGTTCACTGGCAAGTATAATTGTCATTTTTTTGTCAAGAAGATGGTCTGGGAAGTGAAATGAAGTATTGCTTTAGGTAGGCCCAGATGTAGTCACCTTAAAAAACTATGAATGAAAATGGGGGCTTGAGGGCAGATTTTGAATATTGCTCCAGAAAGTAACTATCCTAAGCAGCCAGAATTTAGTGAGATGATGGTTAAGGAATAGAGTGGACCTATTTCCTGGACACTTCAGGAGACTAGCTGTTTCTTTAAAAACCAGCCAATGACTTGATTTCTAAAATTTTCCCCATGGGTTCACAAGTGCTATGAGGATAAAAATCTTTGTATTCGATTCTGTCCCTATTCAGGATCTCAATAAATTTCACAATAAAAATATTTAAAACTCCCAAGTCAATGCTTTTTCTTCTAACTCAGGCCATCCAAATTAGAATTGTCCAACAAATTTTCTGAATTCCAGATTTCTGAGCCACCTCCACTCTGCTTCATTTCCCCATTTCTGGTCCAGTGAGCTCAGCAGGGTACATCTGCTACATCATCTACAGTTTTCCCACCCACCTCCAGGTCATGAGCCCGGAACTCCCACTATTTTTCAGGCTCTACATCCTACGTATGGATAACTGACATAGATGAAAACCTAAAGTTTATTGACTCCATTTTTTTCTATTAAAAGTTCATATACTTAGATCTTGCCATCACTCCAAAGTATATCACTTTCCTGTTCACACAAACTCCTCTAGCTGTTTGCAATCTGTCATTCCATCTTGCCCTCTGCCTTGCAACCCCAAACCTTGTTCATGATCCTCATGACCTCCAATCCCTCAACTGCTTAGTTCTTAACCAGGCCATTACCCTTTCACTCTCATTTTTCTATCTTTATTCCTTGGTCAAAACTACTAATCTCTCAATTTCTTGTCCTCTTGTTGTTCAGTCATTTCCGTATAGTTCAATTCTTTATGAACCCATTTGGGGTTTTCTTGGCAAAGATACCACAGTGGTTTGCCATTTCCTTTTCCAGTTTCTTTTTCAGTTGCCTCAGGAAACTGAGGCAAACAGAGGTAAGTAACTGTCCAGGGTCATAATCCATTGTCATACTCAATATATAGCAGAATAAATGTGGAGAAAAAACTATGCTGACAATCCACTACAAATTTGTTACATAAGCTTAACTGGACCTTCACTGCAGAGCAGCTTTTCCAACTTTTCTTCCCTCCACAAAATTTCCATAAATTTCCATATCCCCCTCATTTTCCTGGAAAAAGCTGAGTTTTCATCAAGAATTCTACTCTCCTCTTCTACTTGCCTCACAGATGCTCTTATCTTGATTCCTGTCTCCTCCTGAAATGGCCAAGCCACATTAGTGCCCAAGGTGGAGATAGTGGCAGAGATTAGTACCTGTAAGGCTCTCTACCTGCATAGGTGATCCCATTCCATCCTATCTTTTACAGTAGATTACCTGTCTGTCCCTACTCCCTCACTTTTTAATTTCTCCTTGTCTATTGGCTGCTTCCTTGATGCCTGAAAACATGCCCATTTCTCATCCTCAAAATATTCATCCCTTTCACTTCTGAATTCTCGATGATATAACTGGATTTGATTCAACCAAAACTCTTCAACCAGTGACCTCTCAATTGCCAAATTTAATGACCTTTTCTCAGTCCTCATCCTTTTTTGACTTTTTTATGCTGCCAATCACCCTCGTCTCCCTGATACTCTTTTTTCTCTCTAAGTTTTTGGGACACTACTATCCCTGGGTTTTCTGCCTATTAGACAACTCAATAAACTTTGCTAGATCTTCATCCAGATCATGTCTGCTAATCTTGGGTATCCCAAAGGGCCCTGTCCTGTACCCTTTTCACTCTCCATATTTTCATTTGGTGATCCCATCAGCTTTCATGGTTTTGATTATCATCTCTATGCTAATGATTCTCAAATCTGCCTCTCTAGCTCTAACCTTTCTGCTGACCTTTAGTCTAGTATCTCTTAACTGTTTATTGCACACATCAAACTAGATGTCCTACACCTGGATGTCAACATCTTGAACTAATTATGTCCAAAACTGAAGTCATCTTTCCTCCCAGGAAGAAAAGAAAACCTTTCTTCCTAATGAGAATACTCCCAATCCTCCTAGACACCCAGACTTATGATTTAGGTATCATACTTGATTCCTCTCACCCTCTAATAAACAAATAGTTGCCAAGTCTAGTCTATTTTACCTGGATAATATCACACCTGGACTATTGCATAAGTTTTCTAGTTGTTCTGTCTTGATGATTATAATCTATTATTTGCTCAGTTGCCTAAGTGATCTTCCTAAAGTACAAGTCTAACCATGCCATTCTCCTATTTAATAAACTCTAATGACTCCCTGTCACATCCAGGATCAAATATAAAATCCTCTATTTAAAGTTAAGAGCTTGGATGTAACTTGCCTCCCCGCAATCTTTTCCATTTTTTTTCATACATTCTCTTCCATCCAGTAACACTGGTCTCTTTGACCAGGTTAGCCACAGGAGAGTGTTAAAAGTTCTCATTTGTAAAATATACAGAGAATTAAGTAAATAAAATAGAAAATTGACTCAAATTTACAAGAATAGATATGATCTGACAATTTTCAGATGAAAAAATTAAAGCCATTTCTAGTCATATGAAAAAATGCTTTAAATCACTATTGATTAGAGAAATGCAAATTAAGGCAATTCTAAGGTTGTCTTCACACCTCTCAAATGGGCTAAGATGGCAGGCAAAAAAATGATGAATGTTAGAGGGGATGTGGGAAAACTGGGGCACTAATGATGGAGTTGGTGAAGTTGTGAACTGATCCACTCATCCTGGTGAGCAATTTGGAACTGTGTTCAAAGGGCTATAAAATTGTCCATACCCTTTGATCCAGCAGTGTCTCTACTGACTTTGTATCCCGCAGAGATCATAAAAATGGGAAAAGATCCCACATGTGCAAAAATGTTTGTAGTGGCAAGGAACTGGAAATTGAGTGGATGCCCATCAGTTGGAGAATGGCTGAATAAGTTATGGTATAAAAAAGTAATGGAATATTATTGTTCTATAAGAAATGATTAGCAAGATGATTTCATAAAAGCCTGGAAAAAAATTAAATGAAATGATGCTAAGTGAAATGAGTAGAACCCAGAGGATATGGGACAGAGCAACAACAAGATTATGTGATGATCAACTGTAATGTTCTCCTTGGTTTTCTGGAGGTCTTGGAGCAGCCTTCCTTTCAGCAGATTAATCACCACAAGAATAGCCAGGTGTTAAAGTCCAAATTCTTTATTGTCTCCTTCACAATCTAGTTTCCTTGCCTGGGGCCCGGGCCAGATTTCTTAAAGGCCTTCCGAAGTCTTGGTTTCAGTGGAGAAGTTAAGGAGGAAAGTCCTGCCACCACGATGGTGTGAGATGGGATGAATGAATCTCTTGAGTCGGAGGGTTTGTGCTTCAGCCTCCAGCCACCACAAAGGTGGACGATGGAATGAATGTGTCTCTGAGTCCCTCGGTCCCCCAGGAGAGCCATCAGGAGCCTGACTGAAGATGGAATGAATCTCATCCAGTCCTTGCTGGCTGTTATATACTCCACTATAATTACATTATCATAGGTGTGAATCTTGTGGAACTATATTAAGTACTAAGTACATGTACTGAATTAGACAACTATTAAGCACCATGCTAAACTAGATAACTATTGTCTTCATCAATTCCACTGACAACACCTTGTAAGAGTCCTTGTTTCAGCGTTCAGAGTTCTGGCCCATAATAATCAACTGTGATAGATGTGGCTTTTTTCAACGAGATGATTTCAAGGCAATTCCAATGGACTTGTGAAGGAGAGAGCCATCTGTATCCAGAAAGAGAACTATGGAGACTGAATGTGGATCACAACTTAGTATTTTCACCTTTTTTGTCTTTGTTTGCTTGTTTTTTCCCTTTCTCATTTTCCCCCTTTTGAGCTGATTTTTCTTGTGCAGCATGATAAATGTACAAATATATTTAGAAGAATTGCACATATTTAATCTATATTGAATTACTTGCTGTCTAGGGGAGGAGGAAGGGGGAAGGAGGTAGAAAAAATTGGAACGTGAGATTTTGCAAGAGTGAATGTTGAAAACTATCTTTGCATGTATTTTGAAAAATAAAAAGCTATTAAAAATAAAAATTTTTTAAAAACCTGGGTCTTCCTATGCCACTCAGTCTGGAAATGTAAGGGCTATTCTTCAACTCAATTTTCACCTGCTAAGTTTCTGACCTAGGCTGATACATCTCTCCTTATGCAATCTGGAGGTCTTCCCTCCTCTCCAGGGATCACCATATGAATGCTAGACAATGTGGCTTAGCTTTCTGTAGCTCAAAACTCCCAGTCTCCAGCAATCTACCAGTAATCACCACCTCCCTATAGCAGGTATCAGAGACAGTTTCCCCCATGCCCAGCTCAAAGCATTGTCCTTAGATAACCCTATGAAGTAGAGAGTATTTTACTATTAGAGAAACTTTTAAAAGAAGCTTGCCCAAAGTCATACACATCGTGATGAAGGATTCAAATCTGGATTTCTTGACTGACCCATTTTATTAAAGTTTTCCTGATTTTTTTCACTCAAGCAATTTCTTCACATTGAGACTCCTCACCTGATTGGATCTTTAATAGCAACAAAGGAAAACACAAAAAACAAACAAGAGAATCTGAAAAAGAGTACAACATTCTGATCCCATAGTCCCCCACCTCTCTATCAAAAATACTGTTTTCACTGCCTTAAAGTATAACCTCTAGCTTTTTCACTGGTACTAAAAAGCCCCCACCAGAACTCAAACCCAAATTTTGTCTCTCAATCCTATGATCTTTCCATTATGTCATTATCCTCTCATGACACAAATTTAAATAGCTATAAAGGCAGAATATAAGAAATGTATAGAAGAGACTTAGACTTTCAAGGTCCTCAAATCTAACCCCCAAATATAATTTTCTCCATATTAAATTTCATCTTCTTAGATGAAATCTGAACTCTTTCCAGATTGTTATTATTCAAAGTATTAACTATCTCTCCTAGGTTTTGAAATATCTACAAATTTAATAAACTTTCCACTTGAGCTTTTATGCAATACTTGGAGCCATGAACAGATTCCTGGAATATTCCACTGGAGACTTTATCCCAAGGTGATATCCAGTCATTAATAAGTACTCTCGAGAGCAGCTATTTAACCAGTTCTGAATTCATCTAATTGCATTATTGTCTGTCTTACATCTCTCCATCTTTTCCACAATGATAGCATGAGCATCTGTCAAATGATTTGCTAAAATCTAGGTAAGCTATTTATAGCATTTCCCTGATCTGCCAGTCTCTTATTAACACTGTCAAAAATGGAAATGAGAATCATCTGTCATAACCTGTTCTAGAAGAAACCTATTTGGCTGCTTGTAACCATTCTTTCCTTTTCTAAATCCACAGATCATTTCCTTTGTTATTAGCAACCTCCTACTAGATATTGACATTCAGACAAATTTTCCTATTCCTGCTAATAGTATTACCATCTTTTCAGTCTCCTAAGTTCACAACTCCAACCAGATTTTAGAGTCTGATGATTCTACATTTATAACATCTCTTTTCATCCATACATTTCCATCATCTCATACAATCATCATAATCCAGGTCTTTCTCCCTTCTTTTTTGTTTTTAGATTTGGGATGTAGAGAGAAAAACCATTCTTTTTATATTATAAAATTTTCTTAGGAATGAGAACAAAGTCACTGACTCATGGCTTTTTCTCTCTGTTTTGAAAACTGAAATATTTGTTCTTTTCCAATCCTGCTGAGATTTCTTCCAGTCTGCATGGTCTATTTGTTTTTTAAAGCTTAAACTGTATAGAAAATGCCTGCCAGTTGTAAGCACAGGGGAAAAGGGGAAAGAAATTTAATCTTCTTTGTCCTTTTGTTGATCTCAAGGAGTAATAACAGACAATAGCTTCAGTCTGTCTGAGCTATATACATTTTCTCAAGAACTAGAATAGACAGAATACTAGCAGAAGAAAGCCTAGACAATTAAAACCTTCAATTTTTGTTTTCAACTATAGTATCCACTGGAACACCTTAACCTTCCCAATCATGAGACTATTACTCTTTGTTATATTGCTGCCCCCTACTCCTCCCTAAACAATGTATTAGTGGCCCTGTTTTCCCATAGCCTCTCCAACATTTGTCATTTTCCTCTTTTATCATCTGCTAGTCAGATAGACGGTAAAGTGGAACCTCAGACTTTCTTTCATTAGCATTTTTCTAATGATCAGTTTACAATGGACTTGTGATCTGGTCCAGTCATTCTGGAAAGCAATTTAGAACTATTTCAGAAAGCTACTAAACTCTGTGATCTCTCTCTACTCTCAAAGATCTATTACCCCCCCCCAAAAAAAGTCAGAGAAAAAGGAAAAAGATCTACATGTGCAAAAATATTTATAGTAGCATTTTTCTTCTCATAGTAACTACAAATTGGAAAGTAAGTAGATATTCCCCCCTCACCCCGCTTGAGAAACAGCTAAACAAATTTTGTAATATGAATGTAATAGACCATTATGCCATTAAGCAATGATGAAATGGACAATTTCACAGGAAACTGGCAAGATCTTCATGAAATGATGCAGAGTGAATTGAGCAGAAACAAAACAATTTATACAATGATAACATTATAGAGAAAAACAACTTTGGAAGACTTTAGAAAGCTGTTTAATACAATGATAAATGGATCCACATGAATGAAGATGAAACAAGAACACTTATCTCTTGACAGTGAGATGATCAGCTTAAACTTTGGAACATATGGAAATTTGTTTTGCCAGACTATGAATCTATCTATTGAGGGATTTGTTTTTCAGAGTTAAAATTTTTTTTTTGTTCATTTAGTGGAAAATGTTAATCATGAAGATTAAATTTTAAAGTATGTCCTTATACTTTTCCCATCAGAAGGTCAGTTAACATTTACCAGCACATACCTGTTTGTATATTAATTGCATATGGAGTGATTACAATAGAGGATGTCAATGGATAGTTTGGAATACACACACACCTAAATGGATAGAACTTCATCTAAAATAATAGGTTTCATATGTCTCTAGGGAGGCGATCTGAGATTGTAATTGTGAGAAAAACTTATCATTTTAATCTTTTTTTATTAATTATAAGCTCCTAGTAGCAGAAGACTATCTAGTCTAAGCTTCTGGATCCTATGTAAATAGACTTGGATGATATAGCCGATTTGGGGGAAAAAAAAAAAAAAAGCAGTTTAGTTTAGTTTTGTTTTAATTCTTGGAGTCATGGACCTACATCCATGTAGTCACATCTACACAGAGGAGCTCAGTTTGAACTCAGAGTGCCATCTACTGCCTCACTCAGAGATTGCATGCTAAATAAATCTTCCCAGGGTTGTCTCCACCTGTGTTGCCAACTGAAAAGCAAATCCTTCTGTGCATGAGACCCCTTTTCCATTACCCTTATTTCATGTGGATTTCCTCATATGAATATATTTTCTATGTAAATATATGCTACTCCAGTCCTTCCCATTGAGAGGCAGCGAGCTAGTACAACAGATCACTGACCTAGGAACACGGCCAAATAGTATCAGACAAGTTACTACTTGTGTGACTGAGTAATTTCTGCCTCAGTTTTCTCAAATGTAAAATGGAAATAGTAGCAGCACCTACTTCCCAGGATTATTGTGAGGATCGTGAGATAATGTTTGTTCATATCACTGAGCATGATGCAATAAATAAATGCTTTTTCCCTTGCACCTCTATTGCTATTCTTCCTATGCTATAGCTGCCATTCCTCATGGTTCAGTGAGTACAGGATTTGTAGATTTAGAGAAGTGGCATTTTCCTTCTATCTCCCTTTTCAGCAAAAAATCATCTAGACTTATAAAATTCCTGTAATTGTTTATGTTTAACCAATCATCATTAGATGTACTATATCCCTAGCCAAGAGCCCATCATTCTTTTATGTTAATGGTCTAGAAATCCAAACTCCCTTCTCAGCTACCAACTTTTTTTTAAATTAAAATTTTCCTTTAGTTTTTAATGTTTATTTTTAAATTGTTTTGAGTTCCAAATTTTGACTCTCTCACCTTCCCTCTCCCTGAGATAGTAAACCATTTGATATAGGTTATACATGTTCAATAATAGAAAAATTTTACCCAAAGAGAACAGAGTCATGAAAAAATTACAGGAAGTAAAAAATAGTGTATTTCGATCTGCATTGAGACTCAGTTCTTCCTCTGGAAATGGATAGCATTTTTTCTCTTGGGTCCTTTGAAATCGTCTCGGAGCATTGTATAGCTGACAATAGCTAAGTTATTCAGTTGATCTTGGTATAGGAGTGCTGTTTTACACCAATGTTTTACAGTGTTTTCCTGTCAGATACCATCTTCTTAACCATCCTTTCACTTTACAGATCTTGTTTTTTCCCTCAAAGTGCCTTCTTTCAATGAGCAGCAGTGACAAAAACACTTCCCTATTAAAGAGATTGACTCATCCTCATAGACAATAGCTAAATGCAGTTTAGTGAAACACACACACACAAGTGACTTTTTGATCATTCCACTGAATGATAAGGATTTTCTCATTATACCTTCCTATATGTACCAGATGAAGCTATGTTCAGACTGAGATGTCTACAACATGCTCCATCTCATCACAGCTCTCTTTTCTCCTCTAATGGTCAATAAAGCTAGGGACAAATCTGATGACAGAGCATAGGAATTGTTCTGTTGAATCCCATAGTATATTGTCCTATCCCACATGAAATCAGTAACACTTCCATTTCCCTTTCTCCCCTATATTTGTTATTTCCTACACCTACATAGGGTTCAATACCCAGTAGATGCCTAATAATGTTTGCTGAATTAAATTGTTGTAATCATTGTTATTAGACCACAGTCCTCTAAAATCTCAGGAGAGATTTCTGATATCAATGAATCCAACCTGCAATTGAGCAAAAATCCCCTTCAGTCTCCCTGCCAATTAGAAATATTCTGAGGCAACACATTCCATTTTAGGTAGCACTACTTGGCAGAAAGTTTTTCCCCTTTTTAAGGCCAAATCTGACTTTCCACAGAATCTATCTATAGCTCTCTGAGATCAATTAAGTTCAAATTTTCTTCCAATATGACAGATCTTCAAATACTTAAATAATAATAAGTGCTAGTATTTACATAGCCGTTTAAGGTTTGCAAAGTGTTTTATAAATATTATCTTACAAAATCCTCACACAAAATTCTGTGGTAGATGCTATTATTCCCATTTTACACATGAAGATGCTAAAGCTAAGAGGAAGTAATTTGGTTTTGTTGTTGTTTTTGGTTTTTGAGAGAATAATTTGTTCAAGCTTACATAAGCTAGTATCTGAAGCAATATTTGAAGTCAGGTCATCTTAATGCCAAATCCAACACTCTGAAGATAGATTTCATATACATTCTTGACCCTTAGCTTTCTATTTTCCAAGTTCTATGAACACCTTCAGTTCTTTGAAACTTCTCATGAAATCAAGATAGATGAAAAGAGAAATCCAAAAGGTAATGGGACACAGATGCAGGGCTCAATATCTTCCAAATTTCTGGTACAGTTCTGACTCCAGGATCTCTCTTATTCCCTGGGAATCTGAGCAGGGATCAGACATATGGCTTACTCTGGTCATCCTTAGGCCTTAAGTGAAAAACTTCCCTTTCCTGCATTGATCCCAGTATGGGCAAAGAGGTATTTCAGAAATTCCTTCCCTGTGAGTTCCAGGTTCTTAACTGACTTATACCTGTGAGGTCACACAGATGGGGTGTGTTCTGATTGGTGAGAAGGCATGCAGCCTCCCAGGGTGAAAGTCCCATGACTATGGGCAGACACTGGATTATACCCCTTGGGTCTTCCATACTTCTATTTTACTGTTGTGGGCAGTTCCTCTCACTGCTCAGGATGGGGAGAACTGAGAATTCAAGTAGGACTAAAGACCAAGAGGGCTAGATAGGGGGTAGAAGGAAAGGCCAGAGGAGGATTTTTCCCAGAGGCATAATGGAAAGAGCACTGGTCTGACTGGTTCTAGTCCTGACACTGTCACTAATTTGATGAATAACTTTAGGTATTTTCTGGGCCTTGATTTCTGTCTCTGTAGAATCATCAGTTAGGTGGCACAGTGTATAGAATGTCAGACTGGAATCAAGAAGACTCATTTTCCTAAATTCAAATCTGACCTTACTGACTTCGGGATCCCAGGCAAATCACTTAATCCTGTTTGCCTCAGTTTCCTCACCTGTAAGATGAGCTTGAGAAGGAAATGGCAAACCACTCCAGTATCCTTGCCAAGAAAACCCTAAATGGAGTCACAGAGAGTCAGACATAATTGAACAACAAATTAAGGAGATTGAACTAGATGATTTCAAAGTACCCTTTCTGTTCTGATTTATAATCCTATCATTTTTCCCTAGGAAATTATACCCAAAGTCACCGTACCTTCCTCAAAAACGAATCAGAAAATGAGTCAGAAGCAAATAAATTCCTGGATGAGTATAATAACACAACTCAATCTGTGTGGAATGCATACACAGAGGCTGTTTGGAATTATACCACCAACATCACCGAGCATAACCGCCAACAGATGGTGGGCCCCTTTAACCCCCCCCTCCCCTCACCCCAGGCTCTTCCCTTCTCTCCTCCTTGTGACATCCACTCCCAGGGGGTCAGTCTTATATTTTTATTCTTAATACCAACATCCCAATAAGACACCATTTGTCCCAGGGTGTGAGGGAAATCCCTAGCCCCAAATCTCCTTGGATTATTCCTCACTAAGCTTTCTCTGATCCAAGTTGAAAGGTCTCCATTTAGGATACTTTCCTCAGGGAGCTGGGATGGATGAAAAGAGAAATCTAAAGGCAAGGGGGACACAGATGCAGGATTCACTATCTCCTAAGCTCCCAGATTTACTGCTTAGTGTAGTAGAGTAGACTGCACCAGGAGTCAGGAAAATGTGAGTTCCAATCTGATCACTCTTAGATACTTAATGGCTACATGACTCTGGCTACTGAATATCCATTGGTTTTAATCAGTTTCCTTATCTGTAAACTGATGGGATTGGACTCACACAACCTCTAAAGTTCCTTCCAACTCTAAATCTATGTTCCAAGTATCCTTTCATTTCTTCTCTGGCTTTCTGGGAAGGATATGGCCTCTTACACCAGGATTAAGTACAAGCTCCTCAGCTTTTTCCCACCTGCCTGTGCATCCTGCTTCTGAGTTCCCAGATTCCCCTTTTTGTCCATAATATTCCTAGACTGGTGTCTTCCCAAAGCCAATAATCTAGGCACTGGAAAGGCAGAAACAGGGAGAATAGAAATAAGAGAGAAGTCATAGAAATAGGGAGAAAACTAGTAAAAGCATGGGTAGGGACAGAGAGGATGAAGTATTTCTACAGCTAAAGATGGGCACTGTGCTTCTTTCTCCAAGACCCCTTCCTCCCTTCAAAGCTCCCAGGAAACTCCCCTTTCTTCTCTCTCATGAGACACCCTATGACCTCCTCCTTCCTGGACTCCCCAGTTGAAAAAGAGCTTCCTGACAGCTCAGCATACATTGTATTATGGCACAAAGGCTCGTCACTTCAACACCACCAACTTTACAAGCCCACTACTGAAGCGCATGCTGTGGAAGCTGAAGGAAATGGAGAGGGCTAGTCTACCAGAGAATGACCTTAAGGAGGTGATAGTCCATGGGCAAGGGCCACTATGCCTAAATTCTTTCTGGGCCTTTCCCCTCAGTGTCAGGCTATGGTGGGGCTCGGAGTCTGGTATGGTCCCTCTTTGTCCAATAAAAGAAAGAACAGGAATCTTTGGAAATAGGTTGAGAGAGACATAGTAAAAGGTCTAAGAAATGGGACAGGAGATTGGAAACTCAAAGAAAGTTGAGAACGTTATCTATCACAGGCCTATGAAGATTTCATTTCTGATATTATTCACACTGGTCCAATGGATGTGGAATAAGGAGAAGGAATAGATTTGCAAGTGACATCTGTGATGAGTACCCTCCTTCACTACTTTCAGTTAGTTGTCCCTGGGAGTAAAAGCAGCAAAAATTTGGCCTATGTAGGAAACTATACTCTCCCTCTGAATCTTGGGACTAGGGGGAAATAAGGAGGAAAATGGTATTAGGGGTTCAAGTGATCATGAGTGCATTCTTCTTGATGGAATGTAGGAGAAGATTGGAATTTGGAGGAGGAGACAATATGAGATGGGGATGAAGTGTATAACCTGTCCTATTCTTCTACCTCCAGTACAATGAACTTTTAACAAATATGGAAACCATCTACAATGCGGCTGATGTGTGCTTAGAAAAGGGACCTTGCATTCCCCTAGAACCTGGTGAGCCTAGAAACAAAGACAAAAAAGGTGCAACTCTCCTGAACCCCAAAGGGTCCTTGTATCTTTATCCATATACATTTTTACATTTTCCTATTCTTCTGGTTCCTAATGGGGTGGATGGAGAAGGTCTAGGAACTGCTTAAAAGATGTCCTTGGGATGGGAAAAATTGGAACAAAAGGTTTGGCAATTGTCAATGCTGTAAAATTACCCATGCATATACCTTGTAAATAAAAAGCTATAATATAATAATAATAAAAAAAGATGTCCTTGGTTCTACCTTCAAAACCCAGGGTCTAGAATAAGGAAAGGAAGGGGTAGGAAGAAGGCATTATTGCTAAAGAGTCCAAGGTGTGGAAAAATCTCTCTAGGTCTTCATCCTTGCCCTCTAATTCTTGTATCATGGAGCCCTTTGGCAGACTAGTGAAGCATATGGACCCCTCAAAATAATGTTTATAAATGAAAAAATAAAACTCATAGGATTACAAAGGTTAGTAAAAATATTTTTTCCTATCCAAGTTCATAGACCCTCTGAAATAAATTGACAAGATCCTTGGAGATTTCATAAACTCCAGGTTAAGACCTCCTGCTGTAGTGAGCATTTGCTTGGTACTACTCCCTTTATGGGGCTTCTAGTCTTTGCCCTCATCTTACATGAGTCTAGAAAGAAACTATTAAAAACTATAGAGATTTTATGGAGACTAAAGGACAAGACAAAAAATGGGGATGAGGAATAGGAGGCTATTTCTTCCCAGAAGACTTTGCAAGAGAAGATTAGTGAGGATGGGATGGGAAGAGGGCCTGGGAAATAATAGGCAACAGTTCTAGGGCTGTAGAACCTAAATCCCTTTCATAATCTCTTCCTCCTTGGAATCAGACCTTTCAGAGGTAATGGCTTCCTCCCGAGACTATGATGAACTGCTCTGGGCATGGCAAGGTTGGCGGGATACTGTGGGCCAGCAGCTCCGTCCCATCTACAGTCGGTATGTGGAGCTCAGCAACAAGGCTGCTAGGCTTAATGGTAAGGCAAAGGGGACCCTGAAATAAGTACAACTGTTGTGTAATTTAATATTTCTTTTAAGATTGGAACATAAATTGGTCTTTTTCAAAATAGAAACCCTATTATGTTTTCTAAATTTGTTGGCATGTTGAGTGCAACACTTTAACAGCAGCATCTTTTAGGGTTTTAAATAACTCAGCTGGAATTTTGTCACCTCTACTAGCTTTATTGTTAGCAATGCATCTCTAAGATGTATGGCTCTAGATCAGTAACCATATCATTGTGATTATTGGTTATCAGTGATCTTTTTTTACATATAGTAATAATTTATTCTAAATTGTTCATTTAGTTAATTTTTAGACATAACCCATGTCTCATTAATAAAAGAGCAGCCATCTCATCTCAAATACCAGAATATGCAAGTTACAAGCACAGCAAAAATTAATTCTATCTACTTTCAGATTAAATCTATTTTAGGTAAAATAATTTCTTTCAAGGTTTTATTGTTACACAGATTTCCTTTTTTTAAGCACAAACGTATGTAAATTTTTACACCATACCTATCTATGGACATCATATGAGCACAAAACTGTTAATCATTACTTCAGAAGCTGAACTATCAGTTTCCTTCATACAGAAGAGCAAGCTGAGAAAATTTGTTCATTCGGAACCATATTACTGTGAATTTCATAGCCACATGATTAATTTTTGGATTAGATGGACTCTTGAGTATACTAAATTGAATTTTTTTTGCATAAATATACCAATTTCTCCCTGATGTCAGTTTAGTTACCTAAAAGCTAGAAATGATTGATACCTAGCAATTATATCATATCCCCTATTTGTAGTGTTCATTATTTTAAGACAAACAATAATTAAAGGGTTATGGTATAGGGTGCTATTTAAATACATATAAAACATACTATACAAATATACTTGATTTACCAGTCTTCCTCTAAACTATCAAGTGTCCCTCCAAAATATGACCAGTGAAGACAAAGTATACTATTAAATATGTTAAACTTTTTTGTATAATTCTTCTGTGTATTCTTAATCTCTTCTGTTTCTGTTAAGTAGGGACTTAACACGTCCATTTTTCGACAAAACTTTCCCTTAATATCTCTAATTTTCTTGAAGACATCTCTTGTCTTTTCCATTCTATTGTTTCCTTTTATTTTTTGCATTGTTCATTTAAGAAAGCTTTTATTTTTCCTTAATTTCTCTGGAATTCTATATTCAGTTGAGCATATCTTTCCCACTCTCCTTTCCTTTTCCCTTTCCTTCTTTCCTCAGCTATTTTGTAAAGCCACATTGGACAGTCATTTTGCTTTTTTTTTCCTTTGGAATGTTTTTTGTTGCTGCCTCCTGAACAATATTGTGACATGGTTCTTCAGACACTCTATCTACCAGATCTAATTCCTTAAATCTATTTTTCACCGCCACTTCATATTCATAAGATATCATTTAGGTCATACCTAAGTTCTTGCCCACCCATTACCTAATTTGATCTTCACAACAATACTGTGAGGTCATCTGAGCAATTGTCCCTACTTTACAAATAAGTAAATTAACCTTTAAATGATTAAATAACTTGACCAAGTTACCTAATTAGTTAACAATAGAATTGTAATCTAACTACTGACTTCCAATGCTGTATTCTTCCCACTGGAAGATGCTAGAGATGGAGCCATGGGTGATAGGGGTCTAAAGGAAATATCAGCAAACTTTGGCCTGAGTTTTCTTATTCTCTTCCTATCTTTTCCATTCCAGGTCACACGGACACAGGGGATTCATGGAGAGCAGTATATGAGTCACCAACCTTGGAGAAAGACCTTGAGCAGCTCTACTATGAAATGAAGCCACTCTATCTAAATCTACATGCTTATGTGCGCCGAGCTCTTTACCACTACTATGGATCTGAGCATATTAACCTAAAGGGGCCTATTCCTGCCCATTTATTGGGTAAGTTGAGGATAAGAGCAAGGGCAAAGGAATCTGAAGGACCAGCCAAAGGTATATGGAAAGAGAGATAGTATTGCCAGGACACAGGGATGGAGAATCATGGGAGCAAATCTGGTAAATAAATGGGGGTTATTAGAGAGAAGATAGACAATGTGGTACAGTAGAAAGAATAGTAGATTTGACATTAGTGATTCTGAACTGGTGATTCCAAAAGAGAGATTCTCTTTTTTTTCTCTCTTTCTCCTTCTCTATCTTTGTCTCACTCTCTTTCTCTGTCTCTCTGTCTGTCTTTGTCTCTTTTTTAAAATGAGGGAGTTGGACTACATGAGAAGTTCTGATATAAACCTTTTTTTTTTTGTCTCATGGATCCCTCTAGAAGTCTAGAGAAGCTTATGGGCCCCTTTTCAGAATGATATTTTTAAACACATAAAATAAAATACAAATTAAAAAATACAGTTATAAAAATATTTTTAAAGCAAATTCATAGACTCTATGGTTCCTTTCAGCTCTGATATTTTCCGATCCTTCATTAGCTATTGTGAATCAGAACTGGTGGTGAGGAAAGTCAGAAAGATCAAGGGGGATCTGTCTTAAATTGAGGGGATGCCCATAAATTGGAGAATGAGTGAACAAGTTGTGCTATATGATTATGATAGAATGGCATTATACTACAAGAAATGATGAACAGAATGCTTTCAGAAAAATCTAGAAAAACATACATGAACTGATGGAAAGTAAAGTGAACAGAACTAGGAGAACATAATACATATTTACAATAATATAATATGATGATCAACTGTGAATGACTTAATTATTCTCAGCAATACAATGATCTAAATCAGTTCCAAAGGATTTAATGATGAAAAATGTTATCCACCTCCAGAGAAAGAATTGATGCAGTCAGATATAACTCAAAGTATACTTTTTAAAAACTTTATTTTTCTTGGATGAGTTTTTGATTGTTTTCTTTCCCAACATGAGTAAAATGGAAATATGCTTAATTTGACTGCACACATATAACCTATATTAAGTTGTTTGCCTTCTCAATGAGAGAAGAGGGAAGGACAGACAATAAAAAACTCAAAAAATTTTTTTAAATATGAAAAAAAAATTATATATAATTGGGAAAAACAAAATATTTAAAAGAAAAAGAGAGAGCAGATATGAGTGACCAGAAGAATGAAGCCATAAAGAGTGGAGGGGGGAAGGATCTTGTTCACATTTCTCTCCCCATACCTTTTTATTTCCTTCCTTTCTCCTTCTCTGTTATCTTTGGTCCTACTGTGGCTACTCCTAGGGAACATGTGGGCTCAGTCGTGGACCAACATCATTGACCTAGTCATACCCTTTCCTTCATCCACAAAAATGGATGCCACCATGGCCATGAAGAGTCAGGTCAGTACCTAATTTGACCCTCTTCTCCCTCTCAGATTCCTTCTTTTCTAACCTGCCCCAATGAATGAAGAAGGGATGAGTCCCTTATTGTCCTGACAAGCTGAAGGGGGTAATAACCCATATTTCCTTCTTGATATTGTAGCGTTGGACACCCATTAAGATGTTTGAAGAGGCTGACAAATTCTTCCAGTCTCTGGGGATGCTCCCTGTTCTCCCAGAATTCTGGGTCAAATCAATGCTGGAGAAGCCATTGGATGGAAGAAAAGTATCATGTCAAATCTCTTCCTGGGACTTCTACAATGGCAAGGACTTCAGGTGCACTTGAAAGAGGGTGACACTTGGGGCACAAAGAATAGCAACATGTGTGCTGTCTTGGTTCTGGTATTTTCTTTTTCTCTCTCTCTTTTTTGCCTCTTTCTCTTTTCTGTGTCTCTTTTTCTTTTTCTTCTTCTATCTCTGTCTCCTTCTTTCTCTCTGTGTGTGTCCCTGTCTATCTCTCTGTTTCTCCCTGCCTCTTTGTCTGCCTCTTTGACTGTTTCTATCTTTGTCTCTGTCTCCTTTTTCCTTGTGTGTCTCTATCTATCTCTATCTTTGTTTCTGTCTGTCTTTCTGTTTCCTTCTTTTCCTCTGTGTGTCTGTCTCTCTATCTCTTTGACTCTGGCTCTCTCTGTGTCTCTCTATCTCTTTCTGTCTCTCTGTCCTTCTGTCCTTCTCTCGGTTCTCTGCCAGTCTCTTTCTTTGTGTGTGTGTGTCTCTCTGTTTCTCTATCTCTGTCTTTGATCTTCTTGATAATTGAATTCAATGATCTAAGTAATGAAAGATAGCTCAGTGTGGTGGCAAAAACACTGGATTTCGAGTTCTAGATCACTCTGTGATCTTAAGGAAGCCACTTTCCCTTTAGAAACCTCAGTTTCCAGTCTAAAACATAAAAAACAGATTATGTGATATACATCTGTGTGATATACGTATGTGATATGTGATGTACATCTCGGGTACATAGATTCCATGTTCTTATTTAGTCACCCAAACTAACATTTTAGTATTTTAATAGTTGAGTTTTTCTCTCTGAAGAATGGAAATCTTTCCCACTTTAATAAAATATCATTTACTTTCATTGAGGCATTGTGATTCCAGAGGGAACTAATGGCATTTCCTTTATAAAACCTCTCCATAGATTAAATACATGCAAAAAATACTTTTTGAAAAACATTAACTGTATGCAGAACACAGTGGAGAATATATAGAAATGTAAGATAATGATCATTGAATTTACCAACAATTTGAGGAAATGAGACAAGAGGATATGAAAGTCTATACTGTCTTAATTTGCATTTCTCTGATCAATAATGATTTGGAACACTCTTTCATATGAGTGGTAATATGAAAGAGTGTTCCAAATCATTATTGATCAGAGAAATGCAAATTAAGACAACTCTGAGATACCACTACACACCTGTCAGATTGGCTAAAATGACAGGAAAAAATAATGATGAATGTTGGAGGGGATGTGGGAAAACTGGGACACTAATGCATTGTTGGTGGAATTGTGAATGAATCCAACCATTCTGGAGAGCAATCTGGAATTATGCCCAAAAAATTATCAAATTGTGCATACCCTTTGATCCAGCAGTGTTTCTATTGGGCTTATATCCCAAAGAAATACTAAAGAAGGGAAAGGGACCTGTATGTGCCAAAATGTTTGTAGCAGCCCTATTTGTAGTGGCTAGAAACTGGAAAATGAATGGATGCCCATCAATTGGAGAATGGCTGGGTAAATTGTGGTATATGAATGTTATGGAATATTATTGTTCTGTAAGAAATGACCAGCAGGATGAATACAGAGAGGACTGGCGAGACTTACATGAACTGATGCTAAGTGAGATGAGCAGAACCAGGAGATCATTATACACTTCGACAACGATATTGTATGAGGACATATTTTGATGGAAGTGGATTTCTTTGACAAAGAGACCTAACTGAGTTTCAATTGATAAATGACGGACAAAAGCAGCTACACCCAAAGAAAGAACACTGGGAAACGAATGTGAACTATCTGCATTTTTGTTTTTCTTCCCGGGTTATTTATATCTTCTGAATCCAATTCTCCCTATGCAACAAGAGAACTGTTCGGTTCTGCAAACATATATTGTATCTAGGATATACTGCAACATATCCAACATATAAAGGACTGCTTGCCATCTGGGGAAGGGGTGGAGGGAGGGAGGGGAAAAAAATGGAACAGAAACGAGTGCAAAGGATAATGTTGTAAAAAAAAAAAATTACCCTGGCATGGATTCTGTCAATATAAAGTAATTATTAAATAAAAATTAAAAAAAAAAAGAAAAAAAAAAGAAAAAGACATGGAAGTAAAAAAAAAAAAAAGAAAGTCTATACTGTCAAATAACATTCATACAAGAGTATTACAAGATAGCATATGGTGAATTGACAAGTGAGTTATATAAACAACAAATGCCATAAGATTAGAGGAGAGAGAAATCCCTGGGTTGGAGTACTCATGGAAGGCTTCATGGAGGAGGAGGGACTTGAGCTGAACCTTAAATGATATATAATGCTCAAGTCTCTAGGTTCAGTGGATTCTGGAATCAAGAAAACTCAAATCTGGCCTGTGTGACTTTGGACAAGTTACTTAACTGTTTGCCTCAATTTCCTCATCTATAAAATGATCTGGAGCAGGAAATGGCAAATCACTTGAAAATCCCAAGTGAGGTCACAAAAGACCAAAAATAAATGAATAACCAAAAAATGCTTTGTGGGGCAGGTAGATGGTATAGTGAACAGGACACTAAGCTTAGAAACAGAAGGACCTCAATTCAAATCCAGCTTCAAACACTTACTAGCTGTGTGATGCTGGGCAAATCACTTAATTCCATTTACCTCAATTTCCTCATCAGTAAAATGATCTGGAAAAGGAAGTGGCAAATCACTCCAGCATCTTTGGCAAGAAAATCCCAAATTAAGGGGGAAGGAGTGATCAACTAAGAGGATGGATAGAGCACCAGCCCTAGAGTCAGAAGGACCTGAGTTCAAATCCTATCTCAGGTATTTTACATTAGCTGTGTGATCTGAGCAAGTTATTTAATCCCAATTGCCTTACAAAAAAAATAAAAACCCTTCCAAAAGGGGACACAGAGAGTTGGACGTGACTGAAAACTAATCAACAACAAAGTCTTAAAGGAAACAATGAAGTTACTCACTTACATTTAGGACACATTGCTAGAAAAGATTTTAAAAACTATTTCAGTTCCCTCACTAGGAAGCAATTCACTGAAGTCACCCAGGTGGCAAAAGTCAAAATCAGGATTTAACCCAGGTATTCTGATTACAAATCCAGTGTTCTATAGATTTCACTGGCTTCCCTCATCAGCAGATTAACTCTCACTTTCATGTCTCCTTTTCCCTTTTGCCTCAGGATAAAGCAATGCACCAAGGTGGACATGAAAGATCTCTTGTCCGTCTTCCATGAGATGGGCCATATCCAATATTTCATGCAGTACAAGGATCTGCCTGTGGTATTCCGAGAGGGTGCCAACCCAGGCTTCCATGAGGCCATGGGGGATGTGGTGGCCCTCTCTGTTTCCACCCCCAGCTACCTTCACAACTCAGAGCTGCTGATCACTCAAATAGAGGACTATGGTGATTGGAGCTTGTGGGGAGCTGGCTTCTCGGGAGAAGGTCTGGGAAAGAATTGTAGGGAATGGAGGTCCTAAGTTTGGGGTTGGAAGGCAGGATAGACTCAAAGGTTTATTAGAGGAAACGAGGTGGGTAAAGGGAGATCAATCAGTCAATCAAGTTCAATTATTCAATCAAGTTCCTACTATACATTCACTATCCTAACCACAAGGTACACAAAAGGAGCCAAAAGATAGTCCCTACCCTCAAAGAGTTTACAATGGAGGGAGACATATAAACAGATAAGATACATACATATATACATATACATACACACATATATGTATGTATGTATGTAAGCAAGTTATTATATACCAGATAAATAGGGGGAAAGCACTGGAAGGGTTAGAGAAGGAAAAGCTAGAAGATAGAGACAACTTCTGGTTATCTCTTTTTGACCCTAATGGGTTATGGTCCTATGACTGAGGGAAGAAGGGTTCTAAGGCTTATAAAGCTGTTAAACTAATTGAGCTCTGCTCTTATCTACAGAAAGTGAGATCAACTTCCTTATGAACATAGCACTGGAAAAGGTTGCCTTTATTCCCTTCAGCTACTTGGTGGACCAGTTTCGATGGAAGGTCTTTGATGGCCGAATCAGCAAGGAAGATTACAATCGGGAATGGTGGAACTTGAGGTCTGGGTCTCTTCTGACTTTTCGTACCTCAGAGCCTTCTCTCATGGGGATGGTAATAGAGAAGCCTCTCAAGGTTTCTTCAGGGATATGGTCAGTTTCTCTAATATTACTGACTGGTGTGCCCCCATTGAATCTCAGTCCAGAGCAGTCCTAATATGTGTGTGTGAAGATAGGAGCTATTATGATCTTCTTTTTCTATTTACTTCTTTTTACTATTAAAGAAACTGAAATAGAGAAAAGTTAAGTGATTTGTTCAGGGTCAGCTGGTAAGTATTTAAGGGAGGATTTGAACAGTTCCTACTATTCCTCTCTATTTCCTGTTCAGCTCTTGCTTTAAGTCTCTTTCTAAAAAGCTGGTCTGCCCTGGGATCATCTACATGGGCAGGACCCATTTTCCATGTATGCTATCACTTATGACTGTGCAGAAATATAAGGAAGAGGTGGCTTGTGGCAACAGAAAACTCATGGCCCAATAAATCTGTTGTGTAACTTATTAGCCCTCAGCTCTCATCTGAAAGGTATCTAAAATTTCTTCCCAAGTGATTCTGCCAGCAAGACCTGACAAAAACAGCAGGCTGAAGGGCCATGTTCCCAATCGTGGACAAATAGTAAGCCAAAGGAACTATGTCCCTACCTTCCTTAAGTCTTCAAACCATAATATTAATGTAATTAACATGAGTGGAATAGAAAAAACACTGCATTTGGTGGGAATCGAGAGCTGACTCTGATACTAGCTTCATTGAGGATGTTACAAATGGAAAATGATCTAACCAAGAGATAGAGGTAGGAAAGTTAAAGTGCATATTAAAAGAAACACTTTGGCCAAAGCAGAAGGTTTGGTAGGAGAAGGGTAGTTAATAGTTAAGGTTAGAGAGATATACTTAAACATGTCTGAACTTCAGTTCCCTCATCTATAAAATTAAGCTAATACTTGTGCTACCAACCACATAGGTTTGTGACATGAGATATATATATTTTTAAAAAACCACTATGATTTCTTCAGTTCAGGAAACTTCCAGTATGGAAGATCCATCCACAGACTGTAACTTTTCTATGATCTAATGGCTAAGTCTTAGAAAGTTTCCTGAGGAACAGAAATTAAATGACTTCTCACCAAACTAGTGTCAGAGATGAGTTTTGGATGTCTTTCTGATTCCAAATCCAGCTTTCTATCTACTAAGTAGACCTGAAATTATTTTGTCTCTGGACCCTTTTATACTTAAAAAAATTATTGAGGGTCCTCTCACAAGAATTTGTCTTTATGTGAGTTATATCTATTAATGTTTACCATATTAGAAATTGGTATTGTTATAAAAATAATTTTGAACTCACAAGCTCCCTCAAAGGGTCTTGGGAATCTCATGGAGTTTCTGGACTACATTTTGAGAATTGATATACTAAGCTATAAAGCTTCTACTTGGAAACCTTCAAGTTTTATATAATTATGAGTTTTTACATAAATATGAATTATTATTATAAGCTTACATTTTATAATTGAGTATAAAACATTAACATCAGCAATAAGGCAGCAAATATTATTCATTCATTTCAGAACTTGGCTGCCTCTGTCACTTCTTTCTCCACCTACCACACACTTTTTCCTTTATTCAATCTATTGGAAAGAGTATTAAATTTGGAAACAAAAGAACTAGGTTCAAATTCTAATTCTGCCACTATGTGATTTACCTATGTGGGTGGTTTTATTTTGTTTTGTTTTTAAGCAATGGAGATTAAATGACTTGTCGAGAGTCATACATCTAGTAAGTATCTGAAGTAAAATTTGAACTCAAGTCCTCCTACCTTCAAGGCTAGTGTGCTATCCATTGGGCCATCTAGCTGTTCCTCACCTATGTGATTTTAAATGAATTATGTCCCATCCCTAGGACTTGAATTCCTCAGCTATAACAGAAGGGGATTAGAGTTCATGGCTCCAAAGATCCTTTTCCATTCTAAATATATGATCTTTTGAACCTAACTGTAAGCTACTCCAAGTGAAAGATTTTTAATTAGGAAACTGGGATAATCAGGATTCTTACTCTGGTTCTGCTACCAGATGGACAAGTCCATCACATCTCATTTTTCCCTTCTGTTAGGTGAGGGAGGATACTTACTGTTTGGGAATCGAATGAAATAATAAAAGAGACAGGGAAGCATAGTGAATAGACTTACAGTAGGCTCACAATCAGAAAAAAAGGTGACATTTCACTTCTGACACACACTGGTTAAAGTGGTCTCGAGTGAGCCACCTAACTTCTTAGTCCCAGTTTTCCTTATCTGAAAAATGATGACAATAGCACCTACCTCAGGGGGCTGTTGTTGTGATGACCAAAAGAGAGAAAGGATGTAAACATTTGTAAAGTATTTCATAAGTATTAGTTCTCTTGATTATTAACTTTTCAGTGTCCAAGAGACTCTCTAATTTTCTAATTTTATAAATGAAGAGCTATAGTTGATTTTCATTGAAAGTGGGCTTTTACCAATTAGGAATTCCCTATATGGACAGCAGCACAGTACTGAATAAACAAGGGGGGAAATGAGACAATATATATGAAGTTATTTTGCAAAGTCAAAAGATGCTACTGCCAACATGATCATACGTCATATTGTCCTTTGTCAGGTTAAAATATCAGGGAATATGCCCACCACTGCCAAGATCAGAGGAAGACTTTGATGCAGGTTCTAAGTTCCACATTCCTGGCAATGTGCCTTATATCAGGTAAAGTTTTGGGCCCTGCACACAGAGCCCATACAGCAAAGCTTTTGATTAGGCAAACTCTCATAGGGTTCAAGGATATCAGGATTGCCATTTACTCCTTCTACTAGATGTGAATGTCATCTAGTAGGAAGGGTCCACTATATAATCTCATCTATCCCCTTAAACCTAAATCCTGCCCTGGGATCCAATTTTCCTTCAGCTGGGCAGAGAGTTCAGAATATCAGATGGACCTTAGAAGGTGAAAGGAACTCAGGAAAGAAATCCTGAAGTAAACTAAAAATGGCTTTTCCTGCTTTTAAATTTTGTCAAGCCTCTTGCTGCTGGGAAAAGGTCAGGAAAGATGGGAGATATGTGACTAGGAATCAGAGGGAGGAACAACGTCTGTATCAAGAAAGGACATTTTATTAAGCAACCAGAATTACACAAGAATATCATATTCAAAACTAGCTATCAAACTTCAGGAAGGTGGTTGCTCATCTTAAGATCAATATCCTCTAACTTTGGGCAAAGGAGAGCTAACTTCTTGATTTTACTAATTGGGGAAAATTCCTCACACTTTCTCACTACTTTTCAGGCCAGATTGTACGTGGATTCAAAAGGTCCCATAGAAATGCAGCCCAATTTAGGAGTAGCAGGCCTGGGAAACTTACCCAGACACTTCTGACGGGGCCTGTGTTAAATGGAGGTCACATTAAAGTCTCCAGATCTACTCAATCCCCCAAGAGTCTTCAGAGGCCGCATACTAGGCTTCAGGATGGTCCCAACCTCCAAGGCTGCTCCTTTCCCCATTCTCTTCTGTCTCTTCTGTTTAGGTACTTTATCAGTTCTGTGATCCAGTTCCAATTTCATGAGGCCCTGTGCAAAGTCTCAGATTTCACAGGACCCCTGCACAAATGTAACATCTACAATTCTCAAGAGGCAGGAAAACTCCTAGGGTGAGTGTGCCCACCTGCATGTTTTGATTCTCAATCTTCCAAAAGTCATATGACTTCAGAACCATAGAATGTGAATCAAAAGGATCCTTAAGAGTATCTAGTCCAACTTTTCACCAGAAGCCCAAGAAACTGAGTCAACAGGGAGGATGGAATCATGTTATCAAGGAGTCATCAGCTATAGACCCAAGATCATCTTGGGCAGCTAGTTCTTTTAGTATGGACATGAAACCAGGTCTATTGGATGCCATAACAGACTTTTTTCTTATCTTCCTAACTGGTATTTCTATGTTAAAATACATTTTACATAGAAATCATATCCTAAGATCATATCGCCTTTTTTCTTCACAAGGAAATTGTCATAGTGAGGGAAAAAAAAGTAAGTATAGACAGTTCCAGATCAATGACAATCTTCAGATTTTCTTCTGCTTTTTTTTGCACCAACCCAAGCTCTCCCATTCTATTACTTCAGGGTTGAATTTTTTTGTTATTCTTAAATGGATCTGGCCTTGTTACTATAGAATTTTCTCTTGCTTTGGATAAAAAAAAAATTTCCAATTTATCAAGGTGACTGAATTTCAGTGTTATCATGTATTCATAATAATGGTAGTAACCATGCCTAATTATGTCATCTACAAATTTGATAGAAAAATCTAATTTGCTTCCTGTGAGTTATCAAGAATGAATGAAAAAGTTCTGTGCTTCGAATTCCTGACTAACTGGATGACCTTGGTGTTTGATTGTAAACATTTAAATTAAAATTCTTCTTCCTTATTGCAGGGAGGAAGGAAGACTAGTATTTAGAATTCCATTCTGCTCAAATCCACACCTCTGATCTTCCCTTTTACTGGTCTGGAGTTCTGCTTTATCATTACAAAGTCTCCTTCATCCTAGATCTTTTCTTTTTACACTCTTTCTTTTTTATTATTTTTAAAATTTTATTTTTATTTTTTCTCAATTACATGTAAGCAAAAAGTTTTAACATCATTTTAAAAATGTTTCCCTCCTGAAGAAGACAAGTAATTTGATAAAGATTATACATGTGCAATCATACAAAACATTTCCACATCAGTCATGTTGCAAAAAAACAAACAAAAAAAAAATAAAGTTTTTTTTAAAGTATATATCAATCAATGCATTTATACACCATCAGTTCTTTCTCTGTAGATAGATAGCATTTTTTTTTCATAGTCTTTCTGTCTAGATTCAAACATAGCCTTAGACAGTTATCAGCTGTGTGACCCTGGTCAACAATCTCCATCTCTCTTAGTTTCTTCAATTGTCAAATGAGAATCATAATAGTACCTATGCCATAGAGCTGTTGTGAAGATCAAATGAGACAATATTTGCAGAGTGCCTGGCACATAATAGGTGCTTTATAAATATTTATTCCCTTTCTCCTTGTGTTCAAAATTTGTACTCTCTCTGTAAGACCCTGAATCACTCCAATGTTGTTTCTATTTCCCTTTTCAAGTTCTTTGTCCAAGAAGCTTCCAAAACAATTTCGCTAAGGCATAAGTCTAATGGTGTCATTCAAAAACCTTCAAAGACTCCCCAGTACCGCAAGGATAGAATACAAACTTCTTAAGCCTCTTTACAATCTGTCCCATGATGATACATATTACTCTTCTTCATGAACTCCATGTTTCAGGCCAAACTAGGCTGTTCCCTGAATGCAACATTCCATTTCCTGTCTCTGTGCACTCACATAGACCATCCCCTTGTCTAAAATGCATTCCTTGCTTAACTCTGACTCTTCATGACCCCATTTGTGGTTTTCTTGGAAAAGATGTTAGAGTAACTTGCCATTTCCTTCACTAGTTTATTTTATAGCTGAGGCAAATGAGGCAAATGGGGTTAAGTGACAGACCCAGAGTCATACAGCTAGTTCATGTCTGAGGCCGTAGGCTGTGTAGTGGATAGAATACCTAGTCTGGAATCAGAAAAACCTACATTCAAATTTAGCCTTAGATTCATATGATCACTATTCTAGTAGCTCTGCCAAGAAAACCCCAAATGGAGTCAAGAAGAGACTAATATGACAAAAATGACTGAACAACAACATTTTAACTCCACCTGTCAAAATACTTTTTCCTTTTTTAATAATAGCTTTTTATTTTCAAAATATATGCAAAGATAGTTTCCAACATTCACCCTTGCAAAACTTTGTGTTCCAAATTCCCCCTCCTTCCTCCCATTCCCTCCCCTAGACAGCAAATAATCCAATATATGTTAAACATGTATAATTCTTCTACATATATTTCCACATTTACCATGCTGCACAAGAAAAATCATGTCAAAAAGGAAAAAAATGAGAAAGGAAACAAAAACCAAACATTGAAAAGGTGAAAATATTATATTGTGATCCATACTCAGTTTCCACAGTCCTCTCTCTGGGTGCAAATGGCTCTCTCCATCACAAATCTATTGGAATTGGCCTGAATCACTTCATTGCTGAAAAAAAACCAACTCCATCAGAGTTAATCATCACATAATCGTCTTGTTATTGTGCATAATGTTCTCTTGATTCTATTCAGTTCACAAACCATTTGTTCATGTAAGTCTCTCCAGGCCTTTCTGAAATCATCTTACTGATCATTTCTTATATATAGAACAATAATGTTCCATAACATTATACTATAACTTATTCAGGCATTCCCCAACTGATAGGCATCCGCTCAGTTTCCAGTTCCTTGCCACCAGAAAAAGAGCTGCTACAAATATTTTTGCACATATGGGTCCTTTTCCCTTTTTTATGATTTCTTTATGATACAGACCCAGTAGAGACACTACTGGATCAAAGGGTATGAGCAGTTTGATAACTTTTTGGGGCATAGTTCCAGATTGCTCTCCAGATTTACATGAACTGATGCTAAGTGAAATGAGCAAAGCCAGGAGATCATTGTACATGGGAACAGGAAGATTACACAATGATCAATTCTGATGTACAAATGTTGATCATTTCAACAATGAGGTAATGAGATAATTGAAGTCAGTTCCAATGATCTTGTGATGAAGAGACCCATCTACCGCTAGAGAGAGGACTGTGGGAACTGAGAGTAGATCACTAACAAAGCATTTTCACTCTTTTTGTTATTGTTTGCTCAGTTTATTTTCTTTCTCATCTTTTTTCCTTTTTGATCTGATTTTTCTGTGTAGCACGATAATTGTATAAATATGTATACATATATTGGATTCAACATATATATTTTAACATGTTTAACATATATTGGATTGCTTGCCATCTATGGGAGGGGGTAGGGGAAAGGGAGGGGAAATTTGGGACACAAGATTTTCCAAGGGTTAATGTTGAAAAATTGTCCATGCATATGTTTTTAAAATAAAAAGTTTTAATTAAAAAATTAAAATTAAATTAAATCAATTTTTTTTAATCTTGCTGAAAAGAAAAGAAAACGTTGTATAAATTCTTTTAAAATTGCTCTCCAGAATGGTTAAATCAATTCACAACTTCACCAACAACCTATTAATGTTCCAGTTTTTCCATATGCCCTCCAACATTTATCATTATCTTTTCCTGTTATCTTAGTCAATCTGAGAGGTGTGTAATACTTTATCCTTTTTCAAAGCTTAACTCACATCACCTTCTCTGTAAAGCCTTTCCTAATCCCCCAGTTGTTAGTATTCTCAGCTCTGCCTACTAAAGTCTGTTTTTCATGATTTATTGTGTATTATACTTATTTGTGTACATGTTGTATACTACTTTCCCAGAAGAAAGCAAAACCTATGAAGGCAGAGACCATTTAGCTTGTTAGAAGCAGCTTGGTGGCACAGTGACTAGAGTGCTGGACCTGGAGTCAGGAAGTCCTGCCTTAAAAACTTAAACTAGGTGATCCTGAATGAGTCTCCTACCCTCAATTTCTTATCCACAAAAAAGGAGATAATAATAACATATATCTCTTGAGGTTATTTTAATGAGCAAATGATATAATATTTGCAAAGTGCTATATAATAAGTGGTAATTATTTCTTTTTTTGTGTGTTTGTATCTCCAGAGACAACACAGAGCCTTAAAACTAGCAGGTGTTTAATACATGTTTATTAGATTTAATTGAATTCATTTTCTTTCTCTGCACTTGTTTCCTTGTCTCTAAAATGAACCAGTTAGACCAGATTGTATCAAAGACTTCTTCCAACTCCTACAATCTATAGTTATTTCAATGCTCAACACAATTGAATCCTAGAACTGATGCCTATGTTCATTATTTCATTATCCTCTACTCTTTTTCTATTATTATCACCCTATTATTGCATGTGCTAACCAACAGTTCCTATCTGAGCTTTCCTGAGATTACAGAAATAAAGAAAACAGTATTTGCTCTGCCTTTTTTGCTGTTACCAAGTATGTTTCTCTTAACTGATAAAAAAGCTGCTGGTGTGGTGTAAAATGGTGATAGTACTAGCACTACATCACACGTTGGTTGTGAGGAACAAATGAGATAATGTCTATGAGGGATCTGATAAACTTTAAAGTACTTATAGAAAACACGAACTATTCCTGCCCATTGGAAGGTTGAAGTTCATGGCTTCTCTTCTTTTATTAAATATATTTAAATAATTATAAATTATCTTGAAATAGTTTCTATGTTTTATGTTCCAAAGTGTCCTATGTGGGGCAGCTAGATGGCATAGTAGATAGAGTACTAGCCCTGGAGACAGGAGGACCCAAATTCAAATTTGGACCCAGACACTTAACACTTACTAGCTGTGTGACTTTGGGCAAGTCAAAACAAAAGCAACAAAGTGTCCTATGTATCTTCTTTCTAAAGTTGGTAGGCATCTCTAATCTTGTTGTCCCTAGACAACCAAGTTATTCTTTTGAAGATCGAGGCTCATTTTTGAACTCTTTGTCTTTCCCATTTATCCTTAACTCACTGTTGAGTTCTGGACTTAGGTTGGTTTGTAGAGACCCTCTGGCCCTTCTTGTATGTTATTTGTGGTCCCACAGGATTCTGTCTTTTTCTTAGGTCCTTTTCTTAGGCCCCTGAGCTTCTTGAGGCACATTAGAAAGATCACTGAGAGCAGAACCAGGAGAACATTGTAGACAGTAACAGCAAGATTATGTGATGATTAACTATAATAAACTTGGCTCTTCTCAGCAATGTAGTGATCCAAGACAATTCCAATAGAGTTGGAATGGAAAGTGCCATCTGCAATCCAGAGAGAAAACTATGAATACTGAATGTGGATTGAAGCACATTTTTGTTTGCTATTGCTTTTTCATGATTTTCCCCCTTTTGGTCTGATTTTTCATACACAGCATGACAAATATGAAAATATGTTTAAAGGTATTGTACACGTAAAACTTATTGGGGGGGGGGGGTTGTAGCTAGGTGGCTCAGTGGAGAGAGCACCAGCCCTGAAGTCAGGAGGACCTGAGTTCAAATTTGGCCTCAGACACTTAACACTTCCTAGCTGTGTGACCCTGGGCAAGTCACTTAACCCCAATTGCCTCAACAACAACAACAACAACAACAACAACCTTATATAGAGTTCTTGCTTGGGGAGAAGGAAGGTGAGGGACAGAGGGAGAAAAAAATTGGGATTCAAAACCTTACAAAAATGAATGTTGAAAACTATATTTACATGTATTTGGAAAATACTATTGAGAAACAAAAATATTGCTGACACTGAAAATGGAGAGGATGGCCATCAATTGGGGAATGATTGAATAAGTTACATATAATTATAACCAAATACCACTATGCTGTAGATGAGCAAGCAGATTCTTTAAAAACATAGAAAGACTTGAATGAAATAATGAAGAGTGAAAACAAGCAGAAGCAAGAGAACACTGTATACACGAACAGCATTATTGTTTGAAGAGTAGATGTAAAGGACTAAGCTATTCTGAGTTACGTAAATATTAAAATCAATTACATAGGATCTATGAAGGAAGATCCTAGTCACTTCCAGAGAAAGAATGATGTATGGAATTATGTATTATATAGTTTAACATATATATCTGGAAAATATGTTGGCCTTCTCTAGTGGGAGGTGGGGGTGGGGAAATAGCTTAGAACTCATATGTAACTAATAACAATAATAATTTTCTTTTTTTATTGTTATAACTTTTTATTGACAGAACCCATGCCAGCGAAATTTTTTACAGCATTATCCCTTGCACTCACTTCTGTTCCGATTTTTCCCCTCCCTCCCTCCACCCCTTCCCCTAGATGGCAAGCAGTCCTATATATGTTAAATATGTCGCAGTATATAATAGATACAATATATGTGTGCAGAACCAAACAGTTCTCTTATTGCACAGGGAGAATTGGATTCAGAAGGTAGAAATGACCCAGGAAGAAAAACAAAAATGCAAACAGTTTACATTCACTTCCCAGTGTTCTTTCTTTGGGTGTAGCTGCTTCTGTCCATCATTGATCAATTGAATCTGAGTTAGGTCTCTTTGTCAAAGAAATCCACTTCCATCAGAATACATCTTCATACAGTATTGTTGTTGAGGTATATAATGATCTCCTGGTTCTGCTCATTTCACTCAGCATCAATTCATGTAAGTCTCTCCAAGCCTCTCTGTATTCATCCTGCTGGTCATTTCTTACAGAACAATAATATTCCATAACATTCATATACCACAACAATAATAATTTTCAAAAAGAAAAAAAGAATCACTAGAGTTGGAGCCAAAAGATCTGGTTTCAAGTTTTAACTTTGATACTTAGAAGGCAGGTGACATGAGTCTTTATCTACAAAATAAGACTTATACTTGGACTGCTTAACTTTTTATTCCCACCAATTCCTCCCTACCTTAAATATCTAAAATTCAGGAAGGGATACATAACTCTATTGACCTGGAAATTCCCGCCAACCTCTCCATGTCTTCTCATCATCTTCTATAAATCTTCCAAAAATCAATAAATTCTTCTCATCATGTTCTTTCATAAATTTGTCACTGTAAGTCCATCCTATAACTTGGGACCTTTCTCACTTTTTTTTTGACTTCTGTAAGATACCAGGAAAGTATTCAAGCTGCTCCCCTGTTAGACCTCATTCTTCTTTTTTTTTTTTAATAGCTTTTTATTTACAAGTTATATGCATGGGTAATTTTACAGCATTGACAGTTGCCAAACCTTTTGTTCCAATTTTTCCCCTCCTTCCCCCCACCCCCTCCCCTAGATGGCAGGATGACCAATACATGTTAAATATGTTAAAGTACAAATTAAATACAAAATAAGTATATATGAATGCTGTACAAAAAGAATTGGACTCTGAAATATTGTACAGTTAGGCTGTGAAGGAAATCAAAAATGCAAGCGGGTAAAAATATAGGGATTGGGAATTCTATGTAATGGTTCTTAGTCATCTCCCAGAGTTCTTTTGCTGAATGTAGCTGGTTCAATTCATTACTGCTCCTTGGAATTGATTTGGTTCATCTCATTGCTGAAGAGGGCCACATCCATCAGAATTGATCATCATATAGTATTGTTGTTAATGATCTCCTGGTCCTGCTCATTTCACTCAGCGTCAGTTCATGTAAGTTTCTCCAGGCTTTTCTGAAATCATCCTGTTGTAGACCTCATTCTTACCATATGACTATCCCATCTTTTTGGATCATCTTGATTCCTTGTGATCCCCTTAACTCTAGGTCTTCAGAATTCCTTATTTGTTACATGTTGTATATTGCTCTATGCTAAGTATCTCTTTTTACTCTGTACCCATTTTTAATACTTCAGAAATTCCAATATAGGATTATAGATCTAATCTCAAAGAGGCCTCAAAGACCAATAAGTCCAACTTCCTCATCTTATAGATGAAGAAGCTAGGACCTAGAGAATCTACGTGACTTACTTTAAGTCACATAGTAGTAATCATCAGAGGAAGACTTGAATTCAAGTCCTCTGATTCCAAAAATTTATATTCCATTGTTTGGCAGACATATAATAGCAATAGCAGAGAATTATTATTAAGTATTTAAAAGACTTAAATAGTATTAAATATCAGTATTAAATATGTTTCTGGGAAGAGTGATTAAAGGAATTTTGCAATTTTATGATAATCACAATACTCATTGAAGGCATCATCAGTAATGATAGTAAGGAGCAGACAAATTTTCACAAGTTATATGTTATAGGAGACCACACTTTTACCATCAGACAATTGAGTGAAAAATAGCAACAATACAAGATAGTGCTGCACTTTAATTATTCGATTCAGTATTCCAAAATGCCTCCTTAAAATTATCTCCCGTGTTATCTAATTCAGGCAAATTTTCTTCACCTAAATTTACTAATATTTCCTCCATTACTGATTTGTCAGTAATAGATCATAGAATTTTGAGGGTGGCATACAATTATAAAATTTTTTATGTATGGAAAATCCTGGAATTCAACTGTCTAGCTCTGGTCAGGGAGCTGGGGGAAAAGGATATATTGGCAAACTAGGGGTCAGGGCCATCCAGGCCAGAACATGAAGTGGAATAGACGGCATGCTGCTTACCCTAGCATCACTGATGACAAAGCTATTCCACCCCAGGGATGTCATGAAACTTGGATTCAGCAAGCCATGGCCAGAAGCAATGAAGATGATCACTGGGCAGTATAATATGTCAGCAAAATCTCTCATGAAGTACTTTAAGCCCCTCCTGGACTGGCTTGTTGCTGAGAATGTACGTCAGGAAGAGGTCCTGGGTTGGCCTGAGTTTGGCTGCCTCGTCTCCGATGGTACTGTTGCTGCTGTTGTTGCTACTGTTACTAATTATTGCTACTACTAACTACTGCTGCTGCTACTACCTATTGCTGTTTCTGCTGCTGCTGCTACTACTGCTACTATTATTGCTACTGCTACTACTCCTACTAATTATTACTACTATCACTACTAATCATTACTGCTATGACTACTGCTACTTCTACAGCTATTATATTTACACATTCATCAAGGGCAGCTAGGTAATGCAATTGATAGAGTGCCTTGTCTGGAATGAGGAAGGCTCATCTTTCTTAGTTCAAATATAGCCTCGGACACTTATTATCTATGTGACTCTGAGCAAGTCATTTACCCAGGTTAATTTAGTTTCCACATCTATAAATTGAGAAGGAAAGGGCAAGCCACTGCAACAAGTTTGCCAACAAATGGGATTACAAAGAATTGGATATGAATAAAAAGCTTATTATATGTTGCAACTTGCTGAACAATAACATATACATATAACAAATATGCATAAATACACATGCATACACATGTGATACATATAAATATTTTATCTACTAAATATTTCTATAGTTAATGTAAGCTTTGTACTAAATATACTTAAATATGCTTTATGTATTAAAATACTCTTATTTTATATATGCACATGTATGTACAAGCGGTACCCATGTGAAACTAGAATAGATATTTATATACATATGTATGTGTACATATATGCATATATGATACAGAGTATTTTATGTAGAAATATACTTCTATGTTTAGTATGTTTATAAAATAAAATTTTATCTTGTATATTTAAATTTTACATATACACACATATAGTAGGTTGGTACCATTCTGAAATCAGAATAAATATTACATATATATACAGACATACACATACATAACATACATATGTATATGTAGGAAGTGGGTGCTGAATAACTGTAAGTCCAATGAAAGTAGCAAGGAGTTCTTACTCAAGAACTTCATATTCTACAATCAAATCAAGTCCTACAGAAATTATTTTGAGGAGGATGGAGAATAGAAGAGGGAGAGAAGGGGTTAGTTTTCCCATAGTACTTAATCTGACTTTGCTGTGTTTTCCCTAGGGAAAAGAAAAGTGAGCTTCCTGGCTCTGAATCTGGACAATGTTAATGCCACTGCTGGGCAGTGGGTGCTGCTGACCCTATGCCTATTCCTAGTCATGATTATAGCAGTTCTACTTTATAAGGTTCTATCCAAGGGCAAGATGTCTTCTCCAAATAAGAAAGGCATGTTTCTGTGGATTCCCATGAAGATCCAGAATGTTATCAGGAGCCAGTACCTGCTCTTCAGCCTAAGTCTATTTCTGCTGCTGTTTGTGGTGATACTATTGGTCCATGTCTTCACCATCAGTTCCAGGAAACCCTGGAAAATTATTCAGCATAGGGAACAAAGCAAAATGTTGGACTCTTCAGATTAGACACCAGGATCAAAGGGCTATCCCAGTAATGCAGACTATATTTGTATTTGGGTGGGGGGAGGTTGATGGTAAAAGAGTAAACTAGGGTGGATGGAGATTGACTTTGAATTGTAGAGCTGTATCTATACTTGTGATTACATAGCTCTGAGTATGGTGGTGATTGTGGATAGTTACGATGTACTCATGTATTATTTTGGGTCCATGACACTGTGTGCCATTTTATGTGTGTCTGATAGGAATGACTGGGTATCTATGAGATTCTATGTAGCTGTATGCATGTATATGACAGCAATACTCTGTGTGTGTGCAAATGTGTCAAGGCCCCAAGCTTTATCTCCCAGCCTCCTTCAGGAGCTCAGGAACCCCTGCTCTAGTTGCCTGATTGCTCTGTCCACTTCCCAACCCCAAATTCCTAGGGCTTGGGTCTTCAAGTCAGTTATGCTTTATATTTTCTTGAACTCCAGACTGGAGGGGAGGAGTCTTCTAGGTCAGGAAAGGCATTGCTGATGCCCCTTTATTTTTTTTTAAAAAGCAAATATTTCATTTACTTTATTGGTATAATGTTTGTGTGCATTATAAATGCCACAATATCCTGACCAAAGATGTACTTCCTTTTTCCTGGTCTAGAAGCCCCTGCAATATAGAAGAATTCCATGTTAGATATCACCTTAATATATAAGGCTCCAGAAGTAGGGCTCATAGCACCTTCAACTTCCAAACCTTCCAGACCTTGAATACCAAAAAGCCAAGTCAATCTAGGGGGAGCCTAAAAAAAGGGGCCCAGGGCCCAAATAATAAATGATTTACTTAGCATTTAGAGTTCATTTGTGGCTGTTTTTTTCAAGAGATGGTCCTGATCAGCACATCTTCCCCTTTCTACCTTCCCATACTTTAGCCCCCATGAACATTCCCTGTTGTCCTGGGAAGTGAGAGATAAGCAAATATCTTTCCTGACTGCTTATAAAAATTTCCTGGGGTGAGGGATATCAGGGATGCTCTTCCCGAACAGAGATTAAGAAAGATAAGCAACAGCATCTCTTCACCTTTGGCTCTACTCTCCTCTCCCCCATCTTCTTTCCCCAGCCCCACAATGCCTTCTCTTAGGAACCAGAGAGGCTGGATTATCAGTTACCAGGTCTTAACAGTCACCCAGAGGATTGAAAGCCTTCACAAAAGAGGCAGAGGTCCCATCAAACTTTCACAATTCATTTGTTATTTTTAAAAAATCCTTGAGGAGCCCACAAGAGTGTTTGCTCATTTGGTTAATATCAATATGTCTTAGTATCATTATAAAAATAGTTCTGACCCAAGATTATAAATAAATTAAAGGAACATAGGATGTTTATCTCTCAGACTTGTAGAGGAGAAAGAAATTTGTGACCAAAGATGAACTAGAGACCATTACTGATCACAAAATAGAAAATTTTGATTACATCAAATTAAAAAGCCTTTGTACAAACAAAACTAATGCAAACAAGATTAGAAGGGAAGCAACAAACTGGGAAAACATCTTCACAGTTAAAGGTTCTGATAAAGGCCTCATTTCCAAAATATATAGAGAACTGACTCAAATTTATAAGAAATCAAGCCATTCTCCAATTGATAAATGGTCAAAGGATATGAACAGATTTTCAGATGATGAAATTGAAACTATTACCACTCATAGGAAAGAGTGTTCCAAATCATTATTGATCAGAGAAATGCAAATTAAGACAACTCTGAGATACCACTACACACCTGTCAGATTGGCTAAGATGACAGGTGAAAATAATGAATGTTGGAGGGGATGCGGGAAAACTGGGACACTGATGCATTGTTGGTGGAGTTGTGAACGAATCCAACTATTCTGGAGAGCAATAGGGAATTATGCCCAAAAAGTTATCAAATTATGCATACCCTTTGATCCAGCAGTGTTTTTATTGGGCTTATATCCCAAAGAAATACTAAAGAAGGGAAAGGGACCTGTATGTGCCAAAATGTTTGTGGCAACCCTGTTTGTAGTGGCTAGAAACTGGAAATTGAATGGATGCCCATCAATTAGAGAATGACTGGGTAAATTGTAGTATATGAATGTTATGGAATATTATTATTCTGTAAGGTCAATCCATGACCAGCAGGATGAATACAGAGAGGCTTGGTGAGACTGACATGAACTGATGCTAAGTGAAATGAGCAGAACCAGGAGATCATTATACACTTCAACAACGATATTGTATGAGGATGTATTCTGATGGAAGTGGATTTCTTTGACAAAGAGACCTAACTGAGTTTCAATTGATAAATGATGGACAGAAGCAGCTACGCCCAAAGAAAGAACACTGGGAAACAAATGTGAACTATCTGCATTTTTGTTTTTCTTCCCGGGTTATTTTTACCTTCTGAATCCAATTCTCCCTGTGCAACAAGAGAACTGTTCGGTTCTGCACACATATATTGTATCTAGGATATACTGCAACATATCTAACATATATAGGACTGCTTGCCATCTAGGAGAGGGGGTGGAGGAAGGGAGGGGAAAAATCGGAACAGAAACGAGTACAAGGGATAATGTTGTAAAAAAAATTACCCTGGCATGGATTCTGCCAATATAAAGTTATTATTAAATAAAATGAAATATTAAAAAAATAGTTCTGACCTTGTAGAACCCCTGGAAAGATCTCAGGACCCCCACTCTATTGCTAGAACAGAAGATATTAGAGTGATAACTATCAACAGACATTTTCCCCTATAATCTTGTTATTAATGTAATGGGAAAAACATTGAATTCATAGAGGACCTGAGTTTGAATTTTGGTTTTGTTTTTACCTCTTTACCTTTAGCAAGTCATTTTACCTTTCAAGTCTTCAGTTTCCTCATCTGCAAAATGAGGTGGATTAGACCATATGACATGTAAGGTCCTTTCCAGGTCTAAATGTTATGCTGCTATAATTTGTCCTATCAAAACAAATATGGGGCAGCAAAAGAAAAGAAATGGAAACCCAGAAATTAAATCAGAGTGAAGTAGCCCTCTGTATTAAAGGTGACAAACACATGATCAACAAACTACATGATACTCAAAACACTCCTAAGCATGGGCTGAACAAGATTAAAATGTAATTGAAAAATATTTTATAAAAAGTATAATAAAACATAAATATTACATTTTAAAAGTCAACCTGCATTCCATAGGGATCTTTATGTATGGATTAACCATTCTTATGAGGTGGACATCACTGCTTTGCATTTGTCTATAGTCTCCCCAAAACTCCTTACTCTCCTTCCCCTAACTATTCCTAATTACCTTCCCTTAATGTAGAGCTCCTTTCCTTCAAACCTCATATTGTACTGCCAAAAGTCTTCTATCTGCACTTACAGAGAAGACTATTAGAATTGGGATCTTAGAAATAATTTAGCCCATTCTCTCCTCCCTCCACTTTACACATGAAGATCCTTGTCTCCTTTTCCTTTCATCACAGTTGCTGTAATCTTTCCCCAAGTACCATCTTCATTACTTTACCTCCTATTATAAGAATCAATACTTTCCTATTAATATCAATTCTAAGTGCAATATGATGTAGTGGGCGTTTCTAGAGCACGATTTTATCCCTGTGGTGAGCTAGAGATATTGCTATGAAGGGAAGCAGAATCCTGAAACAAGTGTGAATAAAATTGCCTTGATCTTCTCTAAGATAGAGAAGGAACAGGAGAATGTAGAGATCTGTTCAAAAGTATGTAAGTCTGGGAGAATCTTAGCACTTAGCATAGTACCAGGTACATAGTAAATGCTTAATCTTTGAATTTGAGGGGGAAAAACTGACATCTATTTTTAAAAAAACCAACCACTGTTGAGATGGGGGAGGGGGAGAGAGACAACTCTTTCCCACTGTGCTTTTTTTGCTTCCTCTTGGTACAGTGTCTAATTCCAAAAAGGGTCCCAGACATACAACCTCTTCCTCAGTCCTTTCCATGACTTGCAGGTTTTGGTCTGTTCCCCTAGAATCCCCAAAAAAATTATATGGAAATTTCAAGAAATTGTTGAAGGCCTTCATGTAGGAGCCCTTTTGTGTTATGTTCAACAAATCATGTTACCACAATATATGTAAATGTAGGGAGTAATTTGACAAAAGATTCCAAGTGTAAAATGCAGCTACAACCATTAATTTCCTATTTTAATCATTGAAAACAATATTTCATGTAATCCCCTAGTTTACATGTCATAGTTGATTAACCATTTAATGCAATGAAAATGGTGATGTGGGGGAAGAGAAAGAGGGAACAAAGTGAATATAAGTGGTTATAGGTGCTCTCTAGTGGCCAAATGGATATGCCTCTTGGGAGACTGCCATGCATTCATAAAAAAAATAATAATAATAAAAAAAATTTAAAAATAAAAATTGAAGGGGCTTACTGGGCTGGTATCTCAAGTATAGCACTACCTGGTAAACAATTTGCATATTACATTCCATGACTAATTAGTAGAATATACAGGATTAAGGAAGGTAGCACACTAGCTAATATGGATCGAACATACTGCAGCACTCCTACCACTCCTACCTAAATGTTTCATGGTGTGGCATATATATTACACAGCTGTCACACTGACATTCTGGATCCTCCATTGAGTGGCCCTTCATATCTCCATTATTACTTCCAAATCTCCAGACCAGCACCATCTCCTTTTAAAAAAATTTCTTGCTATTATCTCCACACAACTTCATTACTCATATCTATACATTTGCTTAGAGCATTTCCCATCACAAGAAATTCTCCTTTTGCCTGGCCCACCCCAAACCATATATCTCTTAAGACCCTGATCAAAATTGGCTGCTTTTGAAAATATTTTTCAGTTTAACCTTACTCTTTCTCAGCTACTTTTTTATACTTTTTAACACAAATTTTCAGTCTGTTGAATTTTTAAAAATTATTTTGTCTTTTTGCTAGGCTGGTTTGTTATGGTTCTTGTTTTGACATAATAAGAATTCAGGTTCTCAAATGAGTGCTGAACTTGGAGTCAGTGAACTTGTATTTAACTAATGGATAAATTAATTTTTTGCTCTGCTACTTACTACCTGTTTGACCTTAGGTAAGTCACTCATTCTCTCTGAGAATTAATTTCCATGTCTGTAAAATGAGGGGGTTGGATAAAACAAACAATCCATTCAAACAATTCCAAAATTCTATAATATGAATCTTTTGTCTCTTTCTTTACCCCCAAAGAATCCAGGACAGTGCCCTGTTTGCTTGTTAAGTAACTCCATCATATTCTTTCACCCAAATAGCTTCAAATATTCAACAAAGGGTAAGTGTGAGAAAGAGAAACATAGCTTAGACATTGAACTGCTGCTGGGCCAAAGAGGGAGTGACTGGTGACTCACTCTCTTCCTTTAGAATTTTAAGCTATTAGAAACTTTAGAGGCCATTTAATACAACAACATCATTTTATAGGTATAGAAACCAACTTTAAAAATACAGAATTGCTGTGAAGAAAAGCCCTAGATGAACAATTATTATAGTTTCATCTTCACTATTGATTGCTGTTTAGGCAAATCTTTTTCTAGGTCTATTTCCTTTCTTTTGAAATGAAGGGAGAAGACTAGATTATCTCTAAGGTTCCTTTAAATTCTGACATTCAAAGGTTCTGTGAATCCGTGGCTCCTTCCCCAAACTATCTTTCTACTTTCTGTTCAAAAGTCTGATCTGAGAGGTGAAGTATCAGACTAGTCAAGGCAAATCCAAAAGGTCCATAAGCATTATATTTTATGAAGGGGCCTGGGAAGGAAATACATACATGTCCGGAGCTCGTTCCTGATCTACCAAAAAAGCCCCCTAATTTTTTCAGGCCCCGCCCACGATCCTGCCTCTTCTCCCACCCAAGCTCCTCCTTTCAGCACCATGATAGGGACAGCTCCCGGAGTCTTGGCATCCTCTCTTCAGCCTCCAGAGGGAGTAGCAAAGTGGGGCTAACCCAGCAGGACTTCAGGGGAGCTGCGGGTGGAGGTTAAAGCCCGCAGCTCCCCTGCACCTTAACGGGGACAGGGAAAGCCCTCCCTTTGGAGGTGGTATCTACCTAACTCCAGGAACTTACAGCCTCTGGCTGTTCGACTGACAGGCAGAAGTCAGAGGATCGGGATTCCGGGCTCCTGGGCCCATGCAGTCAAAGGATGCCGATTCGCAGGGGGCATGTGGCGCCCCAGAACACTTACCTGGACACAATCATTCGAAAATTCGAGGGTCAGAGTGAGTGTGCGAGAGCTTGTAAACCTCTGAGGGTAGAAGGGTTTTCTGGGAGGGTTAATGGTTGGGAGTCGGGAGGAATCAAGAAGGTTGAGGGGAATGGGGAAGTTCCAAAATGCAAGGAACAGAGAAAGAGGAAAGCAGGAAAGAATTGTTCTGTATTCTGGGGTGCTCTCTACAACTCTCCCAAGTGAGTGGGAGTTGGGGTAAGTAGGATGCTGCCTGTTTCAAGCTCCTGAAACCCATCAACCTCCCAGCAATCTATCCTGTTTCCCTATCACTACCTTCCCTAAATTTTTTCCCCAGTTGTGCAGAGCACAGAAAGGAGACTCACTTCTCTGTGCTCAATTGGTTTTTTACAAATTAAATAAAATTCAATGTCTCGATTAATTTCAAAAAAATTTATTATTCAGCTGACATCATGCACAAGAACAGTGTCTTTGCCTCTCTGTTCATTTCCTTCTTTTTCCAGGCACCAACCCTTCTGAGGGAGCCTGTAGCTCCCACATTCTTCTCCCCTAACAAATTCTTCATCTCTGTTACCCACGCTTCTCCCTGACACATTTTTAGTGCACAACCTGGCTGATACCCATAACCTTTTTTCACATTTTTGATCATTCTTTTGCCCCTTTCCCTGTCCTATTTATTAACTCTAATTTATCTCCCAACCTCAGTCCCAAGCATTGATCTCCTATTTCTTAGGCCGAAAGTTCCTGATCGCCAATGCTCAGATTGAGAACTGCGCCATCATTTATTGCAATGATGGGTTTTGCCAGCTCTTCGGCTACTCCCGAATGGAGGTGATGCAGCGACCCTGTACCTGTGACTTCCTCACTGGCCCTGATACTCCACCAAGTGCTGTGTCCCAATTGGCCCAGGCTCTACTGGGTGCTGAGGAAAGAAAGCTGGAGATCCTCTATTACAGAAAGGATGGTAAGGTGGAGTGTAGGGGAAAAGATAGGGTCATGCTGAGCCTCAATTCCTCCTCTGTAGAAATGAGAACATTGAACTAAATAATTCCTAAAGCTTTCTCCGGTTCTAGATTTCTCTGAGCTTTAAGGAAATGTGTTTAAGCAGTCAAAGACTGAGTTAGGGAATTGGAGCAGGGATCTAGAGTCAGCAAGATGAGGAATTCTGACATTACTCCTTGATCTGGGATATAGAGGTATAGTGAATAGAACTCTGAATGTAGAATTGGAAAACCTGGAGTTCTAGTTCCAGCTGTGTTTCTTTTAGTCAATTAGCAGTAGGCAAATTATTTCCCTTCTGTGGACCTCAGTTTCTTACCCTTAAATCACAGGATTGAGCTAGATGATCTCTAAGATCCTTTCTAGCTGTTGAAAAAAAACCTACAAGCCATCTTTGGTTATATTTCTTATCCCTGTAGAAATAAAAGATGTCATGGTCAGAAATGGGGCTAGACCTTGCTCAAACTTCTTATCTGGTCAGGGATTGACTGCCAAACAGTCATAATCTATGTCCTGGGGACTTTTCTGGTACTATCCTTTCCCTCCTATCCCATTTACCCTTAACCTCCTGGCTGACAAGCGTAGGAAGTGCCTGCAGCCCTCATTCATTATAGCCCCAGCTGTCAGACAGCTGGGATAGAAATAAACTTTCGCTGATCTCCCTCTGTGTGGGCAGGGATTAGGGAACTCAGGTCATTCATCTTTTGCATCAGGGTCTCCACCAGTCCTAATGCCTCAGGAAATGCAGACAGGCAAAAGAAAAGAGGAGCTGGGCTTAATACAATGAAGCATATATTGGATTTAGTGAGAGAACCTGGATTCAAATTGCACCACTATTTACCTTAGGCAAATTATTTTAAACTCCCTCAGCTTCAGTTCTTCTTTCTGTAACACAGGGGAATTGGACTAGGTGGTCTGTAAAGTCCATTCCAGATCTAAATCTAAGATTCTGGACTGGAAATTCCATCATACTCCCTGCATTTTAGGATTACCAGAAAAGTGGTATATAAATTAAGGATGGACTTCAGCTTTTAAGTCTTCGGCTCCTCACCTTGGACCCCTCCTCTTCCACAATAGAGTTATAGGAATTAGTTTTTGTTTACCCCAAAATCAGATCATCCCCTAAAGTGGGCTACTGTAAAAGCATCAGAATTTCAAGAAGGGACAGAAGAAACTTGGGCAGAAGTACAGAATAGGAGATGGGAATTAGACCCTTCATGGCACACCCATTGATCACTTACCTGGACCAAGTTGAGAGTGAGTCAAAACTTAGAATAACAAACTATCAGAACTTGAAGGAACCTTAAAGATCATCCTCAGCCTGTGTCCCCCAATTTTACAGTGGAGGAAAATTACTCATTTAAGAAAACAGTGAATCAGCACTAGAACTGAAGGGTTATTGATTCCTAATCTTGTATTCTCTCTATTATACTACAATCTCTCTTCTGTAGAGCATATAAAAGAATTATCTTGGGGGTGAGGAGCAGATTACAAGAAGGAACTCCAAACTTCTTATTTGAAGTTTCAAGCTTTTTTGGACTGATTAGTGTAAAAGCCTCTGGTTCATATATGTAATATAAATTATGGATATGGTATAAACTTAAGCCCTTTTTTCAAATATAGGATCAGACTGAATTGATGATTTTGCTCCCTTAATGAACAGCTGAAATATTTGAAAGGGGGCAGAAAAAAAAGTAGTCTTGGATGACCAAGAAAAAGGGAATGAAAGGAGTTTCAGAGAAATGTGAAAGATCACATGGCAATGAGAAATAAATGTTTCCACATATATTCCTACATGATATTCCCACAGATTATGCTGGCTTTCACTTTAGACTACTCCCCCTGAACTAGAATAAATTGAGGAAATATTGGATTAGGGAGAGAGAGACTTCCACTATCATCTTAATCATTCTCCCTCAAGGCAGATGTTTACCAAATTCATCTCAGGTATTTTGAGGACTTTCCAGGAGTGAGAAGAAGCAGCTACTCATACAACTGAGTACCTACAAAACCTCTTTCTGCCTTCCAATTCTCAGGACAATCTGTTCCATTTTCTAATCCATGAAGCATTTTGATGTCTAGTTCTGAGTTAAGTGTTTATGATGTGGAGCCTAGAGCATTATCCAGGGAAAAGTTTTGAGGCTCTGCTAGCTAATATTCATTTTATGGTCTACTCTGTTCACATAGTCCTTTTTCACCCATGTTCATACACAGCCCATATTTTTTATCATTTATTTATTGCTCTTGTCAGTACTCTGTCTCCATAAGTCTCCATAGTGTTTGATCCTAAAAGCCCTAGGTATGGGAAAAAGTGATGCAAGATAAAACACTAATTGACCATTGACAAACCTTTTTCTGCCCCATCTCGCTAGGCAGATAAATGAATGTTCCTTTAACAATTCCCAAAGAACCTTTTGTCTTTCCCATTGTTTATCTGGGTGGGGGTGGGGGGAAGGCCCAGAAGAGAATAGGTAAATGAAAGGTCACATAGCCAAAAAGTGGACCCTGGAACTCTAAACTCTAGCCCTTTCCTTTTAAACCTATCCTTCCCATCTCATCTTGCACTCAGCCCTCAGTGTGATTGATAGGACTAGTGAGGAACCTGATGGAAGTTGGGAGACATGGGGAAGTAAGGAGATGAAGGAAAGAATAGATGCAAAGGGGATCTATTGAAAAGGGATAGGCTCAGCCAGGCTTTTCTCCTAGGAACCTAACACTCCTTCTCCCACCAATGTTTAGGGAGGTCATAGCATTCCATCCTTACCTTCCTCATCCTCACTCTATTTTCGGGACTCAAACCAAAGATTTATCCATAGAACATAGAAAAGCAGTTTGAGATGGCAGTTTGATAAAGTTTAATATGAGAATAAGGTTCAAAGACTCCTCCATGGTCATATCTGTCTCCAATCTCAAGGAAACAAAAAAGGAAAATTTCAAAGGGTAAATGAAAGGCTAGTGAAGTAACCAAGAGAGAGAAAGCCAGGAGGACAAGAGGTATCAGGGTGAGAATGGGAGGAAAGAGGAGGAAGCTGAGAGAAATCAGACTTTCCCACCAGAGACAATAAACTCTCTTATCTGAGAGATGCCTAACTATAGAGAAGTTTGTGACTTCAGAAGCCTCTCCCTTTGCCAGAACACTTATTGCATCACAGGATACAAGTCCAGATTTGGGGCTGAATAAGGGATAATGTCATAACAAAGATGATCAGTATGACCACTGCCATAGACTAAATAAGAAAAATTGAGGTGGAGAGGGGAGGTTTGCTTTTTGGCTAGGGGATCTTAATAACATTCTTAAAGATTTAGTCCATGAGTTCCAACAAGAAGAGCACCAAACTTGACATCAGAGTTCTAATCTTCAATCTTCACAACTTCCTATATAATCTTGAAGAATTCATTTCCTTCTGGGTCTCAGAGGCCTTATCTGTCAAACGAATGAGAAGATCAGATAGGATGACTTCTATGGTCTATGGTTCTATGAGTAAATTATTAACTTAAATGCCTTTGGGGTATTATCAATCTCTAGAGCAGGACTTCACTGCTGAAGATAGTTCTTTGTTTTGGCATAGGGAGGGAAAGGAAGAACTCAGATATCAATAAGATTTCAGGCTCATTAGTCATAGCTCCATTTGAATGATCTAGGTTTTTAAGAGGAATGAACTAGGCTTATGATCCCAGAACAACCCTGAAGGAAGAAAAGAAAGTACAGGCAGCCTGGCTTGGACTAGCTTGACAGAGATTATCTGAAAGAAAAGACACGAGGGTCCTTTTCTGGGAGTGTCAGTTTCCTCTCAATGTTAGGGGTTCCTCTCTGATTTTAGAGGATATTTTGTCTAACCCATACCCTCAATATTAGGGATTACAGAGGAGGTCAGAAAGGGGAGGAGGATGAGAAGAATCTGTCTTCTAGGTGGGGATCTTTCTGTTTTTCTATTACCTTCTCCACTCCTGAGCATTTCACACAGAGTTGGGAAGGGGTGAGAGACAGAGTGAGGTGATTAGGGGAAAAACAGAGCAAGGAAGGAGAGAAGGTGTGAGCAACAGAAGGGAGGGGGAGAGGGGAAAAGAAAAAAAAAACGGAACAAGAGAAAGAGAGAAAACAGAAAAGCACCCAACTGAACACATGAGTTTAAGATAGCCATCTTTTGGACTCTAGATTAAAGAGGAAAAATGAGAAAGGAATTCTTACCTATCAGAAGGATGGAAGAGGCCAATTAAATTGACTGGTAAAAGAGGAATGAGGAGTCTCCAAGGCCCCTCGTTGGGGCTACCAAGACTTGAAGCTAAAGTAAATGGTTACTTGTTTTATAGTTGGGAAAACTGTGGCAAAGATCAGCCCTGTATGGCAATGATGGGTTTTGAGCCAAATGGAGATAAGTGTGGTAGGATAGAAAAAATACTGGAGATAATTGAATTTGAATCCTGACTGCTACTCATAGACCATATGATCTCAGAGGGGTTATCTCTGTTCTCTGGGTCTCAGAGAGTCTCTTCTCTGGGTCTCTTATATAAAAATGAAAGGGACATATTCAATTATTTATAACTTAGATATATTGTGATCTTATGTTGCTTGGCATTAGGGGGAGTACAATATGCATAGAGCAGCATTATAGGAGTTTGAAAGAAAATTTCTCTCTCTCTCTCTGTCACATCTGTATTTCCTCTTAGGACACAGATTCATACAATTAGGGGTTATGTCTGTTTGTACAATTCTGTTTTTATGAGAGTGAATCCGTATGACTGTGTCCCTATCTAATTATATATTGGTGTCCTGTTTGTCCTGGATTTGAACGTTTCTCGGGAACTACTTTGTTGTCAGGGAATAGGAGAGTGTTGAATACTGTGGGATTTTATAAACTCCTTGGACTTGCTTATAATGCTATCTGAGTGAATATTAGGGAAACAATACAAAGAAAAAAGATTGGGGGTCAGAAGGCTCAAATTTTAATTCACTCACTAACTCATTTGTCAAACTCTCATTTCAGTAAATTAGATGAGTAAACTAAAATTTAGAAAAGTGCCAAGATATGTTCAAGGTCACCCAGCTTATTAGGAAAACTTGAACCAAATCATTATTCTTTTCCCCATTGCAGGCTGTCTTTCCTAAGTGAGAGTTAATTTTACCTCACTAGCCTTAGTTTCTTCATATATAAAATAGGTAATGGAGAAGGGGTATGACAATGGCCCCGTATCCCTTTCTGCTAATATTCCCAGATTCTATAACTTACCAACAAAGACATAACAGGCTCACACCAGGAAAGACAACTTCTATAGAGACAACGTGCTAACCATCTTCTTCTTACCAACCATCTCCCTCCTACCAACCATCTCCCTTCTAGAGTAGGGTCCCCTACCTGTTTCTCTGAACCCTAAGTTTAAGAAACAATTCCAATTAACATTGTTTTAACTAGAAATGGACAGAACCACAGGTCAGGGAAAGGGGAATATCCTAACTCTGGCTACAGAAAGTTGTTCGGTGTCTGACGAAATGAGGTGTCACAGAACTATAGATTGTAAAAATAGAAAGAAACCTCAGAAATTTTCTCATCACAGAATTTTCAGGTAGAAAATACCTCAGAAGCTATCTAGTCCAATCTCTTTATATTCATAAAAGGAAACTATAATACAGAAGTGGAGTGTGACTTTCTTAAAGATTTTGATTGCTACATAGAATTACTGCAACTGAGCATGGAAAGCTTATCCTAAGGCCAGTTGTGGGGCAGAGTAAGACAGGGCAGATCCAAAAATCTGGGCTATCAAGGGAGCTAGCAGCAAGTGGCCCCTTTTGACTTACTCCTGAAAATTCTGCTTCTGAGTTCCTTTGTGTGAATGTCTCCCTGTGGAGCCAAGCCCAGCAGCTGGTGAATGAGAACCTGGGGCTTTGAAAACTGGAATCTGACTTTAGAGAATCTTGCTCACAGGGGAGGGATGAAGGACATTTGTTTTGTTGGATTTGCTTAGCTGCACTGTGTAGATACATTTGGTCTCCCTACCAATTCTGCCCTCTAGCTCCAAGTCTCTATTGCTGTTGTCTCTGAGTTGCTGATGTCAGGGACTCACCTCCTCCTTTGGTCAAATGCCCATGAACTGAGACTAAGAAAAAAATGCAGATACCAAGGCATTTCAGAAGAATAGCTCAAATCCATGCAGTTTGCCCTTTCCTGATAGACCTTAGATCTTGTTCCACTAAGTTGTGCCATAACTGATTTTATTAGCCAAATATAGAGGAAGATTTCCATATTCAAGTGAGTGCCCATTCCATCTTCATATCTTGGAGCCATATATCTCAGGCAAAAAGGATAGAGGAATACAGGAAGTGGATGGGGTGAGCTATGAGAACTGCTTGCCCTCATTGAAGACCTACAATCATGCCTTGGGCTATGTGTAGAAGTTATACTGGCCAGGACTAGGGAGCTCCGGATGGAAAAAGAAAACTGTCATAATAGATAGAACACTAGACCTGAAGTCAGGAAAACCTGAGTTCAAATCCTCCTCAAACATTACCTGTTTATAAGCAAATGATCCAATGGGGTCATGGGGGAACAAATCTCACTGGAGAGATGCCAAATCTTATAGAGATAATATGGCTCCTGTACACACAAAAAAGAAAGAAGCATTTATTAAATGCCAATTATGTTCTAGGCACTATGCTAAGACAATAAATATTGTGTCTTTTGATCCTGTTAGGTAGGATTAAGTGACTTGTCCAGTTCACACAGCCAGTAAATATTTAAACACCAGCTGGGAACTCAGGTCTTCTGACTGCAAAGCCAGATCTCTAGGTGCCATCTAACTGCCCCCAAGTTTAAGAAGCAATGACCATGTGCTAGGTACTATGCATATAGAGAGTAAGTTAGGGGGAAATGCAGATAAAAATTCCCTCAAGGAGTTTACATTCCATCAAAGAGGATTGTATTCTATCATCCCACTGTATATCATAAGCGATATAAATATACATACATGTGTTTGCTTATATTTCTATCTTCCAAACTCAGCACAGTGCCAGGCACTTAGTAAGCACAAAAGTGGAGAAATGAATGAGGACAATGGAAGTAGAAGCAATGTGTGGAGGTAGCTTTTTCTGGGAGTTAAGCTATAATTGAGGGGAGAAATATAAAATAAGTTGAGAAAGTAGGATTTAGAGGCTTCCAACATTTTGGGTGGACCATGGTATAGATTTTACAGAATAACATAGTTGCACAGAAAGGGTTGCAATCTACATGGCTAAAGAGAGTAATTATGAAGATGAGAGAGCTGATCCGTTGAAATATTAAGATGTAGAGCCCTGGGTTGGGCATGAGTAACAGAGTTAGAGTTCCAGCTTTGCTATTTATAACCTATGTGATCTCCGGCTTTAACTGTACCTCTCTGGGCCTGTTTTCTCATCTTTAAAATGAAAAGATGGGACTATATGATTTCTAAGATATTTTTTCATTCTATGTAAAGCTATGTGTAGATCCATGAGGATATGAATGCTTTAGAGCTATGAAATGAATTGTTGCATATGTGAGAGGGAGTGGTAGAGATGCAGTTGGAAAAATAGGCCAGAGTCAGATTTTACAGGGGCTTCAATGCCAAAATAAGGGATTTGTACACTTGTGGGTAAAGAAGAGAGTCTTAAAAAATTTTTGAACAGGAATGTGACATGATCTTCCTCCAGTACATATTACCCAAGATAAAAGGTAGAGAGATGCTTGGGTGGAAAATAAAGGAAAGGAGAAAGACAAAGAAGAGTAAAGGACAGCCAGTGGTTCCAAGAAGGCTCTAAATCTCCTCCCCCAACTGCCCAACTGCATTAATCTAATCCCCATCTGTTCAATTTTAATTAAAACAGAACAAACCTCGAAGATTAAGCTCTGAGCCATTGAAGCTGAGCACAGGCCTCCCAAGCCCTGATGCCACTTCAGCCCTCTAATGACCAGCTTAGCTGCTCTCTCTGCCACTATCCTGGGAAGTGGGGCCCAGTCCCACCCCCAAAACACAATTTCATCCTGCCAGGCCCTGGATTCTGCCCAGGATTGCACAACCCTTGGCAGATTCCATACTCTACAATGTATGTTATACATGATAGCCTTGTTTGTCTGCTCCACTTACTCTTGAAATTGTCTCATGCATAGGAACCTCCCAAGTCCCCTAGTCAACTTCTTTGTAAATGGGTGAAGGGAGGAAGAAAGTTCCCCTCTTTTTCTCCAGTATCCATCCTTAGAACCTCATTAGGATCGAACTCTCAAAGAGATCAGAGTTCCTTGCTCAACCACCTTCGAGAGTTACCACCACAGGCCGTGTCATCTCTGAAGCTGAGCTGGCTTTCTATCACCCTGCAGGAAAGAGGCCAGCATTAGCTCCCTATTGGGATCCCTATCCTGGCTCTCAGGGTTAGGATACCTAGCTGGACTGGCATCCCCAGCTTCTTTGTGGTCCTTGATTGTCCACAGCTTCATGCTTTCGTTGCCTGGTGGATGTGGTTCCCATAAAGAATGAAGAAGGAAACGTCATCATGTACATTCTCAACTTTGAGGACCTGGCGCAGCTCCTGGCCAAGCGCAGTAGCCGAAGTCTGACCCAGCATCTATTGTCCCAAGGCTTCCTAAACTCTGGTGAGATAACCAAAGGGAGGAGGTAAGAGGAAAGATGAATGTCCAAGACAGGGGTACCACTGCCCAGTAGGGAAGGGAGGAATCTTGTTCTGTCCATGTTGCGTGTGATATCTCCACTCACCTATTCTACCCATGCTCTTGAACTCAGACAGCCCCCTAGCAAACTTCCCAAGAAAACTTTTGTGAGGGTGGTGGGGAGGAGTAGAGGATCTCAGCCTCCTTGCCCTGCCCTTCGGGCCATGAAATTACCTGCTCTAATGGAGATAATGCTTTCAGAATGCTCCAGGGGCAAGCTAGGTGAGCAAAGTTCTGCATCTGATGCGGACCAAGTCAAATATCGTACCATCAGCCAGATTCCCCAGTTCACACTCAACTTTGTGGAGTTCAACCTGGAAAAGCATCCATCTAGTTCTACCACTGAGATCGAGATCATCGCCCCACACAAAGTGGTGGAACGTACCCAGAATGTCACAGAGAAAGTCACTCAGGTAATGGAGCCAGCCTGGGCAAGTATTGTCTAGGTTTGGCCAGAGAGGATGATGGGGGAGGGGCAGAGATGAAAAGACTCACCCTGGATTCCAGGTAAAGCATCTGGTCTGCACAGCAACTCAGGCTCTGGCCAAGGGGAGAAAGGGCTGGTAAGCTGGGAACTATATCTTCCTTTATTCACTCTTTTTCTTCTTTTTTTTCTATTAATGCTTTTGTCATTTCCAAGTGCACACATCTCTGACCTAAGCACTAACAAACTCTTCCACAAATCAACACTGACAATTTCTAGTGCACTACATCCTATAGTCTATATAAAGAATAACCCGGGAGCCATGATTCTGCAAGTTGCTCAGTAATTCTGTGAGACAGTCTCAAGTATCTCAAAGGCTATTGTACCATGCTAGTAATCCCACAAGGGACTGATCTTGACAGATGAGTCAGTATATCTTTGCCAGTTCTGAAGTCTATGGTTCAACTCTGGCCCCAAGGGAACAGCATTGTCTCATGTAGGACAAGTATGGTATATATGAATGAAGGCAGAGAGGATTAGGAGAAAAGCCTTATTTCAGATAAAAAAATCCTTATCAGCCCTGAAAATCATTTTGGGTTTCTGTTCCTGAGAACATTCTACTGGACAAACTGAGTTGGGAAAGACACAACTTCAGCTAAACCCTCCAGGTTTTAGTTTTTACCCCTCTTCCAAGATATAGCTACCACCAATGCCCTGCTATCTGAGTTCTGGATTTAGTGGGAAGAACAACAAGAAGGCAAGGATAGTACCAAATAGGCTGTCAAATGGAAGAAACTTTTTGGCTGTTATAAGGTGGTAGAAGGGAGGGATTACCAGCTATAGCCACTGCCAAGAAGGAGCTATTCTCAGGAACAGAGTAAAAGATGAATCATATAGGGGACCAGTAGACACTGTCCTATCACCTCCACTGGAAATGAATGAGAATGAAGTGAGGAAATAGAACAGTGAAAGTGAGAAAGGAAGAGAAAAGGGGGATTGGGTGAGAAAAGAATGGAAAGGTTCTTTCCTTAATTGCCTCCTCTTTTCCCCAGTTTTAAACTTGGATCTATCCTCCTTGTCTTTGGGAAATAATAGAATCATAAATTTAGAGATGGAAGAAACCTTATAAGCTGCCAAATCTGATTCCAAATGAATGTTGAGAAGATAATTAATTATTAATAATAACAGTAATAAATCATAATAATATCTATATAGTATGACATGATAGTAAACATTTTATAATTATTATCTCATTGGATTTTCACAACAATCCTAGGAGGTAGATGCTATTGTTGTTTCCATTTTACAGATGAGGAAACTGAAGCAAATAGTGGTTAAGTGACTTGCTCAGTTAGGGTCACACCACTAGTAAGTGTGTGAGATTAGATTTGGACTCAGATTTTCTGGACACCAGGCCCTGCATGCTATCTACTTCTAATAATTCAACATTTCATTTTCATAGCCCTTTAAGGTAATGAGGTCAGAGATTTGGAATTGGGAAGTAGTTAAATCCAGTCTTCCCATTTTATAGATGAGGAAGCTGGGGTTTAGCAATGAGAATTTGACTTGCCCAGATTTACAAAGGCGATAAGAGGCAGAACTGGATGTGAACATAGGTTCTCCAGTTCCAATTCCCATATATACTATACTACATTTTCCCCACAATACTATTGTGGGTTAGGTCATGCAAGTGTGATTATCCAAATTTTACAGATAAATCAACTAACAAGCATTTATTATGTACCTACTGTGTACCAGCCATTGTCCTAAATGAAATGAAATCATCCTTTTCCTCAAAAAATTTAGGTGAGGAAACAGGCTCAGGGATATTTCATAGTTAAGGGGTTCAATCCTGGAATGAGGGATCTGAAGTCAAATTCCTTACCTGTGAGTTTTACACTTTTTCCCCAACATCATGGTGCTTTCAGAAAGGAAATGTCTGATTTCAGAGTTGGAAGCCAGCTAAGACAGAAAGATAATAAGATGAAGTGTGTACCATCCAGATACTTTTCAGGAGAGCTTGAAATTTTCTACTGTACTGAATCTATGGTGGAATGTCTTCTTGCCTTGGAAACTGCCCTAATCCTTCCCCTTAGCTATTTGATTAAGTTAGATAGACTTGTTTTCTAATATTGCATAACTCAAGTAAGTAATTTCCCCTCTCTAAACTTCAAGTTTCCCCGTGACCAAATAGCATTGGGGCTGTATGACAACAATCAGCAGATAGGACTCTGCACGTCTTTCTCACCTCCCAGAGAGAAGGAACCAGGACAGGAAAGTGAGGCAGAGGCTTTACACAGCACTGTTTCACTCAAATCTTATTCATTTGAATCAAGACATCATCTTCCTGACATCATTGGTTCTCTGAGAATGAAGGACTAACAACAAACCCTCCAAACCAGGGTGAATACCCCAAATCAGCCAGCTGCCTTTTTCATATCCCAGACTGACCACCTCCAATGGCTAAACAACAGGGCATCTTCACACATTGGTGCTGTTGGTACTTGCCGTCTCTCTGTGAATGGAAGGGTCATTGGTGGAGAGATGACAAGGATGATTAGATAAATATTGACAAGCTTTTGCTCTAGGCATGAGGGGGTTTCCTGTTCCTTCCCTTCCTGGAACTCTTCCCATCTAGCTCTGGAGGTCACCACATCAGGCAGGGGAAAAATCAATTCCTTCCCTGTATCTATCTACCCAGGGTCTAGTTGCATGCATACACCATGATGCTCCCATCTAGATCCACAGCTCTTCAGCCCTATTCTTCTTATCCTACCAAATCCCTCTCTTTCTTTCACCCTCCACTACCCCCATCCCTCGATGAGATGGAGCGGGGGGAGGAGCACTCTGGGGTGATGCTTAAAGAACAAGTGCTAGAAGGAAATCCAGATAGGGTGAGTGGAGCACATGCCTACCCTGGCGGTTGGGGAGAAAATAGGGGTGGGAAATTGGGAGAGGGAAATATTTCCCATTTGAGTAAAATTCCAGGTTCTTAATTTTACAAACAATCGGGAAAGAGCTGAGCACAAGGTAGACATGAGCATGCTGATGGCTTCAGGAAAAAAGGGTGCAAATCAAGGCAAGTTGACAAGCTTTTATTAGATACTGTGATAAATGCTAGAGGTATAAGAAAGATGCACGACAAGAGAGTTCTTGCTCTAAAAGAACCTACAATGTCAAGGGGAAGGCAACATTCAAACTATGTATAAACAAGACATGTATGGGAGAAATTGGAAATAAGCAAAAGAGGTAAAGTATTAGTATTAAATGGGATAGGAAATGGAAGGGAAGAACACTTCTTGCAAGGTAAGATTTTAACTGAGAACTGAAAATAGCCAGGGTAGGCAAAGATGAGAAGGGAGGGCATTCCAAACATGGAGTACAGCCAGAGAAAATGCATGGAGATGAGGGATGTCTTATTATAAGAAATAGCAAAAAGGCTAAGTTCCCTGGACTCCTGGAGGAGAGGAAAGTGTATAAGACTGAAAAGGTAAGAAGGGGCCAGGTTGTAAAGGGCTTTAAAAGCCAAATAGAGGATTTATATTTAACATGATAATAACAGTGAGCCATCAATAGAGGAGAGAGGGGGCACCTGAAGGGTGTGTGATATAATTATCTCTATGCTTTAGGGGCAATACCTGAATGATCAAGGGAAACTTTGGGAGGCAAAAGGCAATTTTCCAGCAATTTTCATGATAGTTGCCCATGCCTGTTTTCCCTTCCTAGACCCCAATACTGATTCCTATCAAGTAATCCTCTCAGGGCATTTTGACTTTTGAATATACCTCTTTAGTTTATATGATTCTCTGAGGATGTAGAAATCATTTCTTTTCTGGAAAAGGAGAGAACTGGACTCAGGTATTGTCTCAGTGTCTTTTTCTGTAAAATGAAAGGGGAGAACTAGATGAGTTCTATGGTTCCTTCCAGCTCTGACATACTATAATTCTTTGAAATACCAGGCTTACTGTTATCAGTGTTCTTATTACACTGGCATCTCATGGTACAGAACACAAAGAAGGTGCCATTTTCTATAAAGCAGGAAGTGTGTCTATCTTGGACCCCCATCCAACAGGGTTTAGTCGCTAAAGTTACAAAAGGACCTATGAGTCTAGACTGCAAAGACAGCACTACATGCAATGCCCTGGTAGTTGCTTGTTCTGTTGTTCTTCCCTGGTATTTCTTTTGGTTAGCACACACTATTTTTTTTTCCTTCTTTAGGGATGCAACTTCTTTGTTCATTCATTTATCATCTATTTTTTGAGTGTGCCTACTCTGTTCAGAATTCTGGATAAAATTCAGGGGGAAATACAAAAATAAATAATAGGTCTGGTTCCTTCCTCAGAATCAAAATTACAACAGCATAAATGCGGACTTACCACATCAATATCCAAAAGGGCATGCTTCCTTTCCAGATGGTGTGCTTCCTTAGCATGGTAATTTCTATTTCTGTAAAGCTGTACCTCAGTTTTCGATCTATGCTGGCCCTCATCACCTAATCACTAGTAACCCATAAACATGGTGCCCTTCTACTAGGATCTATTTTCCTCCCAACCTTATATGGAAATGAGGGTCAGACTATCTGGGGCACAGGCTGCTCCTCTCCTAGCATGACTTCATCTATAGTTGATTATTCTAAGTATCACCATCATATCTCCAACTATTGTTTGTCCATTGTTGCTGCTTTGCTTGCCGTCATGTTGTTTGTTGTTTAGCTTTCTTGGCTTTGAGAGTTAGGGCAAACCCCCAGTGTTTGATTTCCTGATCTGACTATCTATTCCATTTCTCTCTATCATATTCCTGTGGGCTGTCCTAGAAGTGGGGAACAGAGGAATGAAGCTCAGATTGGATGTGTGCATACATACACTTAGGTGCATACATGTATGCATACATGAAATATTGACCTTAACAAGCTGGTTTTATGGATTTAGTGACTTGCTTTAGAGAGCAGAAGCTCTTATGAAAAGCTAGACAAAAATTGAATTTCTATCAATCACACCTGATTTAAAATGCTCTATTTAAAAGAACCCTCTGGCAAATCCTATAAAGCAACCCATTCTTTCATAAATGTGAACATCTATGTTTATTAATATAAGTTTGGTGTTGAAAAGGTCAGCTTTTCTTCAGGAATAGCACAATTGAATTCTGCTTCTATTCATCTGGATAGAAGATGGCTATAGTGAAAGGTCCACCTTCACATTAAAGAGTCACTGACCCCATCTCTATCTACTTAACTCGTGTATTGACTCATCCCCACACAGACCTCATCCCTCACAGACACCATCCCTTCACATTTACATTAATATTTACTCTTTTTAATATACATCTTCTGACAGATATTCTGTCATCTCTTATAGATCCGTTCAGTAGGGCACAGGAACTGGAGTTAGACCAGAGTTCAAATCTGGACCCAGATGTTTACTATGTAACCCTGGGCCAGTCACTTCAATGCCACCTACCTTAATTTCCCCATCTATAAAATGAGACTAATAATAGTCTCTATCTTCCTGGGTTGTTGTGAAGATAAAATAAAATGATATTTATAAAGCATTTTGCAAAATTTAAAGCACCATATAAACACTATTATTATCGTTATTCCCTCACATTCTCCATCATATTCATTCCTCACTAACATTAACTCTTTTTAGGCTATCCTCTCACAGATTTCATCATTTCATTTACCCATCACAGATTTCTTCTCTTACATACTTTTCCTCTTCATGCTTACCCTTCACAGACTTTCTTTCTGCCACCAAAACCATTTATTGTACCTATTTCAATCCAGACTCTGTTCCTTTGTTCTTCCCACATAGGTCTTGTCCCTGGGTGCAGACGTACTTCCTGAGTACAAGCTGCAGGCTCCTCGAATTCACCGATGGACCATCCTACATTATAGTCCCTTTAAGGCTGTGTGGGACTGGCTGATCCTTCTTTTGGTTATCTACACAGCTGTCTTCACCCCTTATTCAGCTGCCTTCCTACTCAATGATCAAGAGGAGACTAGATACTGGAACTGTGGCTACTCTTGTAATCCCCTCACCGTGGTGGAGCTCCTCGTGGATATTATGTTCATTGTGGACATTATTATCAACTTCCGAACCACTTACGTCAATTCCAATGATGAAGTGGTTAGCCATCCGGGCAAGATTGCTGTGCACTATTTCAAGGGCTGGTTTCTCATTGACATGGTGGCTGCAATTCCCTTTGATCTTCTCATCTTCCACACTGGTTCTGATGAGGTGAGAGATACCCTCCCCAGAAAAGATACTAGGTTACCAATCTCCCTAGGCTATCATGAGACACATAAATTATATCCCTGGGTTTTCCTTCATCAAATTATATCCCTGAGTTTTCCTTCATCAACAGTTTATATGTTAAATTTATAAAGGATCTTAGAGATCATAAAATATTCCCATTTTAATGACCAGAACATGGAAATCCAGAAAAATGAATTCATAAACAAGTAAATGGCATAGTTTCTGTGCTGTTCTTCTGATTTCTTATCTAATATTCTCTCCACTTCAATATGGTGCCTTTTGGGGGCAGCTAGATGGCATCCTGGATAGAGTACCAGCTCTAAAGTCAGGAAGACTTGAGTTTAAATATGGTCTCAGACACTTAAAACTTACTAGCTGTGTGACCCTGGACAAGTCACTTAATCCCAATTGATTTGCTTCCCCTAAATTATATATATAATGTCTTCTTTCAAAAATCTTAGATATCCCTAAGATTCTTTTTTTGGAAGGATTACCTGTATGTTTCTTAATGTTATTAATCCATATTTGGCAAGGTTAAATACTTTTTTCTAAATCCAATTAACTATAACTTTCATACTCTAGACCAGTGGGTACTAGTGGGCAAAGTACTTAGGGGCTTAGTTCAGAACTTTGTATTTATCCCCATTAAATTTCATTTTATTCATATAATCATAGATTTAATACTAGAAGAGACCTCAGAAACTATCTAGTCCAATCTGTTAATTTCTCAGAAAAGGAAACTGAGGTCAAAGTTTATGAAACAAACTTTACACAGCCAGTAAGTAGAAAAGATGGGATCTGAACCAAGGTATCTAGATTTCCAATCAAGTATAATTTTCATTCTACTCTGCTGCTTTCCAAATTTTTTTTGACACATGGTTATTGCTTTTTAAAATCTTTTTGACCCAAACTCTGTCAAACAATCAATAAGCATTTATTAAGCACCTACTATGTCCCAGGTTCTATCATCCAAAGAACATGTCTACTTTCTCTATAAACTTTGTGTCATCTACAAATTTGAAAGGCATATGAATTCATCCAAGTTTTTGATAAAAAATACTGGAAAACACAGGTCAAGGACAGATCCTTGACACATTCCACTAAAATCTCCCTATAAGTTTATATAAGAGTCCAGTCATTTAACCAATTTCAAAAAGAAATCATTTACTTGGTATCAAATCTTTCTATCTTATCTACAAACATGGCCTGAGAGACTTTTTCAAATACTTATTGCTGTTATTGAGTCATTTTATTCATGTCCAACTCTTTGTGACCCTTTTTTGGTATTTTCTTAGCAGAGATATCAAAGTGATTTACCATTTCCTTCTTCAGTGGATTGAGGCAAACAGGGTTAAGTGACATGCCCAGGGTCACACAACTAGTATGTATCTGAGGTCAGATTTGAACTCAGGTCCTCCTGACTCCATACCTGGCACTCTATTCACTATACCTGAGTACTCCCATACTCCCATAATAATATATTCTAGAACAGGAGTATTTAACCTTTTTTGTGTCCCATCCCCTTTGGCAGTCAATAAATCCCTTCTCAGAATGTTTTGAAATGCATAAAATAAAATACAAAGGACACCAATTATTATCAAAATATTTTAAAAACAAACTCACAGACTTGGGTTAAGAATCTTTCTAAACCCCAGCTTAAATTTGTCAGGAGTAGAAATCAACATCCTTGGTCTATAATCTGCAGCATTATAATACCTCTTCTTTTTTCAAAAAATTGAAAAATTTATCTTTCTCCCATCTCACAGCTACTCTTTTACACCCCAAATTATTTCAAAATTCATCAGTCATATCTGAGTTATTTCAATCTTCTAAACTTTTTTTGACTGTGTGGATCTATCCATAAAATAATTTTTTTGAACCTGAATCTGAAATTTGTGCTTCCCAGTAACCTCTTCATTTTGCTTAGGCTTCCTTTTGCACTAAACATTTTTTATTCTATCCTTTCCCAGTTCTAGATCATTATCCTTAGAAAACAACACAGAAGCAAAATAGGAGCTCACTAGTCATTCTCATTGTCATTTGTTATAGCATTTCAACTACAAACAATATTCTTCACTTGCCCCTAATATAGTTCTTTTTTTAATTTTATTTTTAATTTTTATTTTCAGTTCCAAGCTTTTTCCCTCCCATTGTTCCCCACTCTCACCCCTTGAAAAGGCAAGAAATAACATACTCATTATACATTTGAAGTCATGCAAAACCTATGCACATCAGCCATACATACATAATTTAAACAAAATCTTTTTTTGTTTTCTTTAGGAGTTATTGCAGACAGCTTCAATACTACTGATAAAATTTTTATAAGACTGTGTTCCTCCTTCCAGGGGAACAGTTAACAGCAGTCTGGGCATTAGAATTTTATCTTGCCCATTTCTATTCCTTCTCCAAGCTTCTATTTCCAGCATTCAGTGAGCTGTTAAAAGATCTTAGCTTAAAAAGATCAAGTTTTCCCACTGCATCCGGGGTCAACTCTAGTCATCCTGATCAATATCTTGCCATGTATCCAGATGGCTCTGGAGGAGAAAGTGAGGGTGGTAACTTTGCCCAGCCCTTCCTTATTTAAATACAACTCACTTGTATATCATGGCATCACTTTCCTGATGTCATAGTCCTCTTCAAGAATGAGGGATAAACAACAATAACAATAATTTCCAGGATATAGCAACTTCAGCCCTTAGTCTTCCACTATCCCAGTTTTCAGGCTCTTAAAC